>NW_026555332.1:14315372-14915372 GCF_029017545.1 Prosopis cineraria | reverse complement strand
TAACATTTATAAACCTCCCTTAAATGGTTACTTAGCCTATCTAAGGTACCTTACTTAGTTACACTTCCTTAAGTGCAACTTCTATTCTTTATGATTGCAATACATGCAACAAATCTCGTTTCCATAAAAACATTATTGTTAAACAATTAGAAAACATATTTGCACTATAATCAAAGTAGTACCCCATAACCCCTTATAAAGCACATTTAATCTTTTAAAACATGTAATGCATGATAGCTAGTAATATTTATTCAAAAATAGCTAAAACAAAGTAATAAGAAATATAAATTCCCCTGTTACCTCAACCCTTTGGTACCAAAAGGGTTCCTCTTGTATAAAATAGGACTCGGCTTGTTATTTAACTTTCGAACAAATTCCACCAACAATCCCTACAACATATAAGTGATCCATATCACTTATCATGACAAATAGCATTAATGAAGATTACAACTCATACCACACAACTTGGGTCAATGAGTTATAACCCATCCTAATGGTCCATGTATTAAACTAACCATTCATATAGTATCACTTAACCACCAAAACCATTTATTAGCCATCATTAGGCTAATTTCTAATTTATATAATTTTTAATCAATTAAAAACCTTCACTTAGTGTCACCAACTATCACCATTAGCCCTTATAATGAAAACCAAACCTTAATTTAAATCTTATTGGGCTCAAATGGAAAAATTATAACTAAATCAATAGACTTAAATCATTGAAGAGCAAAACCCAACCTCTTGGGGTTTGATTTGTGCCCAAAACACCTCTTTTCATCCAATTATTTACTCAAAACATTAGAACACCATATAGAAACTCAAAACATCCTCCCTAGGATTCAAAGAAATAAAAGCTTACAAGAATAAAGTCTTTAGGATCAAAATTAAGAAATTTTCTCTTTCAAAAATTGAAGAAAATCAAGAAAAAGGGAAGAAGATTGTAGTAGGGAGTTTACCTATCGTGTAGCCGAGCTCGCAATGATCACAAAGCCTCCTAGATCCAAGCTTAACTTCCTCTCTTTCTCCTCTCTTCTTCCTCTTCCTCTCTCTCGTGCATTTTATTTTTTTGCTTTCCAATTCAATTTCTGCGTTCTTTTTCCTTCTTAAATTGCTATTATACTTTGGAGAAAATTACAATAAAGGGCCCAACATTTTTTATTATAGTACAAAAGCTCGGGTCAACTTTGGTAATTTTTTCCATAGTTAAAAATCAAATAAAACTAAGCTGTTGCTGAGAAAAATTCAAACTCTGGACCTCTATCTAATTATTCTAAATTTTAATTTAATTATAGATATTTTATTTTATTTTTTTAAATAAATCCGAGTCTTAAAATTTTTGGGATGTTACAATTCACAAGTGACCTCTAGCAAGACATTGCAACTACCCAATTCATATGGGGATCGATGATTCAATGTAACCTATCATGTAACCGTATCACATCCCTTTTATCACGCAAAATTTCAATCAAGTGTGAGACATTGAATTGTCATTCTCATTTACCTGACTATTACTTTCTTGATCTTTGAGTGGATTAATTGTAGCAATGGAGAAACCCTTTCCATTATAGTATGGCCATACTTTTTTTAGTCTTACTCATTGAAGGGTCCAGTAATATCTCTTACTTAATGTGAGGGACAAATCCTATCTTGACCACTCATATTCCTCTACATAAATATCACTAAAATTAATCATAGCCTTTATGATCACTCAGTCAAAGATGAATTTTGACTAGGTCAAAGTTCAGTGGTTATCATGTAGAAATCCATGATGATCTCAGGTTAAAGGGCTTAGTGATATAGTTACAAATGAGATAAGCTTATGATTATGACTTTGATTTATATCTCTATAATTAATCAAACTCATATGAGTCTTGTTTCATCTATGATCCCTCATAGATAACTGACTAGGGACATTTAGGACAATCACTATAGTTTTTCCAAGGATACAATTGTCATAGTGAGCATGCAATTGATATAATAACAAAAGAGAATTTCATTAAATAGCAATGTGTATGGTACAATGATTGGCCCTAGAGCACAATTTCTGACACTTTATTATTTCCATATGGTGAGGATGGGTATAGAGAGGATATTTCCCATAATGTTGAAAAGCCTAGAGGTAAAGTTACTTATGTATCACTGTAAGAATACTTAGCATATATGATTCAAGATTGTGATATTAATCATTCATTAATTGGACAAGGTAGGAAATTGTTCTAACAATTCTTGGTTGATAAGTATACAATAGTTGAGTCATAAAGATTATCATTTGTGAGGCATAATCAAAAGATATTAAGATCAAAGTTATACCAAGGTATCATAAATGCTGTATTAAGGGGTGAAAATACTCTATCTTCAATAGGTAAAAGACACCTCCTTCCATTTTCATTTATTAGTGGTTTTCGCTATACTGTTCAAAATTAACAAGATGTAATGACAATTTGTAAGTGAACAGGATATCTAGATTTGTTCATAACTTTCATATGCAATCCAAAATGGCTTGAGATTTCTCTATTTCTATATTTCATAAATATTTAAGTACAAGATCATCTTGATATATTAGCATGCATTTTTAAGGTTAAGTTAGGAATGTTGATAAATGACATTCAAAATAGTGAAATTTTTGGAAAGGTCAAAGCATGTATTTATCATTCACTAACATTGTAATTCCACTTCTTCTTTTTTATCAACCTTATTTTCCATTTAATATAACGCAAATTGTTTCTATGTACAATTACTCTTTCTTTTCTAGTGATATATAAAATAGAATTTCAAAAGTATGGACTTCTACATGAGCTTATTTTGGTTTGGTTGTGCAACAAGGATAAGTTTCCAACATCTCAGGATATTGATAAGGTAATTTTAACTGAGATGCCAAAAAAGGATAAAAATCCCAAGCTATTTGAAGCAGTAGGTTCTTTTATTATGCATAGTCCTTGTAGGTCGATGAATACCAATTCATCATGTATAGTTGATGGAAAATGCTCTAAACACTATCCTAAGTTATTCAACTCTATCACAGTAATTGATGAAAAAGGTTATCTATAGTATACGACATTAGACAATAGGAGGATATAACAAGAAAGGCATTGATTTAGACAATAGGTATCTAATACCATATAATCCATATTTATTGCTAAAGTATAATGCTCATACAAATATTGAAAGATACAATCAAGCTCAGTCAATTAAATATCTTTTCAAACATGTGACCAAAGGACATGATAGAGTTATATATACATTTTTTACTAATTCGTGTGACCTAAGTTTTATGAGAATCCATGATGAGATTAAATTATATTATGAATGTAGATATTTTTCTCCTTTTGAATCTGTATGGAGAATATTTGCTTTTGATATCAATTACAAGAAACTATCTGTTGAAAGGTTAACTTTTCACTTGCCCAACTAACAAAATGTCATATTTATAGGCCATAAGTCCTTAAATTCTATTAAAAGAGTTACATGTAAAGAATAAATCTACATAATTGTAGAATATATTACATATGTTAATCATGGATAACTCCCCAATAGGCCATTGATGTGGTAGGTAATCAAGCTTTAATTGGAGAATGTCAAAGGACAACTTGAAAGGTTATGGACATCCACAACTGTATTACAATATTTATAACAAATAGCAAATAAAAATTAATTTAAAGTTTGAAAAGCAAGTATGATAAGCATGTATAAATTAATGAATATGATTACATGAACGCTCGTTTTAATTGCGTTAGGATAATGATAAAATAAACAAGATCATGAAAATTAAACATAATGTTTACAAAATCACTAGTACAGAATTAGGCATATTTGATGCATATATATTTGACGGTTATTTAAAAATTCGTTGAATGAGGAAAGGCAGTAACTGGGAAAAATAATATTTGATGATTTCAACAAAAACTGTCAAATATATAAATCAATATATTTGACGGTTATATATAAAACCGTTAAAATTAAAATATAATATTTAAATTAGGAAATTTTTTTAAATTTTTTTATATAAGTTTGACGGTTATATAGTTAACCATCAAATATAGTGAGACAATATTTGACGGTTAAACCTGATAACCATCAAACTTATACCATTTAAAATTGCCTCCGCCTTACTCATATCACGCGTTGCTCTGCAGAGACCAGACATGCCTAGAAATGTTCAATCTCTTTGAAATTTCTTCTCCACCCAAATGTCTCTGCTACTTCGACTCGTCTGGAAGCATTGATTTTTGAAGAACCTATTATTCATCGTTGTGCCCTAGCTTCTCTGAGCACAAAATTGCGTCCGTAATTAGAGCTTGGTGAAGAATCAGAGCCTTTGCAAGCGATTGGGCTGTTGCTCTGTGAAGAATCAGAGCATTCTTACGGTCTTGCTCTGTCAAGTTGGTGGAATCTATTGAAGCTATTTTGTTCTGCAATTTGCTGCATTGACCAAAGAAATTCTGAGGTATGTTTAAGCTATTCATTCTCTTTTTTTGTTCAAATGCTGTTTGAATTGGTGATTGTGGTAGCTGTGGTCTGTGATTGATACTTATACTAGATTGCTTGCTTTACATTGATCATTTTCTACTGTGGCTGGGTGCTCAATGAAAGTGCGTTGATGTTGTTTGCTTTTCTTTCCATGGATGCATGCAAGGTGCTCAACAGAATGCCTCTAAGAAATTGAAAATCACCCAAGCACTCTTAGCCAAAAAAACTTAGATTGGAATATTAATTATTATACCTAATTAGAGCAACCCTTTTTACAAATTAATAATGCAAAAATATGCTGAATGAAGATTCTCAAGTGTTATTGCCTCAATTTCTCAGTCACACGTACATATAACAGGCAATTAATCACTGAAAATAGTCAACAAGAAAGAAAAGTGCCTGAACAGTATAGTAAAAAAGAAGAATATTGCTCAAGGAGGACGAATGAGGAAATACAAAAGGGAAGGGACTATAAAATTCTTCTCTGCCTTCCACCATTGCTTTACTCCTTCATATACCCAATTCCTTCCATTAAGCCCATTTCTTATAAGCCTAAACGTAGCCATTAGCCTATTAGTTGATAACTCATAACCCAACCTAAGTACTTAGGCTAATCCGTTACAATTTATAATTTATAGTTGGTATACATGAGGAAGAGAGCTAGAACTATATAATATCTAATTATTTATATATATAGTATTGAGAAAAAGGTTTAGAACTTGGGGGACTTCTAAATAATGGTCAATCATAGGGCAAAATGATTTATGATTATCTCGGCATCTGAAGGCATAAAGTATATGTAAACAAAATAATTATTTTCAAGAAATTTCACATGGAATATGGCCTATATATCTATGAATCTAGCCTATATATATATATATATATATATCAAAATTAACGTTTATTTAGAGTATCTCTTTCAAGGCATATCTATGAGTGTAGCTTATGTATCTACTGTTATTAGAATCCAAAGATGAGATATCATTATTTGGTAGTTCTTTAATTCCTATGTCAAGATAAAAATCAAGATTCGTTGAAAAGAAGAAAAAAAACAGAGAGGATACTGTTCTTGAAGTATTCCATTGGGCATAGATATATTTTGATTTACTGCTATTGGAATCCAAAAATATAGTAGAAAAATGCATGCTTGTGCACATGACACTAGCTAGATGTTTGACATTTTTTTAGCTTAACCATCGACTAAGAGAATAAAAATATTTCACATTTATTTTTTTAGTTAACATTACAGAAATTGACTTGTTGTTGAATTAAGTTTGATTAAACTATACAAGGATTGAATTTAATTTGAAGAGAGGATAAATGCCTGAGAAACTTTCAATTATAAGTCGTTATGCTACCAAAATTTTGTTAAATAGTAACAAAATTTATGGCTTTATTAAGTTTCAAATCTTTGAAATTATGTTTTTGTGAATTTGGTTGTTATCCTAACTAAGTAGGAGTGAATTAGATTATAAGCTATGAAGTTTTATTACTTATTAATAGATAGTGAAATTTTTACTAAAACTAAGTTCTTCAAATTAGTTTTAGTACTTGTAGTCAATAAAGTTTATTGAGGAATTATGTGTGAAAGCATGTGACTCATGATTCATTATTTAATTGATAAAGACCTAATATCAATGAGTCACTAATCACACTTTTCCTCAAAATGATTCTTTCTAGATCTAGAAGATGGACAAGGAATGGATGTCTTCCAATCAATTAACGAAGGAATACTTGAATGGGGTGAAAGAGTTTATTAAGTTTGCACTTGAGCACACAAACGATCATACTAGTATAGTGTGCCCTTGTGTAAAATGTTGTCTGATGAAGTGGGTTTGTGCGTCTGAATTAGAAGATCATTTAATATGTTATGGAATTGATCAGAGTTATAAGTGTTGGCAGAAACATGGAGAGACAAGAGATGCGAGCTGGGGTTATAGTAAGAGTTACTTGTCACATGATTTTGATACAAGTACATATGAGGTTGATGAGGAAGACCATCTTGAAGAGATGGCTAGGGTAATTGAAGAGGAATTGAAGGATTGTCCTGAAATGCTTGAGAGATTAAAAAGTAATGCGGAAAAGCCTTTATATAGTAGTTGTACTGAGTTCACATTATTGTCAGGGGTGTTAAGTTTGTACAACTTGAAAGCGAGTAGCGGTTGGAGTGATAAGAGCTTTAGTGAATTGCTTGCACTTCTTAAAGTGATGCTACCTAAAGTGAATGAGCTTCCTATTAACACGTATCAAGCAAAACAAATGTTACGTGCTATTGGCATGAGCTATGAGAAAATTCATGCTTGCCCAAATGATTGCATATTATTTAAAAATGAATATGAATCATTAACTAAGTGTCCAAAATGTAAAGCATCACACTTCAAAGATAATAGGAAAAGTCCGGAGAAGGCATTGTGGTATTTTTCTATTGTGCCTAGATTTAGACGATTGTATAGTAGCAAAGAAGATGCAAAAAATTTAACGTGGCATGCGGATGAGAGGGTTAAAGATGGGAAATTGCGGCATCCTGCCGACTCTCCCCAATAGGGAAGGATTGATCATGAGTACCCTGAATTTGGACAAGAATCAAGGAACTTACGCCTTACATTATGTACAGATGGAATGAATCCGCATGGGCTCCAAAGTAGTACCCATAGCATTTGGCCAGTGATTTTGATAATTTACAATCTACCTCTATGGTTATGCATGAAATGCAAATATATGATGCTATCCATACTAATTTCAGGGCCAAAACAACCCGAAAATGACATAGACATGTATTTAGCTCCTCTAATTGAAAACTTCAAGTTATTATGGGAGATAGGGGTTGAGGTGTATGATGGGTATAGGGAAGAAAAATTTAATTTGAGAGTCTTATTATTTGGTACCATAAATGACTTTCCAGCGTATGGTAATTTATCGGGGTACAGTATAAAGGGGAAACTTAGATGCCCTATTTGTGAAGAAAACACATATTCAATTAGGTTGGAGCATGGTATGAAGAATGCTTATATGGGGCATTGCAGGTAGTTGCATCCAAGTCATAATTATCGACAATTGAAGAAATGTTTTAATGGGAATTCAGAAGAACATGGCCTACCTTTAATGTTGACTGGTGACCAATTGTTTGAAAAGGTTAAGGATTTGTATATCGAATTTGGAAAACCTTTCTCAAAGCACCTTGGGACAAGTGGGTGGAAGAAAAAGTTTATTTTTTTTAAGTTACCGTATTGAAAGGTCTTGTATGTTAGGTATTTTCTTGATGTAATGCATATTAAAAAAAATGTTTGTGATAGTGTTATTGGTACATTACTCCATATTCCTGGAAAGACCAAAGATAGCATCAATGCAAGGTTAGACATGTTTTCTATGGGGATAAGGGAAGACTTAGCACCAGAGGAGAAGGGGAGTCGCACTTTTCTTCGTCCAGCAGCTCACACATTGTCTAGAAAAGAAAAAATTTCTTTTTTTGAGTTTCTTATTGCAATTAAAGTTCCAGAGGGTTACTCATCAAATATTAAAAACCTTGTGTTAATGAAAGACCTAAAATTGAAGGGTTTAAAATCTCATGACTGTCATGTTTTGATAGAAAATTTTATTCCGATGGCAATACGTTCTATTCTACCTAATAAGGTATAAGACACAATCACAAAATTATGTTTCTTCTTCAAATCTATTTGCAGTAAAGTTATTGATCCCAACAAATTGCTGAAGTTACAAAGCTAAATTGTAAAAGTATTGTGTGAGCTGGAGATGTATTTCCCACCTGCTTTCTTTGACATAATGGTTCACTTAACTATTCACTTAGTGAAGGAGGTACAAACGTGTGGCCCGGCTTATTTAAGATGTATGTATCCTATGGAGCATTATATGAAGATATTAAAAGGATATGTCAAAAACCGTAGTAGACCTGAGGGTTATATTGTTGAACGGTATATCAGTAAAGAAGCGGTTGAATTTTATACTGAGTATTTAAAAAATGTCAATTATGTTGGACTACCAGTGTCTCGACATATGGGAAGGGAAGGTGAGGAAGGGATAATAGGAAAGAATATAGTTACTGTCTTAAATTTACAGTGGGATCAAGCACATCTTTATGTGCTGTTGTCTCAGAAGAGGTTCAAGAATTTCCAGACAAGCACTTGGCTGAGCTTAAGAAGGATAATCCCAATAGAGGTGAAACTTGGTATGTAAAAGAACATAATAAGCACTTTGCACATTGGTTGAAAGAGCATATTTGTGATATGTTCAACATGAATCCTGATTCTGTTTCTGAAAAAGTGAGATGGTTGGCTAGAGGTCTGAGCATGCAAGTAGCTTCTTATGCTGGCTATGTTATCAATAGATACACTTTCTATAGTAAAGAGCAAGATAGTCAAAGCACAATGCAAAATAGTGGTGTCACTCTTATTGCTCATGCGATGCATGTAACTAGCTCTAAAGACAATAACCCAATATATGCAAATATGTCATATTTTGGGGTAATTGAGCACATTTGGGAGTTAGATTATGTAAAGTTTCAGATTCCGGTCTTTTGTTGCAAGTGGGTTGACCATAAAAATGGCTTTTTAATTGATGTTAACTCAGGGTTGATACAAGTAAATCTGAACAAAGAAGGGTATAAAGATGAGCCTTTCATCCTTGCTTCGTAG
This sequence comes from Prosopis cineraria, assembly GCF_029017545.1. Classification (NCBI taxonomy): domain Eukaryota; kingdom Viridiplantae; phylum Streptophyta; class Magnoliopsida; order Fabales; family Fabaceae; genus Prosopis; species Prosopis cineraria. The sequence continues at coordinate 14,906,253 of NW_026555332.1, read as the reverse complement.
GCTCGACAAGTGTTCTATATTCCTGATCCTACTAAAACTAATTGGTCCATTATTTTATTGACAAACAAATTCATTAAAGACATGGATGATACTGTTGTTGAGGATGATCCATTTTTAAGGACGTCGCTGGAAAGTAATTTTACTGAAGATGATGCATTCTATATGAGACATGATCATACTGAAGGTATTTGGATATCAAAGAGAGGAAAAAGAATTCGAGACCAGAGTAAGCAAGGAAAAGATTAAAAGAAGACAAGAAAAAGGAAAAGACCAACTTAAACATGTGTGTTTTTATTTTATAAATAATTATTACTTGTGTTTATTTAATTATCGCATATGGTTTTCTATTTTCTAAATAACTGTTACATGTATGTTTGGTTAATTTTGTAAATAATTATTTCATGTGTCCATTAATTTTCTAATTATGTGTGTTCTTGCATTTTATAGGTAAATGGCACCTAAGAAAGGTAAATGCAAAGGTCGTAATGACCTTGATGTTCTTAGGGGTGGCCCCAACATTGACCCCAACAGTGGTCCCAGCGTCGACCCCAGTATTGACCCCAGCAATGGCCCTGATGTTGTAGCTAGTGGTGATGCTCCCAGTATTGCTCCTAGTCTGACAATGAATGATGATCGGCTTCAGGAGGAGGCAATTGAGATTAAAAAGGGCTTAGTATTGATGACAGAAGTGAATAGACGGATGATAGCTGGACAAAAATATCCCCTCCAATGGAATGCTAAAGGGTAACCGATTAAGGACAATAAAGATAAATTCATCAGCTATATTGGAGCTTTCGCAAGAGCAAATGTGCTTATCACACTTAGAAATTGGAAGAAGGCAGATCAACCTATAAGGTAGTATATTTAGGAACAAGTAGAGGTATATTTGTTAACTTACCATTATGTGACTATTGTGCCTATAATAGTTTATCAATTTACTAATAACATGCTAATATTTTGCAGTCAGCATTTATAATTGATGCTAGTTGAAGGAAGTATGTCCTCCAAATAGCTGGAAGAGCAATGCATTCTTTTCGATATTTTGTGGGATCAAAATATATTAAAAGAGCGAGTGGAAATATTAGTTCCGAGGTCCCCACTTTGATTAGACGTTTCGTAACCCAACAACAATGGGATGAATTTGTTGCATCTCGTTTTCAAATGGAATTTCAGGTGATTTTACTTTACCAATTGATTTTAATTTTCTAATAATATTATGCTATATTATAAGTTTAATTGATTTTAATTTTTTTCACAGCAATTGAGCCAACAAAATCAGGAGTTGGTTAAGAAAAATCCTTATCCTTTTAAGAAAGGGCGTGTGGGGTATTCAGGCATAGAGGAAAAGATGGTATTTATTAATTACTAATTTATTAATTTCAAAATTACTCCATATTTATTTATTATATTTGCTAATTGCAAATTCTTTTGCTATTGACATGCATAGATTGAGCGAGAAGGCACAGGAGTTAGTAGCATATCCCACCATGTTCTTTTCATAGAAGGTCGAACCAACAAAGAGGGTAACATTACAGATGAACATGTTCAGGAGATAGCTAATAAATGTGTAAGTGTCAATATTATTAATTTGACATAATAAATTTAATTTTTTCATTCAAACAAATAATTTAAGTTTTTCAATTTGTGTCACATAGGCTGCTATCTTAGATGAAGTCTCAAAGGGTAAGCGTCCAGAGGATGAAGATATCTTGGGTCAAGCATTGGGTAATCCTGACCACCCCAGATGCATTAGGGGTGTTGGTTTTGGCGTCACTAAGAAGCAAGTAAGTATTTGGGACTACAAGCCATCAAAAGGTGCAACGCCTTCTTTAGCTAAGTTTAATGTACTAAAAGATGAGGTTGATAGGCTACATCGGTTGGTTGATGTGTTACTCATGTCCCAGGGAAAGACATCCACTCCTGTGGACATTAGTCCCAATAGTAAGAGAGATAGTTGCACCGTAGCTCAGCCTTCTCGTCCGAACCTTCTTGAGGTAATATTACTATTTTTTTAGTTATATTCATTTTTGTATTAATAACTTATAAATGTTTCCATTGCTTTAGGGTGAAGTCGAATGTGAGTTTTTGGCAAACAGTCTAGATCGCCATGTGATTGCAATTGGTATAATGTATAATGTCCCTGGGGGCACTATACATAATGTGCCAATTCCTTTAGGCCACGTATGAGTTTGTCTAAAAGTTTCTTTGGATGACAAGTATCAGCTGCCCATTCCCACGGAGGATGTGATGATTGTAGGAGATGCATTGGGCACCTTTGTTGTATGGCCCACCGCCCTTATAAGGCCAATATCTAACAAAGATAAGGTATATATATATATATATATATAATTTATAAAGCTGATCTCAAACAAAGATAAGATATCTATATAATAACTTTTGATCTCTAACTATCTCTGGTATATAGTCCAAGGAAAAAGACTTCCCTAGCAAAAATCAACTGGCCATGAGTCAAAGATTATCGCACCTCCCTTACTTCAAAAGATGGAGCCTCAATTGTCACATAAATTCCTAACTTCACTAGGGGCATATACTGACATGTAAAGGAGTATTCATGATTTTATTATTGTAGACGTCCCATTCGAGCATGGCATATATGACAGAGATCATACCAATCACATAACACTTGATGTTATAGATGAAGTACTCCACCATGGCATGATTAGCACGACTGTCATGGATTTTTATTTGAGGTACTTCTTTTGCACAAGAGTGGTCATTATTTTTATAAATATATACTAATCTATTTGATTTATTAATTTTAGGTTTCTCTATCATACACTTGTCGTGCCCCGCAACCTTACTAGGATATTTGCCTTCATTTGTCCTTATGACATTGCTGCTTTCCGTGACATTCGGGACTCTAATCGTGAAGATCAAGCGAAGCGGCTATGCGATTCATTCAAAGCCAGGACTACTAAAAAAGGGAGGAGGTTATTCTTGATACCTTACGTACAAGGGTTAGTTATTTGTTATATTTAATGTGTTTTCTCAATTTTATTAACTATTTCAATTTGTTAAATATTATTTACAATTGTTAATTATTTTAAGGATTATTGGATGCTAATTGCCCTTAATCCGGCTGAAGAAAAATATGAGAAATTGGCCATCTATTACTTGTGTTCTGTTGGCGGACAACTGGATAATCGTAAAGATATGATGGAATTAATCAACAAGTAAGTGCATTAATTAAGTTCATACTTGTGTTTTTTGATATTTCAAACTTACCAACTTCTGTGTTTTTAGGGCTGTGTTTTTGTATCGCACGAATGAATCTTTAACTATCCCTAGGGTCAAACCATTTGACTAATTGTTCACATGGACAGTAATAAGGGTACGTGTTTAAACATTAATTGTTCAAGTATTTATTAATGATTATTCAAAAATTTAATATATTTTGTTTGTTTTGTTTTTAAAGTGCCCGCATCAAAGACCAGATTCAGTGGACTATGGATATTGCGTGATGAGATTCATTAGAGACATCATCACTCACGCCAAGACTTCAATCCCTACCAAGGTTCATATTTAATTTAAATATACGTTTTATATATGGCAAAATTTCATTAGTTAGCTAATTAACTTTGATATGGTTATAATTTAAATTGCAGTATTGTGATGACGCTTATTGTAAAGAATTTGGGGATGCTCACATCAATGAAATGGTGGAAGAGTGTTGCCAACATATATTTCAACTTTGGATCATGCAAAATTCATGCATTTAGTGAGTGCACATTTAGAGCTTGAAGGCAAAAAGAGTGTGGCTTAGGATAGAATTATTGTTTCATTTTTTAAGATAGAATTGTGATTTAGGATTAAGATTTACAACTTTAATTTTTTGTTTATAATTGATGTGACTGTGTATATATGCATATATATATATGTACATGTTCTTTTAATTCTGAAAGAATGTTGCTGATGATAATATATATTTGCTGGATTGTCTAGATTATGAAATAATGTCAATTCTATTGCAGGGGGGCTGCTTAAATGCAGCTGCCATATTAAAAAAAAATTCTACAACATATTTGACGGTTATTTTGGTAACCATCAAATATGTTAATATATTTGATGGTTATTCAATATAACTGTCAAATATATACATAAATATTTGACGGTTCTAACATCTAACCATCAAATATGGTATTGTTTTTTCAGTCAAAGCAAGTTCTTGTACCTTATACTTGACAGTTATTTAGAACCGTCAAGTATAATATCACATATTTGACAGTTAAAATAACCGTCAAGTATATAAAGCTGCAAAAATGACGGTGTCTTATTTGACAGTTTTTAACCGTCAAATATAAGTGAAAATAACTGTCAAATATGCATAATTTTGTAGTAGTGAATAAAACATCATGGTAAATGATAGAGAGGAATTTATGACAATAATTAATTGTAGATAACATCTTATTTTCCATTAATATTAAACAAAGTATACATTCATATCAGGTTGTAAACATTATTATTTTCACACTCTAAAAGTGTTGAAAAATATTTTTTTATAGTTATTGACTCTAGATAAATTAGAAAAAGAGTTGAATTATAATAACAACTTTTTTTTACAGCTATTTACTCTGCTATATATTAGCAAAGGGGACAAACTACTTCCAATACATACTTAAAAGGCTTTAATAAAATAAAATTCAAATTAATTTAGACAATAATCAAAAGACTTTTTATTTTTGAATGATAGAAATTTATTCAGTGTATACTATTGTATTATTTTATCTAAAATAAAACTCTAAGTTATTAAAATTTAAAATCAATTAAAGGAAAATTTGTGAAAAGATTCTACTTTTAAAATATTATAATTTAGCATATTCCAAATTTTATTTAAATATGTTTTTCACTCTATCAATCATTTTACAAAAGAAAAATATGTTAAAATATGTAAATTTTCATATTTGATATAAATTATTATTTGACCATAGGCTCATATTAAAAATAAATAAATAAAGGCCAAATGATTTTAAGAAAAATAGGTGAATTAGATCAATACCATAACATAGAATACTGCTATCTACATTACATAAAATAAAGCTATGCACAAGTTACATAAAATAGATGGATCACAAACTAAGTTTGATAGTGTAAAATAAAACAATAATAAATTTGTTCAAAGGAAAGTCTAACAATGGAAAATGCAATTAAAGTCTAGCAAAATCAACAATTATCTATCTCTCCTCATCTTCATCTAGCACTACCTTAATCTTCTTCCTCTTGTGCAAGTTGTTCATAATATGGGACTTTTCAACATGCATGCTTTTCACCGCTAGAGGATACAACTTTAATAACTTCTATAAGAGTATGGGTTGAGTTTCTATCTTTTGTAGATTCATTCAATAAAAAATAGCATGAAGATGATAGACCATAAAGAGAATACAAAATTTCCTCAAATGAGGGTGTTTTTGATCCTAACTTTAGTGAAGGCACTTGTTGATCCCATTTATCTGAAAAGCTCTTTACAGTTTCTTCATCATTAGTCATTCCATTGACTATAATACCATAAGGGAGGCCCTTCACATAATCCTTTAGAATTTAGACACAAAAAAAGAGCTTCTTTCCTATTATCTTGTCAAAAGCATCACCTTCAAATACACCTATGGCATACTTCTACAATGTATAACAATGTAAAATGTGTAATATAACTATATATATGTGCAGCAAAAATAAAAAAAATCATGATTGTTATAGTTTAATGTCTCACTGTTCACATTCTTTCTTTTAGTTCAACAGTAGAGCATTTCATGAAGGCAACAAATTCCTTATGAAAGATGAGGATGATATGAACTAGATGCATCATAAACCTGACATCACACATGAAACTTGAATGTACTATAGAGTGAAACACCAATGAACACACCTTCCTCCAAAAACAATTGCCACAATAAAGCTAATAGAGCACAACATAAGCTTTATACCTTAGAGACATAGACTTGACAAATTTATTGTACTTATCATAATAAAAGCCATCATTATTAGGAAGGACCCTTTTTGCATAATTTTGGTAGCCAATATAATACCACCTACTTTTAGTGTCAACATTAATGACTTTAAGATAGATAATGCAATCAACATCTTATTTTTCCCCAAAAATTAAGATTTTAGTTGATGACCCTAATCTTAATTGATATACAATACACCAAAGGGAAAGGAAAAGAAATTACACTACTACAGAAAGGTATATAATTGACGCCCTATAATTGATGTTTATTTGAAAAAAATGATAAATAAAAAAGGCAAAGAATACTTGACGGTTTTTACGAAACAAGCGTCAAATATTTAAGTACATACTTGACGGTTATTTAAAGATAACCGTCAAGTATATATATTTGATGTTTTTTATAAATAACCGTCATATAAAGCTAAAATTTACATGTCAATCTTCAATAAACAAACGTCAAATTAATAGTAGAAAAAAAATAAATTTTTTCACATACTTGACGCTTGTTTTGAAATAACCATCAAGTTTGTCTGCTATATACTTGACGGTTATTTTAAAACAAGCATCATATATGTAATACTTGACGGTTATTATGAAATAACCATCAAGTATTGTCATTTATATTCCCTCCAGATTTCTTTTTCGCTCTCCATTTCTGCAAATCCTTTGTATTCATAAACAAACCCAGAGCCACCGAAACCCATTTTTCATCACTCTAACTGCCAAAAAACACATTTTCAGTCTTGATTCTTGAGGGGTTTTTGGTTCTCGGCCTCCATAAGTCTCATGGGCACTCATTCATTTGGATTCTCGGTCTCTATCACTCTGCAACAGACTCTCGTCTCTGTTTTTCTGCACAGTCGGTGTTCCCTCTTCTTGTTGAGGTAGGTTCTTGCTTTCCCAATCATTAATCTTCATTTTGAATGTATGGGTTGTTGATTTTGATTTTCATACGTAATAAATAATTTTTGTGTTATTTATTTTGATCTGCAGTGTTGTTCTTCCCAGTGAGTATTTGAAGTTTTGAGTTTTTGGGTACTTAATTATTGAATTAAGGGATCATCGAATTATTTTGTTGATATGAGGAGATTCATTAAGGATATGAAAATAGTATACCACCTAATTACTTTGTTTTTAATATTTTTGATATTTTAAATTGATATTTATATAGTATTTGATGTGGTTTAATATGATTTTAATTAAAATTGAGTTTCTTATTAATGTTGTTATTATTGTTGTTGGATCATATATAGTCTCATTATGGATAACTTAATTTTTTTAAAGGCATAAAGACCTGGTAATACTCATTTTAAGCCGTTATATATACTATTAATTTTTTTAAATTATTCTTGAATATAACTTTATGTATTTGTTGTTGTGGATACTGTTGTTGTTGTCATTTAGATTAATAGGAAGAAGGGATAAGGCCCAAGAAACTCTCTTTTTGAAGTTGTTATGCTGCCGAAATTATTTCAATGGCTAGCATTAAAATATAATTATTAGTTTTAAACAAGATTAAAGAGGGAATGTGCAAACATGTGGTTAGTGACTTATTGACTAATTGATCTTTGTATCTAATTCTCCCACTATCTAGGAGTAGTCAAAGTCACTAATCATATTTCCCTCTTAATCTTTCTAGGAATTATGGATAAGGAATAGATGTCTGTCAATCGTCTATCCAAGGAATATTGGGATGGGGTGGCAAATTTTGTTAAGCTTGCAGTTAAGCATGTGGAGGATCCTACTAGGATTGTTTGCCCATGTTTAAAGTATGGTCTTGTGAAGCGGGTTAGTCCAGATACTTGTGAAGAACACCTAGTGATTAATGGGATGGATCAAAGTTACAAATGTTGGACAATGCATGGAGAGACAAGAGATGATATTGGTTGCAGCCAGAAGCATAGTGAAAGCTGTGCATCATCTCCTGATGATTTTGACACATGCACACTTGAGGAAGATTGTCTTGAACAGATGGCTAAAGCAGTTAAAGAGGACCTCAAGGATTATCCGAAAATGTTTGAGAAGTTGAAAAGTGATACGGAGACACCGTTGTATGCTGGTTGTAGTGCATCAAAGTTGTCAGCAGTGTTAAAATTGTACAACATGAAGGCAAAATATGGATGGAGTGATGCAAGCTTTACTGAGTTGCTTGGGTATTTAAAAGTAGAATTACTTCCTAAGGAAAATGAGCTTCCTTGTCGAACATATGACGCAAAACAAGTATTGCGATCAATTGGCATGAGTTATGAAAAGATACACTCGTGCCCTAATGATTGCCTTTTATTTCGGAATGAATATGCGTCGTTAACCGAGTGTTTGAAGTGTAATGCCTCACGCTACAAGCAGAACGGATCAAGTCCCACAAAGGCATTATGGTATTTTCCAATCGTGCCTAGATTTAGACGCATGTATAGCAGTACAGAAATTGCGAAAAACTTAACATGGCATGCGGATGAAAGGATAAAAGATGGCATGCTTCGTCATCCTGCTGATTCTCCACAATGGAGAAAGATTGATTATGAGTATCCTGAATTTGGGGAAGAGAGTAGGAATCTATGCCTTGCATTATCTATCGACGGGATGAATCCTCATGGGATTCAAAGTAGTAGCCACAACACTTGGCCAATCATTTTAGTGATTTATAACCTTCCTCCATGGCTTTGCATGAAGCGCAAGTATATGATGTTGTCCATGCTAATTGCGGGACCCAAGCAACTTGGGAATGACATAGACATATATTTGGCTCCTCTAATTGATGACTTGAAGATCATGTGGGAGTCAGGTATAGAGGTATATGATGGGTATAGAGAAGAAAGATTTAATTTAAGAGCTATGCTCTTCGGTTCAATCAATGACTTTCCTGCTTATGGCAATCTGTCAGGGTATAGCATTAAAGGGCAACTTAGATGCCCTATTTGTGAAGAGCGAACACATTCTATGAGGCTTCAGCATTGGATGAAGAATGTTTACCTTGGCCATCGTAGGTTTTTACACCAAGAACATCATTATCGACGGTTGAGAAAAGCGTTCAATGGAAATCCAAAAGAAGGTAAGACACCTTTGCCGTTAACTAGTAATGAGTTGTTTGAGAAGATTAAGGAATTGGATATTGAATTTGGCAAACCATTTGCAAGGCACCTTGGGACAACCAGATGGAAGAAGAGATCTTTTTTCTTTGAACTCCCTTATTAGACCACCTTGGATGTTTGACATTTTCTTGATGTCATGCATATTGAAAAAAATGTCTGTGAGAGTCTTATTGGGACGTTACTCTAAGTGTTAGGAAAAACAAAAGATGGCATAAAAGCAAGGTTGGACATGGTCTCTTTAGGAATGAGAAGAATTAGCACCCCAAGATAAGGGGAACCGTACCTTTCTCCCTCCGGCAGCTTATACGCTATCTAAGAAAGAGAAAATTGCATTTTGTAAGTTCCTTAATGTAGTTAAAGTTCTTGAGGGTTACTCTTCAAACATAAAAAATATTGTATCAATGAAAGATTTGAAGTTGAAGGGCTTAAAGTCTCGCGATTGCCATGTTTTAATGGAGGATTTCATTCTAGTTGCTATACGTGCAATTTTACCCCCTAAAGTACGAGGGACGATCACTAAGTTATGTTTGTTTTTCAAGTCCATTTATAGTAAAGTGATTAACCCATATAAGTTGCCAAGGTTGCAAGCTCAAATTGTATTAACACTGTGTGAGCTTGAGATGTATTTTCCACCGGCATTCTTTGATATTATGATCCACCTAACTGTTTACTTGGTTAGGGAGGTTCAAATGTGTGGGCCTGCTTATTTAAGATGGATGTATCTTATTGAGTGCTATATGAAGATTTTGAAAGGCTATGTGAAAAATTAAAGTCGACCGGAGGGTTGTATTGTTGAACGGTATATTTGTGAAGAGGTTGTTGACTTTTGTACTGAATACCTGAGTCATATTAGCTATATTGGGCTTCCAAAGTCTCGACATATGGGTAGAATAAGTAGAGAGGGGATCATGGGAAGCAAAGTCATTACTATGTCAAGTGTACAGTGGGAGCAAGCCCACTTATATATGTTGCACAACACTGAAGAGATTGAAGAGTATGTAGACAAGCATATGGCTAAACTTAGGAGGGACAATCTCAATAAATCAAAAATTTGGTATGCTAGGGAACACAATAAAACTTTTACAAGATGGTTTAAGGAGCACATTCTTCAAAAGTTAAATGTTAATTCCAATTTAGTTTCTAACAAATTAAGATAGTTAGCTAACGGTCCAAGCAGATAGGCCATTTCTTACACTGCTTACCTTGTTAACGGATACACATTTTATACAAGGGAGCAAGATGATAGGAGCACAATGCAAAATAGTGGTATAACTCTTGTAGCTCATTCCATGCATATTTCCAGCATTAAGGATAAAAATCCTATCTATGCAAACATTTCATACTTTAGTGTAATTGAGCATATATGGGATTTAGATTACATATCCTTTCGAGTTCCAGTCTTTGGGTGCAAGTGGATTGATCGAAAAAATGGCTTGAAATTTGATTACCAATTTGGCTTTGTACAAGTCAATTTAAACAGGGAAGGGTATAAGGATAAGCCTTTTATTTTAGCGCAACAAGCCAAACAAGTGTTTTATGTCCCTGACCCTGCTAATAAGGGGTGGTCTATTCTTATGTTACATGAAAAAATAAATGAAAATGTAGCAATTGAAGATGGCCTATTCGAAGGGACATCAAATCAAAGTAATGACACTGTTGATGAAGCTCTATACATGAGAAATGATCACAATGAAGGCATTTGGATTTCAAAGAGGGGTAAATTATTTCAGCATAAGAAGAAAATATTTTGAGGGGGAAGTAAAAAACCCAAGTCAAGGAAATGAAAAAGAGCAACTTGAACATGTAACCTTTGAATTAATTATGCCATTTTTATTTTATGTTTGAATTAATATAGTCGATTATATTTGAATTAATCATGGTTGATTAATTTTTTGAATTAATCATGGTTGATTAATTTTGAAATTTTATTGTGTTATAGGTAAATGGCTTCAGATTCTGAGTCCACTAAAATCCCTCTATCAGATCTCGCTACAACTTCTTTTGATGCTCCGTCGTCACAAAAAAATTAGAACAGGAATATTACAATATCCAGCGAGGCCTAACAATAATGGAAGAAGTCATAAAAAAAAGAGCAGCAGGGAAAAATATCAGTGCAGTGGAACAAGAAAGGCCAAGCCTTCAAATCTGCAAAGTTTATAAGTTATATTGGGGTTGTGGCAAAGACAACTGTACCTATCACGCAAAAATCTTAACGTAAAGTTAATCAAGCCACGAAGGACATTGTTTGGGAGACTGTATCTGTAAGTTGCATTTGACTAAGCTATATTCTATTATAATATTTTAAATTGATGCACCTAACATATTTATTTTATTTTACAGTCAGGATTTGAAATAGACGAGAGCAAGAAGGATTTTGTCCTTCAAAAGGCTAGGAGGGTATTACGGTCTTTCAGACATTTTATTACACAAAAATATTTGAAAGACCCTGATGCTGAATTTGTAGCCCAAGTTCCTCCCCTATTACAGCCTTTAGTAAAGCAAGAAGATTAGGATGCTTTTGTTGTCTCTCGACGCGAGAAGGAATTTAAGGTATTTATGTTTCTAAAATTTAAATTTTAGTGCCTTTTATTGAATATATCTATGTGTACTAACAGGATATTTTTGTTATTGATTAAAGGAACTGAGCGCCCAAAATAAGAAGAGAGTGGCCAAGAATGAATACCCTTACAGAGTAGGGAGGTTAGGGTATGCAGGCGTGGAGCAGAAAGAAGTTGAGGCTGAGGGATCGGATGTTACCATATCCCGCTAAAGACTCTAGACATTGGCACGAACAAATAAAGATGGAGTGATTGACAACCTTCGTGTGAAAGAGGTTGCTGAAAAAATTGTAAGTGTTATTCTTATCTATCAATTAATAAATAATTATTAAAAGACATACTAATTAGCTCTACTTTTTATAGGATTCCCTCTCTCAAGAAGTATCACAGGGCAAGCTTCCTAAGCATGAGGATATCTTAGCTAGAGCATTGGGGACCCCTGACCACCCTGGTCGTGTTAGGGGTGTTAGTTTTGGTGTCACAAAAAAGCAATACTTTGGCAAGATTAAGAAGCGAACATCGGCTTCTTCATTCGAGGTCCAAAAGTTGAGAGAAGAGCAAGCTGTTATGAAGCAACAGCTAGAAGCCCAAGCAAAGTTAATTGACATGCTATTGAAGGGCCAGATCCCTGGGAGACTTTTAGGTGACGTTAGCCCCAGCGAAAAAGATAGCTGCACAGTCCCTTCAGACAAAATACCTGAGGTAATGCATTTTCTCTTTTAAATTTGCTCAACTAATTTTTTATCTAAATAACTAACATTTTTCATTTATTTAGGGTGAGAATGACTGCAACTGTTTAGCAGACGATCCGTCACGCAAAGTAGTTGTAACGGGACGCGTGTATAACATTGCCAGGGACACAATTTATAACCTTCCCCTCCCACCCAATCGCATTAGGGTTTCCTTGCTTGTTGTAATCGACCCCAAGTATCCATTACCTTATCCTATCGATGAGATGCAGACACTAGGAGATGCATTGGGGAGCTTCGTTGCATGGCCCAGCCACCTTGTTATGGTTGGTACACCAAAGCCAACAACGGACCCAAAGTCGTTAAAGGACCCCTTGCCACCAAAGAAAAAGGTATATATGATTTATATAATTATTTAAAATCTTTAATATATATATATATATGTCTAACTTTTTCATTGTATAGCTAAGGGGGAAAAGCAAATTGAAGGGTAAGATGTTGGGCCATACTAAAGAGTCAGTCACAGTTTCGCAACATGCAGTGCCTATGCCTATTGTGGAAAACAAATTCGGTGACTCTCTTGAGACCTATGCTTCGGCTACGAGGATGATTCATCAAGAGCCGATAAGGGATATCATTAATTTTGACGATGGGCTATTTGGAAGAGCATCATTTGAAGTCGTTTGGGATGAAATTTGAATGAAATCCTCAAGCACGATATGGCGAGCACTAGTTTGATGACTTTCTACATGAGGTAATTCTTCAACATTTATTAGTTAATTTCTTGAATTATTTATGTGTGTGAGCATGCAAGCATATTAACTTATATATTTTTTCACCCAAGTCACCTTTATACCTCATTCGTGGTTCCTGGTGGCCTCGAGTCAAAGGTCAAGCTGGTTAATCCTCATGATGTCTCTCCCCACAATAATATTATAAAGGAAGCCCTTGAAAATCAAGCAAGAATGCTTTCGGATCAATTTCGAGAAAGGGTAGCAGTGAAGGATACTTTATTTCTCACTCCTTACTGCCAAGGGTGAGTTGTTAATATTTGTTACGAGTAAATATTTTTTTTATATTTATTTATTTGGTAACATATGTTGTTTCTTGTTAGGGGACATTGGATGCTTATTGTGGTTAATCCCGTTGCTCTAAAAATATGGTATCTTGATCCCCTTAATGGAGAGCCAAGCAACAGGGAAGATATAGTGGTACTTTTTAATGAGTAAGTTGGATTTTTTTACTTGTTATTTCTTTTTAATTTTAGTTTTCATTTATATATATTTCTCACATTCATTCCATAATTCCTTCTTAGAGCTGTGGTGTTATATCGGACTACGACCGACATAACTGTATCCCCTAAGATAAAGGCATTCGAATCTTCAGAGAAATGGGTCACTGTTAAGGTATTCGTTTAATTGGTCAAGTTTTTAATCAATAAATTGTCTCATTATATTTTACAATTTCGTTGATATGTGTTTTTTTATAGTGTCCATTCCGGCCAGATCAGAGCAATGACTGTGGTTATTGCTTGATGAAGTTCATGAAGGACATTATCACTCATGCCCCTACCACATTATCTAACAAGGTATATATATAAAATTTAATTACACTTCAATTATAAATTTTAAACAATTTTAATTAGCTACCTATTAACTTGAAATTGTTGTAACTATTTGCTTACAGTACTTCGAGGACATCTATTGCGTTCGTTATACGACTGCACATGTAGAAGAGGTCCTTGAAGAGGTGGCCCAATGTGTTTTCAATATGTGGGTAGCAACAGTAGTTAGGCCGGTACAATAGTTAGTTACATTTATATACACATTTTTGGCCAATTTTTATGGGATAGGTCACTTAATTTTGAAACATTAGTTTGCAAATAAGTTTAGATTTTAAGGTTAAATGTATAGGAATTTTTATGTTAATTAGATAGGAGATACTATTACAAACATTCATTATATTGCATTATTTTCATTGCTGGTTGGCTATTTTTTATCTTTATCTGTATCTTTATGCAGGGGGCTGCTTTAAAAGCAGCCACCATATTTAAAAATTATGTCATTAATACTTGACGGTTATTTCAAAATAACCGTCAAGTATCAATATAGTTGATGCTTGTTTCAAAACAAGCGTCAAGTATTTGTAAATACTTGACGGTTATAAGGAAACAAGCGTCAAGTATTTATGGCCAAAAGAACTGGCAGGTTTTGGCCATAAATACTTGACGCTTGTTTTCTTTCAAAACAAGCGTCAAGTATTTGAAAATACTTGACGCTTGTTTTGCAACAAGCGTCAAGTATTTATTCTGGGAAGTGCATATTTGCTTCATATACTTGACGGTTTTTTTCAAATAACCATCAAGTATAAGATTAATACTTGACGGTTTTTTAACCGTCAAGTATTATTTCTTTAATATATGTCGCACCCTTACTTGACAGTTAAAAACCATCAAGTATTGTGAAAAATAAGTGTCAAGTATGAGTATTTTCTGTGGTAGTGTTACAAGACATCATCCACGAAAATGATCTATATATTTACAATTTAGGCATTGTAGGATGTCATCCTCAATACTTAAGGTAAGTTGATTAAGAAGGTAAACTAGCCTCTTCTCAATTTGGACACCAGGCCAGCAGCTTTGACCCTAAAAAGAAAGAAGCAGTCAATAAATTTAAATTCATGGGAGATGATTATCATCTAAGAGATTCGACTTGAAACATAAAAAGACATAAAGTTCACCTTTCAATAAAAGGTGTTGACTTTATCCAGTTTAGGATGGATGAACAAACAAGAAGCAAAAAAGAGTTGTAAACTTTTTAATTCTGTATGAAAAAATAGACCACCACTCAAGAAAAAACTTCATGTTATAAGAAATTTTTAACACTTGTTCTAAACATTTAGATTCTTAATATGTTTTGTAATATTCAATTATAGGGATTCCAAAATGACACCTATATAGGCCGGGAACTCCATCCCCTAAAAAACAAATTTTTGTTCAATAAATGCCTAGCCTTAACATAAATAACAATACTTGCTTCACAGTTAATTTAAAGTAATATCTAAAGGGTCAACAGTCCACTAATACATTTCAAGCAAACAAGGTCTTTTAGTCCCATAAATACTAAAGTATAATTAACAACTTAGTCAAATAATAATAGAACCAGATGATGTCTACAGTTCTAAACAAACTAGATAAATAAGAACTTAAAGTCCAACATAGAAATAACATTCAACACTATAAGGTCATGGCATAAAGTAAATGACAACTCTACATGTGATTAAGGAGCATTAGAGCCATGGCTTACTCTTTTGGTGCCTTTCCTTGCCTCCTATTTGGTCATTCACCTTAAGAATATATTAAAAGAATAGAGTGACAACTAACGTCTTAGTAACCTAGAAGTTAACCATGTATATTGTAACATCCAAAAACTTCAAATCTAAAAAAAATTAATTAATTAAGGGATAAATTAGTTAAAAATATGATTAATTTATTTAATTATATTTTTAGGTTGCTAATTAGATTTTTAAGTCATATTTAGCTCTAAATTGAGATAGTATGAAAGTTAGATTAAGTCGAGAGGCATCGGGAGGAGCAAAATCAACTTATTGCTTGTTACGTCGTGAGCTACAGCTTGTGTGGCATGCGCTACAGTGCATGGCGCACGGCACAGCAAGCAACTTAAAATTTTAAAAATGATTAGAAAAAGTCAAATTTTATGGTGGAAAACCTAGAGCACGAAGGGAAAAACTTTAAGCACTGCTAGGGCATTATTTTAGGAGGATTTTAAAGATAAATCGAGCCTTCAAACTCTTGAGTAAATTTCCTACCATTCTCCTCTACCTTTCATCTCATTTTTCATGGGATTTGGAAGAGTGCGAATTTGGTCTGATTGGATTAAGCCATGAGTCTATGTTTTAAAGGTTTCTATTTACTCTAAAGGTTTGATTTAGGTTATTGATCTTGGATATGTTGTAATATGAAGTTGCTTTATTGTTTGGTGAATGTTAGATCAAGCCCTAACTTGATCATAGAGTTTTGAAGTATGATAAGTTAAGATATTAAGTGTTATGTTGTGAGAAAGTTAAAGGAAGGCTTAAAGGGATTGTATGATAAATTTTAATTTTAACAAGCCTCTTTATTGAGAATATGAGTGAAAAGTGGGAGAATTAGGAGGTAATTGGTAGCTAATAGTGCTTGTGTTAATTGAAAATGAACATGTACTACTTGTTGATGTAGATTATAGTGTGGCAAGACTTACCTTGACACAAGAAGAAATTTAGTGCTACGGGTAATCCTTTCAGTAACAAAAGGGATGAGATAACTAGAAAATTTGCATTATTTATTACCTTATATAAGTTATTCTCAAGTTGCTTTTTTATGATTTGTTGAGTATATATGCATAAATTCTTTAAAGGTTAACTATTTTAGAAAATGAATGAAGTATTGGTTTGTGAAATTCTATATTTTTAAAGAAAATAATAAGATTTGTATTTTTTTTGGAAACTTGTTTATGCATGATCAATGGAGATATGTAGTGAATTGTGGCATATTAGAGGGTGGGAGGTCACCCTAGTAGAGTTAGTGAAGATTAAGTCTATATGGCACTGCTGGCACCTCGGGACGCCAGGTGTAGCACTTACTCTCCTTAGTGCCTCAAAATGGGTGCGGTGTTGGAGATTTACTCTCCTTAGTACCCAAAAAGGGTGCAGAGTTGGAGGCTATGCTCCTTAGCATCTGTAAGATGTAGTGTTAGAGTAACGACACCCCAGTTACTTGTAATAGGGGGAACCAGTAGTCCAGAAGTGGTTTAGGACACCTTGGCCAGGTAGTCCTACCATGAATGATGAGCTTGGGGACCAAACATGTGGTTTGGTTCTGTGAAATAGCCTATCGGTTCAGTCGGGAGTATTAGAGGACCGGATGGTTAGGGATCATGCATGTGATTTGTGGTGATTTTATATGTTGTGCTTATTTTACTTGATTTAAGGCTTGCTTATAACTTGGCATGTTAATCAATAATGTAGATTATCTTAGTTTCTGAGATTTTTTTCTCACCCTGTGGTTATCATTTTACAAGTTCTACAGTTGAGACTGAGCGAGGGAAAGAATCGAGCAAGGATTAGTAGATTTGCTACATCAAATAGTAATGCCTGATTTTGGTTTGAGTAGTCTAAAACTCATTATATGATATTACATGTTGTCAACTAGGAGTGTTTATCATTTTGATTGGTTACACTGGCTTTATACTATGTTGTTTTGTATTTTAGCCTAATATTATATATGATGTGAATATGTGAAAGTTTTTATGGTGATGGGCTAAAATGCTATTACAAGTGCAAGGAAAGTTTTATCTATGCGGTGACAATGTATTTGTAGTGTATTATGTGGCAATAGAGGCCAAATAATGCTTGTAGTGTTGATTGTATATTTTGGCCACATTGGGCAAAATGGCCATTAAGTGGCTAAATTTTGTGTTTGGTATGTTTTTTATGTTTGAATGCTCACTCAAGTGTATTTTGGTCCATTGGACTTAGTTCAAGCATTACAATAGGTGAATGGTATAAGTTATGAGTTTTGGGTACTTAAATGCTTGAAAATCTCTTTAAAAACTGACTTTTACATCCAAGCATCTAAAATTCTCGTACGGTGTCAGATTGTAATGAAACTTATACCATTAGTTATCTTATTGAATAAACTTCGCATGGGCGCTTGAATCACTCTAATCGAACATCGGATGTGAAAATGGCGTGCATTCAAAGTTCGTATAGAAAAGCTATCATGACAACATTATTGTTATGGACACATGCGCCGCGACGCATTTTGCACAAGCCATAACACATGGAACAACAAGCGAACTTAGCTTTCTATTCCACAAGCCACGGCGCATGG
Organism: Prosopis cineraria; assembly: GCF_029017545.1. NCBI lineage: Eukaryota > Viridiplantae > Streptophyta > Magnoliopsida > Fabales > Fabaceae > Prosopis > Prosopis cineraria. The sequence goes on along the minus strand of NW_026555332.1, from coordinate 14,888,065 downwards.
ACCATGAGCTACGGCGCATGGATCAAAGCACTCAAAAATGACATTTTTGGCCCTGTTTTGAAGTGTTTTACTTCTTAAAACTTTTCCATGTTTCCAATGCCTTTATAAATTATTAAGTTTGAGCTCAAACTATCAATTTAAAGGGTTTTATGGGATCTTAAATATTCCACAATTATTTTTAAAAAATTATTAGCTTTAACCCTTATATAGATAATGTGAGCTTAGGAGCAATCCTTGATCCTAATTATGATTATTTGTTATGATTGGGTGGTGAATTTTGGTAATGTCAAGGTAGACATTACATTTTGGTATCGGTTTCTCAAGTTATAAGATCTGGTTGTGATAATATCTCCATTGCATTCATTCTCATTAGTTGGCAACTTTATGTACACAACTCTTTCCCTTTGTCTCATTTCCTTTATTTCCCACTAATTTCCCTTTTCTACTTAGTTTCTTCCTTAGGAGGGGAGAAAAATGGTTAGAAGAAGCATTTAAAATGCTGGTAATTTACTAGAGAATGATAGGCCTGTACCAGAGGCACAACTAGAGATACAAGTGGAACAACAACAAAGGCCTCAGGATAATAATGCAATTCTAGAAGAATTGCGGGATATGATAAGGAATATTTAAAGAACTGTACAAGACCATGACACTCTGCTCCATAATAGAGGTCGTGAGGAGGAATAAATGAGACAAGAGGAAGCTCATGAGAGTAGATTGGAACCATCTCATGGTTCCAGTAGTAAATCTGGATCATCTGGGATGAGAGTGGATGGAGATGTTTAAGGGATGGCTATTGATCAATCATGAAGGACTTTCTCTAGGTTTAACACTCCAACCTTTAATGGAACTTGAAGGAAGGAGAAGTGGAAAAATAGATAGAGAGAGTTGAAACCATCTTTAAGGTGGTACCGTGCTCTCCTGAACAGAAGGTGATTATAGCCACAGTGTATCTAGTTGAAGATGCTAAACACTAATGGAATTCCACAATACTAGCAGATGGACGCTAACTAATATGGGAACAATTCAAAGAAATGTTCTTTGACTATCATTTTCCTCTAGCATTTAGAGATGAGAAGGAGGTTGAGTTCCATGCATTTCAATAGAGAGATCTTAATAAGAAAGCATTTATTTAGAAGTTTAATCAGCTATTAAAGTTTTCTACTTATCTGGATGAGACAAATGATAGTGAGTGGAAGGCCAAAAGGCTTTTAGAAAAGATGAGGCTTGAATATAGACGGCAAATTCCTCTGTTAGGAGTAACGACGTATGCTGACATGTATAATCGGCTTTAAATTACAGTAAGAAGGGGTCAGGAAGTAGAAGCATAAAGGAGATGGGATAGTCATAGGAAGTTCTCATCCTCCTTAGGCCCTTCTGGGGGAGTCTCTAAGAAGATAGGTTATGGCTTGAGTAGTTCTGCAACATTAGGTAAGAAGAGTTTTGTTAGAGGATCACAAACTCTAGAACATTTCAGAGAGATGGATTTAGGAGTTTTGGTATTCCACAACCATCTCGACAGGCTTCTAATATGCTTGCCCCGACTTTGAGTAAATCTCAATCACCACCATGTGCTAAATGTGGGTGGTCACATCTTAGGATATGCTGGGCATGTTTTAAATGTGGGAAACCTGGCCATTTAGCAAGACAATGCCTCGAGGGAAGAGTGGAAATGGCAGAGCAGAGAACTACCATTCCAGGACGAGTCTACACATTATCTCAGGAGGAAGCAAGAGCATTACCAAACTTGATAAAAGGTATTATTTCTATCTCCAAGTAGAAAATTGAAGCATTGTTTGATTCTGGTGCTACACATTTGTTTATTTCAAATAAATGTGTAGAGTGGTTGGGACTTCCTTTGCATGATATGCCTACACCATCTGGGTCATCTAATATGACTAGTAAAGTATGTTTAAATGCAGAAGTGAGGTTTGAAAATTATTTAACCACTCTCAATTTGATCCGGATTCCTATGACGGGTTTGGACATGATTATCGGTATGGATTAGTTGATGGTAAATAATGCCACCTTGGACTATGCTAGGAAGATAGTTTTGTTACCAGTACATACTACACCGGCTAATATTCCTAGCGAGTCTAAGCTCTCATCAGTGGTACAAGTAGAGAAATTGATGTAATAAGGGTGTATGGCTTATATGGTTTTCTTGCCAATGCATAGGGTCCACGATGGAAGTATTGATAAGATTAGGGTAGTGAATGAATTCCATAAGGTATTTATAGATGATATATTCGATTTGCCTCCAAAAAGGGAAGTAGAATTTACCATAGACCTAGCATCAGGAACTGAACCAATCTCAAAGGCACCATACCGAATGTCACCAACTGAGCTAGCTGAGTTAAAGAAGCAGATAGAGGAGTTACTTGAAAAAGGATTTATTAGACCCAGTGTGTCACCTTGGGATCACCTATACTGTTTGTTAAGAAGGACAGTAGCTTATGGCTTTTTATTGATTATAGATAGTTAAATAAGGTGACAGTGAAGAACAAATATCCTTTACTAAGGATTAATGATTTGTTAGATTAATTGGTGGGAGCTTCAGTTTTATCAAAAATTGACCTAAGGTCAGGATACCATCAATTAAGAGTGCACTTGGAGGATGTGCCCAAGATAACTTTCTATATCGGATATAGGCATTATGAGTTCCTGGTAATGCCACTTGGGTTAAGGATTGTGCTATTTAGGCCTTAACTACATGAACTGCATATTTAGGCCTTACCTAGATCAGTTTGTCATGGTATTCATTGATGACATTCTGATATATTCTGAAAATGAGGAGCAGTATGTGAAGCATTTAAGGATTGTGCTAAAAATTTTAAAGGACAATAAGCTTTATGCCAAGCTTAGCAAGTATGAGTTCTAGCTATGAGAGGTCCAATTTCTAGGACATGTTATGTCGGTGGAAGGGATTGAGATGGATCCGCATAAAGTGGATGCGGTGTTGAAATAGGAGAGGTTCTGTGATTGAAATACAGAGTTTTCTAGGATTGGCTGTATATTATCATATATTTATCTAAGGTTTCTCTCAAATAGCTTCATCATTGACTAGGTTGACTTGAAAAGATCAGCCATTTATTTAGGATGATAAGTATGAGATCATATTTTAAAAGTTGAAGGAGAAACTAACTACGGCACCGGTGTTGATTATTCTTAATCCACGATTTCCATATGAAGTGTATATGGATGCATCTCTAAAGGGTTTAGGGTGTGTGTTGATGCAAGATGAGCAAGTAGTAGCTTATGCCTCTAGACAGCTTAGGCCGCATAAAAAGAATTACCCAACCCATGACTTAGAGCTTGCCACAATTGTGTTTGCACTAAAGATCGGGCAACATTATTTGTATTGAGCAGTGTTCAATGTTTTCAGTGACCACAAGAGCCTAAAATATTTAGTGGATCAAAAGGAACTTAAGATGAGGCAGAGAAGGTAGATGGAGTTCTTAAAGGACTATAGCTTTGAATTTAAATACCATCCAGGAAAAGCAAATGTGGTTATAGATGTCTTAAGTCAAAAGTCATTGTATGTTGCTTGTTTAATGGTACAAGAGCACAAATTGCTGGAATCCTACTTGGATATTCAGCATGACTCACCGAAATTAACTTTGTATAGTTTACATTCCACAAAGATTATCAATGAGTTTTGGAAAGAGTTAAGGATAACACAGCTTGAGGATGAGTATCTGTTGAAAATTCGAGAAGATGTAGAGGAAAGGCAAACCATAGACTTTAGTTTTAGTGATAATGGATTTATTATGTATCAAGATTGAGTTTGTGTACCAAGCGAGGGTGATTTAGGAAAGCAAATTCTAAATGAGGCACATAAGAGTAGATATACAATTCACCCTGAAGCAACTAAGAGTACCAAGATATGAAGCAGTATTGGTAGTGGCCTAAAATGAAAAGGGATGTTATAGATTTTGTATCTCAATGTTTAATTTGTCAAAAGGTTAAAATTGAGCATCAAAGACCAGCAGGCACTTTACAACCACTAGAGATACCGAAGTAGAAATAGGATAGTATATCTATAAATTTCATTTCGGGATTAACAAGAACCTAATCCTGTCATAATTCTATCTGGGTGATTGTAGATAGATTGACAAAGTCAGCCTATTTCTTGGCAATGCGAATAAGTGATTTATTGGAGAAGTTGACTGAGATATATATTCGAAAAGTTGTGAGATTACATGGGGTGCCAAAGGACATTATCTCTGATCATTATTCGAGGTTCACCACAGCATTGCAGAGAGCAATGGGTACTAAATTAAGATTCAACACAACATATCATTTGTAAACTGATGGAAAAACAGAAAGGAATATATAGACTCTAGAGGACATGTTGAGAGCTTGTGCCTTGGAATTGAGGCAATTAGGATGGCCATCTTCCTTTGGCTAAGTTTGCATATAATAATAGTTTCCACTCTAGTATAGGGATGGCTTCCTCTGAGGCACTATATGGAAGGAAATGTCAATCTCCTCTCTATTGGGTCGAATTGAGTGAGAGAAGCATTATGAGTCCAAATGTTATGGATTAAACGACATAAAAGATTCAAATGATAAGGCAAAAACTTCTAACTGCTTAGAGTAGGCAAAAAAGTTATGCAGATAAATGGAGTAGGCCATTGGAGTTTATAGTTGGTGACCATGTTTTTTTAAGAGTTTTACCTGTGATGGGAATTAGGAGGTCAATCAGAGCAAAGAAATTATCTCCTCGATTCATGGGTCCATTTGAGATTATCAGGAAAGTTGGGCTGGTTGCCTACCAAATCGTCTTGCCACCACAATTATTTAGAATTCATGATGTTTTTCATGTTTCTCAATTGCAGAAATATCAACCTGACTCATCTCATGTGATTGAACCCGAAAAGGTATAGCTGCAAGAAAATATGACGTATCAAGCAAAGCCACAATGAATAGTGAATGTTAAAGATAAGCAATTGCAAAATAAGACTATTCGACTAGTTAAGGTGGTGTGGAAAGGAATGGCTCCTGGTGATGCTACTTGGGAAATAGAGGACAAAATGAAGCAGCAATATCCCTATTTGTTTCCCTAGGTATGTGTTATGGTTGTTGTTCAATTTTGGGGGTAAAATTCCTTTAAAGGAAGGGAGAACTATAACATCTAAAAACTTTAAATCTAGAAAAATTGATTAATTAAGGGATAAATTAGTTAAAAATAAGATGAATTTATTTAATTATGTTTGTGGCTAATTAAATTTTTAGGTCATATTTGGCTTTAAATTGATATAGGATGAAAGTCGGATCAAGTTGGGAGGCATCAAGGGGAGCAAAATCAACTTTTTGCTTGCTACGTTGTGAGCTACGACTTGTGTGGCGTGCACTATGGCGCATGACATAGTAGGCAACTTAAAATTTCAAAAATGATCAGAACAAGTTAAATTTTGTGGTGGAAAACCTAGAGCACAAAGGGAGAAACTTTGAGCACTGCTAGGGCATCATCTTGGGAGGATTTTGAAGACAAATTGAGCCTTCAGACTCTTGAGTAAGTTTCCTACCCTTTCCTCTACCTTTTCATCTCATTTTTCATGGGATTTGGAAGAGTGAGAATTTGGTCTCATTGGATTAAGCCATGAGTCTATATTTTGAAGGTTTCTATTCACTCTAAAGGTTTGATTTAGGTTTATTGATCTTGGATATGTGGTAATATGAAGCTACTTTTTTGTTTGGTGAAAGTTGGATCAAGCCCTAACTTGATCATAGAGTTTTGAAGTATGATAAGTTGAGATATTAAGTGTCATATTGTGAGAAAGTTAAAGGGAGGCTTAAAGGGACTGTATGATAAATTTTAATCTTAACAAGTCTCTTTGTTGAGAATATGAGTGAGAAGTGGGAGAATTAGGAGGTTATTGGTAGCTAATAGTGCTTGTGTTAATTGAAAATGAACATGTATTACTTGTTGATATAGATTGTGGTATAGGAAGACTTACTTTGACACAAAAAAAATTTAGTACCATGGGTAAACCTTTTAGTAATAAAAGGGTTGAGGTAACTGTTAACATCTAGAAGTTCATGTTATTTCATCACATTTTCCTTAGATTCTAATCTATTTTGGTTCAATTGTATATGTTTTTATTGCCCAAATTAGGAAAATGTGCATTTTGTTTTCGGCTCGTGTTCTTGGCTTTAATTTGATATTTTTAGCCTAATTTCATGTTATTTCGATTGAAGTTTTGATTAAAAGCATTTCTAGAGCTTTGTGGATGTTTTTGTAAGGCTTTTGGGTGAAGAAATCAAGAGCAAAATGAATGATTTTTGTTAGCTGTAAAAACAGTGTAAAACTACCAAAGTCGTCCCAAAGTTGTGACTTTCGTTCGCGACTTTCGCCGCTGTCAGAAAAATGCTGCGTTTCATTTATCAGAAATTAGTTGGCTAGGATACATATAAGCTGAGAGCTCGACCCAGAACGCATTCTTCAGACTTTTAGACACTTTTAGAGCTTGGTTGTGCTAGGGTTTGGGCATTGGAAGAGTTGGGATCAAGAGATTAAAGCTTTGAAGACATTTGGAGCTCATTTTCTTTGGTTTTTCTATTCCTCTTCCCTTTCCTCTCTTGTATTCTGAAATAGGTCCACTTATTTTGTATATTTGTAGCTTGTGGATGATTATGAGTAGTTAAACCCTTTGTTCTAGGATTATTTGGAACCCTTGTATGGATTAACATTATATTTCTCCTCTCTTTTTGTGATTAATGATATATATGTGTTTATTTTACTCTTTCCTTAATGCTTCTACTTGATTGGCCACCATTTAGATGTTGGGTTCACTTAATTGATGCTTGAGAGGGCTAGGTTGAGTGTAGAACTTGAGTAAAATTATGTAAAAACTTGATATTTGCATGTTGAATGGATGGTTTTGCTAGTAAGATAGAGATATACTTGCTAGCCTTGCATAGCCACATTAGGGTTGGTGTTTAAAATTGAGTTTTATTAATTATAACAAGAGATTGGGCCATTAATTTAACTAAACACTTGTTCATGACTTGAGAGAGCTTGTCCAAGTATTTTTAGAACCCTAGGTTAGCACTTATTTTTATTAAAAGCATTTATAAGAGGAGATAATTTTGGTGTTATGAAATGCAAGGGGGACAATTAATCTTAGGTCTCAATTTGTGTTGGAAGTTTGTGAATCACTCACTTTCTTAATTTTCTCGTGTTAATTTCATTTGCAAAACCATTTCACCTAACTATATGTAGCTCAACTTGATCAAATTTGCTTTGTCTTTTGCTTGATTATAGTTTTCTAAACAAATCCTCGAGGGAATGATGCTCTACTCATTTCTATTACTTGCTACGACCCGTACACTTGCGGTGAGCAACAAGTTTTTGGCACCGTTGCCGGGGATTTGCTTTTGAAAATATTTTAATCAACCTTAGACTAGTGATATTAGATTTTGCTTGAGCTTTGTAGATATTAGTTTTAGATTTTTATTTTGTCTTTGTTCAGTGCTTTTATTTTAGTTTGATACTTCTTAGGTTGTTTCTTCTTCAGGTACCTATTTGGCATATGCAAGTCATAGGCCCAGAAGGATTGGAAGTGATACTTGAAGGATTGACAATCTTTGAAGAAACCGAGTCTCCTAATTCTGAAAGAACTCCTGAAACTCAATTGAGAAACATGGCAGAAGACCAGTATGACACCGCCTCAGTCAATGACTTTGCTAACCGAAATTTGAGGGGTACTCAATCTTGTATTCGAATGCTGGAGTTTCAAGGACATACTTTTGAGATCAAGCCTGCCATGATTACAATGCTTCAAATGAATGGTGTGTTTCATGGTCTATTCAATGAAGATGCTAACAAGCACTTGATGTCTTTTGTGGAAGTATGTGATTCTTTCAGACAAAATGGAGTGCCTAAAGATGTCTTGCGTTTGTGATTATTTCCAATTTCTCTACAAGACAAGGCTAAAGAATGGTTCAACAGTCTTCTCGAAGGTTCTATTGGTTCATGGGAGGATCTTGAGAACAAGTTTAGAGCCTGATTCTTCTCTGATGATAAAATGGTGGAAGCAAGAGATGAATTTCTTAGCTTTAAGCAATATCCAGAGGAACATCTCTATGCAGTTTGGGAGAGATATAAGATGTTGATGAAGAAATGCCCTAATCATGGGGTGGACAAATGGGTAGTGATTCAAATCTTCTGTAATTGTCTGAATCCATCTTCAAAGGCCATGGTTGATTCTATTACAAATGGGGGATATCGGAATGTGCCTGTCAATGAAGTTTTTCGCCTCTTAGACCAATTGTCTGCGAACAACACTCAAAACACGGATAGAAGGAATACATCAATGGTGACTAGTGCTAAAGATGATTCCTTTTCCTAGATTGTATCCATCTTGAATGCAATGAACAAGCGTTTTGATGTGTTGGAATCTCAAATGCAAAGGGGAAATTCTCATAATGTGCATGTTGTCCAAGCCATTCCAACTGTGTGCAATCAATGCAATGATATGCATATGCCCGATCAATGTCCTCTTTATATGACCACCGAGTCTGTCAACTATATGGGCAAGTTTCAAAACCCTCACAACAACCCTTACTCTTAAACATACAACTCAGGATGGAGGAATCATCCTAATTTTTCATGGAGTCAAGGGAATTCTTTAAATCAACCTTCATCCTTTAATGTCAAGCCACTTCACCCTCCGGGTTTTCAAGTTCCACCAAAGCCAATGCCGGTTAAGGAAGAGGAGTCTAGAATGGAAAAGATGCTAGCACAAATCTTGAGTAATTAAGAGTCTGCAAAAGTTGAAACTAAGGGAACTCTTACTCTTCATGATACCGCAATCAAGAACCTCGAAGTGCAAATGAAGCAATTGGCTTCACAAATAAATGCTATGTTAAGAAGTAATCTCCCTAGTGACACCATTCCAAATCCTAAAAGGGATGGTAAGGAGGAGTGTAAAGCAATCACTTTGAGAAGTGGGATGCAATTACCTGAAGTTTTCATGCCAAATGCAAGTGGTGTGAGTAGTGGTGCTACTAAGGTGATTGTTTTTAATGAAGTGATTAATGAAGAAATTGTGGTTGAAGAGTGTGACAACTCAAAGAATAATTAAGAAGAGAAAAAGAATGAAGATCAAGCCAAAAAGGTTGGTGATGAGAAAAAGCAACTAGAGGCCAAGCTAAAATATGTGCCTCTTTTCCTCAAAGGCTTAAGAAGCAATAAGAAGATGGCCAATTCAAAAAGTTTCTTGATATGTTCAAGCAATTGCATATCAACATTCCTTTTGTAGAAGCTTTGGAGCAAATGCCCAAATATGCTAAGTTCATAAAAGATGTGCTCTCTAAAAAGAGAAGGTTTAATGAGTTTGAGACGGTTGCTCTAACCAAGAGTTGTACGGATATCATTAAGCAACTACCTCAAAAGTTGAAGGATCCCGGTAGCTTCTCAATTCCATGTCATATTGGGAATAAATTTTTAGGTAAGGCATTATGTGATCTTGGAGCTAGTATCAATCTTATGCCTCTCTCTATTTTCAATAAATTGGAGTTGGGTGAAGCTAGACTAATAACCGTGACTTTGCAATTAGTAGATAGAAGCTTAGCTTATCCACGTGGTGTTATTGAAGATGTTCTTGTAAAAGTGGATAAATTCATTTTTTCGGTTGATTTCATTATCCTTGATTGTAAGGTAGATCGTGATATTTCTATTATCTTGGGAAGACCATTCTTGGCAACCGCTAGAATCTTGATTGATGTTGAAAAAGGTGAGCTTACTATGAGGGTGGATGATGAGCAAGTCACTTTTAACATGCACAAGTTGATGAAATCTCCCAATGATCTTAATCAATGCTTCTTTGTTGATATGCTTGATCAAGTTGCACAAGAAGAATTCAATGAGGCAATTCCTAATGATTTTTTGGAAGCTTTGTTGCTAGGAGCTCAATTAAAGACTCAAGATGGAGAAGAGTGTATGGCTATCATGAATACATCACTGGTTTATCCTAGAAACCATGTCCAATTTGAATCTCTAGATTTATCTTCTCTTGGTAGACCATCTTTAAAATCCTCTATTGAAGAGCCACCATCTCTTAAGTTGAAGACATTACCCTCTCATCTTCGGTATGTCTATTTGGAAGCCAACAATACTTTACCAGTGATTATTGCTGCGGACTTGAATGAACAACAAGAAGAGCAACTTGTGGAAGTCTTGAAAGCTCATAAGAGAGCTATTGGGTGGACTATTACCGACATAAAGGGTATTAGCCCTTTAATTTACATGCATAAGATTTTCCTTGAAGACAATCATAATACTTCTGTGGAACATCAAAGAAGGTTAAATCCTATTATGAAGGAAGTTGTGACAAAGGAGATCTTAAAATGGCTTGAGGCGGGCATTGTCTATCCTATTTCTGACAGCTCTTGGATGAGCCCAGTTCAATGCGTTCCAAAAAAGGGAGGCATGACTGTAGTGGCTAACACCCACAATAAGCTAATTCCTACTCGCACTGTCACTGGGTGGAGAGTATGCATGGATTACCGGAAAATGTGGCTATTAGGAAAGATCACTTTCCTCTTCCCTTTATTGACCAAATGCTTGACAAATTAGCTGGAAGGGAATTCTTTTGCTTTCTTGATGGGTATTCAGGCTATAACCAAATTGCCATAGCTCTAGAGGATCAAGAAAAAAATGACATTTACTTGTCCTTATGGAACTTTTGCTTTCAAGCGCATGCCTTTTAGGTTATACAATGCACCGGCCACTTTTCATAGGTGTATGATGGCAATTTTCTCTAATATGATTGAGCAAACTATAGAAGTCTTCACGGATAACTTCACAATTTTTAGGGATTCATATGAGGAATGTTTGATCAACTTGGCCAATGTGTTGAAAAGATGTGAAGAGACCAACTTGGTCTTGAATTGGGGAAAAATGCCACTTCATGGTTAAGGAGGGCATAGTTCTTGGCCATAGAGTCTCCAAAAATGGCTTGGAGGTAGATAGAGCCAAAATTTCGGTGATTGAGCAACTTCCTCTAATGTTAAGGGTGTGAGGAGTTTTCTTGGTCATGGAGGATTTTATCACCACTTCATTAAAGACTTCTCCAAAATAGTCAAGCCTCTTTGTACTCTTCTTGAGAAAGATGCTGAATTTAAATTTGATGATTCATGCTTGAAAGCATTTGAAGAGTTGAAGAAAAGACTTGTGTCTGCGCCTATCATGATGGCTCCTGATTGGAGTTTTCCTTTCATTGTAATGTGTGATGCTAGTGACTTTGCTGTGGGTGCTATGCTTGGCCAAAAGAAAGAAAAAGTGCTTCACCCAATTTACTATGCTAGCAGAACACTTGATGATGCTCAAGAAAACTACACCACGATTGAGAAAGAGCTTCTTGCAGTGATGTTTGCTTTTACCAAGTTTAGATAGTATCGTGTGGGTACTAAGGTGACAGTTTACACTGACCATTCAGCTTTGAAGTACCTATTCAGCAAAAAGGAGTCTAAAGTAATGTTAATTCGATGGGTACTACTTCTACAAGAATTTGACTTGGAGATTATTGATAGGAAGGGTACTGAGAATCAAGTGGCGGACCATCTTTCTAAGTTGAGTATTGATGCTCCACTTAAATGTAATGTTGTTATTGATGAAGCTTTTCCTGATGATCAACTCTTTAAGGTTGACAATATTCAAACACCGTGGTATGCAGACATTGTCAACTATCTTGTTTGTGGCATCTTGCCCTTTGATTTGAAGTTTCATCAAAAAAAGAAGTTTCTTTATGATGCTAAGTTGTATTTTTAGGAAGAACCCTATCTGTTTCACCAATGTGCTGATCAAATGATCAGAAAGTGTGTTCCTGAGTGTGAGCAACAAGAAATTCTAAGATGTTGCCATTCTTCTGACTATAGAGGCCACTTCAGGGGTGACAAGACAGCATCTAAAATCTTACAAAGTGGTTTCTATTAGCCCTCTTTATTCAAGGATGCATATGACTTTGTTTTAAAGTGTGATAGGTGCCAAAGGATGGGTAATATCTCTAGAAGGAACGAAATGCCACTCAACAACTTGCTTGAAGTAGAATTATTTGACGTGTGGGGCATAGACTTCATGGGACCATTTCCCATGTCTTTCAACAATCAATATATCCTTGTGGCTGTAGACTATGTCTCAAAATGGGTCGAAGCGGCGGCATTTCCCACTAATGATGCTAAAGTGGTGCACAAGTTCTTGAAGAAGCATATTTTCACCCACTTTGGAGCACCAAGAGCCATTGTGAGTGATGGTGGTACTCATTTTTGTAACAACCAATTTCAATCTCTCTTAAAGAAATATGGTGTCAAGCACAAGGTTGCACTTGCTTACCATCCTCAAACTAACGGGCAAGCTGAGATATCTAATCGGGAAATCAAGAAGATACTTAAGAAGACGGTAGGAGTGGCAAGAAAAGATTGGTCCACCAAACTTGACGATGCATTGTGGGCTTATCGAACGGCTCACAAAACTCCTATTGGCATGTCTCCATACCGGTTAGTTTTTAGGAAAGCATGTCATCTACCTGTAGAGCTAGAACATGGTGCTTATTGGGCTATCCAAAAGCTCAACTTTGATTTTAAAGCTGTGGGTGAAAAGAGACTTCTCCAACTAAATGAACTTGATGAATTTCGGTTAAATGCCTATGAGGATGCTAGGCAATACAAGGAGAAGACAAAGAGATGGCATGACAAGAAAATTTTATGCAAAGTATTTGAGCCAGGCCAAAAGGTACTCTTGTATAACTCTAGATTGAGATTATTTCCTGGCAAACTCAAGCCTAGATGGTCGGGACTGTTCAATGTGGTCCAAGCATTCCCTCATGGTGCTATTGAGCTAGAGAGTAGTGAAGGAGAAAGATTTAAAATCAATGGACAATGAGTGAAGCATTACTGGGGTGGTGAGGTAGACCGTGAAGCAATTACCTTGCCCTTATCTGATGCCTCTTGAAGGAGAGAAGAGTCAGGCTGAATGACTATAAAACAAGCGCTACTTGGGAGGCAACCCAAGCTCTAAACCTTATCTTTTGATTTTTCTTCTGTAGTTTAGTTGTTTTGGTAAAGTTATATGTGATCTTGTATCTTTTGTAGGTTAACATGGAGATATGAGGAAGTGTGAGCCTTTGGAAAAGCAAGAAATGTGGCAAAAGACTAAAAGATTTTAAGAAAAGGGAAAATTTCAGGGAAGTCAAGCTATTTAAGTTGTTTTTATGATCATGAACTTGTCTTGACAATTATTTTGAGCTTATTGAAGTGAATGCAATTTTTTATGGTTTGATTCCCATGAAAAATGGTTCTTTTGAGGGGTTGATTGCATTTTAATTGAAAAAAAATGTTTTTGATTGATAGGTGGTGGTTGGAGATTAATTTTGGAGTGAATTTGGTGATTGGAAGATGTTTTAAGGGGTAAACAAATCAAATTGTTGAAAACAGATTGCTGCAGAATTTTTGCTGTCAAAAGTTCTGATAAGCGTCCAGAGAAGATGAAAGTCGCGATTTCGAATTTAAGCCTAATCTGAAAGTCATGACTTTGGAAAAAATTTCAAAAAAAGTTAAAAATTAAAAAAAAAGAGAAAGAATTTTTTCCTCTTGTTTTTTTTTTCTCTTGCCCAAACTTTACCCTCAATGAATGCTAACCTCACTCAATCACTTCAATGCAAACCTTTTCCCCCTAAATCTTTCAAGTTCTTTCCCTTGTCACTATCCATAATTCTAGCCACTTGAGCTTTGTCCACTTTCGTTCTTCTTTAGCATGAATCACATTTGTCATTCATCCTCCTCTCTACCTTAAAGTTCCCAAGAGATCACATAGATTAGCTTGTCTTAATTATAGTTCTATAGTTGTTTTGTTACCTGTGGATATTGTTGAAATACTCTTTTGTTACAGGTTGTGCTTTTTGTGTCTCTCATGCAACCTTTCTATTGTTGTTTGGTTGTATAGTTGCATGAGAAAGGGCCTTTACTTTCCTCTTTTGACAGTGAGGACACTGTTTAATTTAAGTTTGGGGGTGAGGGTATTATTTTGGTTGATTTGACATGAACTTCAATTTTAAAACTTAGCTATTTATTGTTCCTCTCTTTTAAAATTTAAGCTAGATTGAGAAATTATTTATTGAACAGAATGCGTAATCCAATGATAGAATGTTGCTTAAACTATATGTTTTATAGGAAGTTGTGAGTAATATTTTGGCATGCTTGAATTGCAGAGTTAAGGCTTGCTTTCTAGTAATTTGTGAAATTTTCTTTTACACTTTTGAATCAGACAATGATTTGAATGCCTCTATTAAAAAATTTTATGGCAAGTTGATGTGCATGTTCTTTCTCAATTGAGAAACTCTAGAACCTATTTTGGAATCTCCTGAGGCATTTTAATCACTTCACATGATATTAAAATATGATTTGGGCATTCTTTTAATTGCGTTTGAGCCTTTCAAGCCTACCTATTGCATCATTTCCACTCGAACCCCTTTTTGAGCTTAGAATTAAAAATCTTATGTATTTTCTTTTTGAAACCTACATTAGACCCTAGCCTTTACAACTTGAAAAACCATGAACTACCTTACTCTTGAGATAAGTGATAAAAAAATTGTGTGCTAGTAGGGAAGATCGGTTTAGTTATTCAAGGAGGTGTTGTTGTTGTAAATTTCGGTGTGAGGAATGGAAATGAAGTTTGGAGTTCTACTAATTGTGCTCCTAAAAAAAGTATAAAAAAATAGAAATATACATGAAAAAAATTGCAAAAAAAAAAGTTTCAATATCAATAAATTTAGAGTACAAGGAATGGTATTTGAGATAAGTTTGGAGGAAAGTATTTGGCTAGTAAGGATGGAATGGTTGGCTTCTCATTGTCATTTATCTCAAGCTCTTTGAATTTCATTTATCCTTTCATTTTAATTAGCCCAAAATCTTCAGCCACGCTACAAGCTTACAAAGTCCCATTGATTTTGAATTATGTGAAGTGATCTTTTAGTGGAGAGAAAAGAAGAGTTTAGGCATATGAAGTCTTGATATTGAGCTTGTTTCATGCATATTGAGTTGTTACATTTTGACTTGATAGTTGTAGGAAAATCATTCTCTGGTCTCACACACACACATTTCTAAATTGTTGGAAAGCATGATCTTAATTTGTGAGTCGAGCATTCCTTTATGTTTCACTGCTATCCTCTTTGATATATATTTAGAGCAACTAGTGAGGATATTTTCATGCATGCTTAGTAGATGAATAATTGGTCAATCTACTAATTAATTGTTTCACTCGAGGATGAGTAAAAATCTAAGTTTGGGGGTGTGTTAACATCTAGAAGTTCATGTTATTTCATCACATTTTCCTTAGATTCAATTGTATATGTTTTTATTGCCCAAATTAGGAAAATGTACATTTTGTTTTCGGCTTGTATTCTTGGCTTTAATTTGATATTTTTAGCCTAATTTCATGTTATTTTGATTGAAGTTTTGATTAAAAGCATTTCTGGAGCTTTGTGGATGTTTTTGGAAGGCTTTTACATGAAGAAATCAATAGCAAAATGAATGATTTTCGTTAGCTGTAAAAACAGTGTAAAACTGCCAAAGTCGTCCTAAAGTCGTGACTTTCATTCGTGACTTTCGCCGCTGTCAGAAAAACGCTGCGTTTTATTTATCAGAAATTAGTTGGCTAGGATACATATAAGCTGAGAGCTCGACCCAGAACGGATTCTTCAAACTTCTAGACACTTTTAGAGCTTGGTTGTGCTAGGGTTTGGGCATTGGAAGAGTTGGGATCAAGAGATTAAAGCTATGAAGACATTTGGAGCTAATTTTCTTTAGTTTTTCTATTCCTCTTCCCTTTCCTCTCTTGTAATCTGAAATGGGTCCACTTATTTTGTATATTTGTAGCTTGTGGATGATTATGAATAGCTAAACCCTTTGTTGTAGGATTATTTGGACCCTTGTATGGATTAACACTATATTTCTCCTCTCTTTTTGTGATTAATGATATATATGTGTTTATTTTACTCTTTCCTTAATGCTTCTACTTGATTGGTCACCATTTAGATGTTGGGTTCACTTAATTGATGCTTGAAAAGGCTAGGTTGAGTGTAGAACTTGAGTAAAATTGTGTAAGAACTTGATATTTGCATGTTGAATGGATGGTTTTGCTAGTAAGATAGAGATATACTTGCTAGCCTTGCATAGCCATATTAGGGTTGGTGTTTAAAATTTAGTTTTATTAATTGTAACAAGAGATTGGGCAATTAATTTAACTAAACACTTGTTCATGACTTGAGAGAGCTTGTCCAAGTATTTTTAGAACCCTAGGTTAGCACTTATTTTCATTAAAAGCATTTATGAGAGGAGATAATTTTGGTGTTATGAAATGCAAGGGGGACAATTAATCCTAGGTCTCAATTTGTGTTGGAAGTTTATGAATCACTCACTTTCTTAATTTTCTCGTGTTAGTTTCATTTGCAAAACCATTTCACCTAACTTTGTATAGCTCAACTTGATTAAATTTGCTTAGTCTTTTGCTTGATTATAGTTTTCTAAACAAATCCTCGAGGGAACGATACTTTATTCATTTTATATTACTTGCTACGACCCGTGCACTTACGGTGAGCAACAGTAACTAGAAAATATGCATTATTTATTACTTTGTATAAGTTATTCTCAAGTTGCTTTTCTATGATTTGTTGAGTGTATATGCATAAATTCTTTATAGGTTAACTATTTTAGAAAATGAGTAGAGTATTAGTTTGTGAAATTCTATATTTTTGAAGAAAATGATAAGATTTGTTATATTTGTTTGGAAAGTTGTCTATGCATGATCAAGTGGAGATATGTAGTGATTTATGGCATATCAGAGGGTAGGAGGTCACCCGAGTAGAGTTAGTGAAGATTAAGTCCATATGGCACTACTGGCACCTCAGGACACCAGATGCAGCACTTACTCTCCTTAGTGCCTCAAAATGGGTGTGGTGTTGGAGATTTACTCTCCTTAGTACCCAAAAAGGGTGCAGATTTGGAGACTATGCTCCTTAGCATCCGTAGGATATGGTGTTAGAGTAATGACACCTCAATTACTTGTAATAGGGGGAACCAGTAGTCTAGAAGTGGTTTAGGACACCTTGGCCGGGTAGTCCTACCATGGACGGTGAGCTTGAGGACCATATATGTGGTTTAGTTCTGTGAAATAGCCTACCAGTTCGGTCGGGAGTATTGGAGGATCAGATGGTTAAGGATCAGGCATGTGACTTGTGGTGAATTTATATGTTGTGCTTATTTTACTTGATTTAAGGCTTGTCTATAACTTGGCATGTTAATTAATAATGTAGATTATCTTAGTTACTGAGATTTTTATCTCACCCCGTGGTTATCATTTTACAAGTTCTAGAAGGAATCGGGCAAGGATTAGTAGATTTGCTACATTGAATAGTAATGCCTGATTTTGGTTTGAGTAGTGTATATAAACTCGTTATATGATATTATATATTGCCAACTAGGAATGCATATCATTTTAATTAGTTGCACTTGCTTTGTACTATGTTATTTTGTATTTTAGCCCAATATTGTATGTGATGTAAATATGTGAAAATTTTTGTGGTGATGGGCTAAAATGCTATTACAAGTGCAAGGAATTTTTTATCTATATGGTGACAATGTATTTATAGTGTATTATGTGGCAATAGAGGCCAAATAGTGTTTATAGTGTTAATTGTGTGTTTTGGCCATATTGGGTGAAATGGCCAATGAGCGGCCAAATTTTGTGTTTGGTATGTTTTTGTGTGTTTGATTGCTTATTTAAGTGTATTTTGGTCTATTGGACTTGGTTCAACCTTTACAATGGGTTAATGGTATAAGTTATGAGTATTTGGTAATTGGATGTTTGAAAATCTCTTTAAAAACTGACTTTTGCATCCCAGAATCTAAAATTCTCATATGGTATTAGATCATAATGAAACTTTACCATTAGTTAGCTTATTGAATAAGCTTCGCGTGGGCACCTGAATTACTCCAATCGGATATCGGATGTGAAAATGGCCCGCATTTGAAGTTCATCCAGGAAAGCTATCATGACAACATTGCTGTCATGGACACGTGCACCGTAGCGCATTTTGCGCAAGCTGCGGTGTACAATACAATGAGGGAACTTGGCTTTCTGTGTCACATGCCACGGCGTATGAACCAAAACACTCAAAAATGACATTTTTGGCCCTGTTTTAAAGTGTTTTACTTCTTAAAACTTTTCCATGCTTCCAATACCTTTATAAATCATTGAGTTTGAGCTCAAACTATTAATTTAA
The DNA here is from genome assembly GCF_029017545.1 of Prosopis cineraria. Classification (NCBI taxonomy): domain Eukaryota; kingdom Viridiplantae; phylum Streptophyta; class Magnoliopsida; order Fabales; family Fabaceae; genus Prosopis; species Prosopis cineraria. Next base: position 14,869,781 of record NW_026555332.1, on the reverse strand, counting down.
AGGGTTTTTATGGAATCCTAAATATTCCATAATTATTTTTAAAAAATTATTAAATTTAACCCTTATATAGATAATGCGAGCTTATGACCAATCCTTACTCCTAATTATGATTGTTTGTTGTGATTGGGTGGTAAATTTTGATAATGTCAAGGTGGACATTACATATATTCAAGCAAACAACCACATTGATATATCATAGACACACACACACAATATCATCACATTATTAATTCTTGGCACAAAACATTACTGGTCAATATTCATCATAATTATATGTGAAACATGTATATATGTAGAGTATAAAACCACCATTAAAGCTCCATTCAACCTTATACAATGAACTAGAGCCATAGGCTTATCCATGGTTTAGGCTACAAACTAGATTGACTAAAGCTCCTCGGATGCCTAAGATGTGCCCAGCAAAAGGCCTAAAGCCCAGGCCTAAATTATGGCTCCCTTCCTTAACAGAATAAACAAGGAGGTGTCATTGTCCCATATTCCCCCTTTATAAACTTGACCAAGTAAGTATAGAGGAATGGGGCCGTAGATAAGGCCAACCACTATGTACTTAGTAAAGGAAACCCACATATTGTAAATCATATATATACATACAACATCATCTCCTTAGGCCTTCACCCATGCACATCATGTATACAGAACATCCATAATGCATGTAAGCATGTTTGAAAAGAAATAAGGTGTAACATTGGGTCAATAAAATAACTTACAAGCATGCTTGAGAATGATTCATGTGACACAATAAAATTGCCACTAAAATATATCTTTACCATTTCACAATCTCAAATGTCATATGTTAGAAATTATGCCCTAAGACCAATCATTGTACTATACACAATGTTATTTAATGAATTTTTCTTTTTTTATCATATCAATTGTAGGTTCACTATGATACTTGTATCTTTGGACAAATTATGATGATTATCCTAAATGTCCCTAGTCAGTCATCTATAAGGGATCATAGATGAAACAAGACTAGTATGACTTTAATTAATTATAGAGATATAAATCAGTCATAGGTATTTGAAAGAGTACAAGGTGCTGGATAAACCCGCTATGAGAAAGCTGCATGGTACAAGTCATAAGCTTATCTCATATGTAACTATATCATTAAGCCTTTTAACCAGAGATCATCATGGATTCCTACATAATGACCTAGTCAAAAGTTACCTTCGATCGAGTGATCATAAAGGCTGGGATTAAGTCTAGTGATATTCATGAAGAAGAATATGATTGGTCAAGATAGAATTTGTTCTTTATGTTAATTGAGAGATATTATTGGGCCCCTCGATGAGTAAGATTGAGAAAATATATGGCCATTCTATAATGAAAATAGCTTTTCCATTATTATGTCAGTCTACTCAGAAATTAAGAAAGTAATAGTCAGATAAAGGAGAATGATAATTTCATGTCTCACACTTAATCGAAATATCCATGACAAAAGGGATGTGATATGGTTATATGATAAGTTGCATCATCAATCCCCATATGAATTGGGTAGTTGTAATGTCTTACTATAAGCCACTTATGACTTTTGGGTTAATAGCGTAATTAGTCTACTGCCAACTTCATATGAGTCTACAGGGTTGCACATAAAAATAGCCTAACTCGAGCTATAGTATCCAAGTTTATTGAATCTAAAATATATCTAGAGTCAATAAATGTAATATAGGGTGAAGGAATTATATATATATATATATATTTGAATATTTATCTAATAAATATATATATATATATATATGTTTATATAAAACATAAAATTAAAAATATAATTATATATATATACTCAAAATATATATTCATGCGTGTGTGTGTATTTGATATATATATATATATGTATGTGTATATGATATATGAAATTAAATATATATATATATATATAATATATATATTATTCAAAATATATATGTCTGTGTATATATATATATATTATATTATATATATTTCATCTAATACTTTATCATTGTCTATGTTACAATCTAAATTTAATCATATTCTTTCATTTGTTATTTGTCTATTTTCATATTGTGCTAATAGAGTTGGTATAAATTTATTATTCTTAAGTATATTAAAAGTAGCTTTAACAGGTATGTTATTACAATTATTTTCTTTATAAGATTTATTAAAATCTATTCGATATTCTATTTCTCTTTCATAAGGTTTCATCATCCTTTCATCTTCTATTACTCTACTTGATCCTACATTTATATTATTGTAGGCTTCACTTTCTAAAGTTGGTGGATTAAAAGATGGATACTAAGAAGGTTGATTATAGGGTTGTAATTGTGAATTTTCTAGATTTATAATTGCTTTATCATAATTTTTATTTATTAAATGACCATATTCTTTCTTTAATTCTTTTAGCTTTTTTTTTCTTCTAATTCCATTAATTCTTCTAATTCTTGTAAGTCTATTTCACTCACATCTTCTTCATCTGATGTTTTAGCCATATTTATATTTATTTTTTTGTTGATCTTTGTTATTTTGTTTTTATTTTTTTATAAGTATAATTTCCTAGCATCATTTCTGCTAATCTATTTGCTTCTTCAATTTCTTCCTCTTGTTCTTTTACAAATTTTACTTCTTCTCTTATTTGTATTTTCTTAATTTTTTGCAGAATTAGTTTCATATTTTTTATCATAAATTTCTAATTCTAATTTTTCAATTTGATCATATATAGTCCGCCTATGTTAATAGTCGGTCCTAAGCCCGGGTAAAGGAGGAGGGTTGTGTTAGGCCATCAACAGCCAATGTAAAACTTTGTTGAATATATCATGAACATGGACAATAGACGTTATAATGTTAATGTTAGGAAGTTGCCCGTAAGTAACGCGCTGCATGGCTCGAGTATAGTGATAAGTGAGTTATAGCTGCTGCATCGGCACCCGGATGTAGTATTAAATGAGCAAGGGCTATTGTGTCATTCTGGACATGTGCGGCTAAAGAAGTTAGTCCATGAGAGCAAAATTAGATTTGGTATTGGAATGTTGGGACATTGAATTGTAAATCTGTAGAGGTTGTAGGGGTTATGATTCAAAAGAAAATCAATATCCTTTGCCTGCAAGAAACAAAATGGCGTGGAGAATAAGCAAAGGATATTTAAGGTTTCAAACTTTGGTATACAGGAAAAGTAAGCGCATACAATGGAGTAGGCATCATTATGGATAAGGAGTGGAAGAAGAATGTTGTAGAAGTTAGCAGAATTGGAGACAGAATTATTTCCTTAAAAATGATAACTGGACGTGAGACTGTTAATATTGTTAGCGCTTATGTGCCACAAGTCGGGACAGAAGCCAGTCTTAAGGAATTATTTTGGGAGGATCTGGAAGGGTTGATTCGACACATACCACAGAGTGAAAAGATTTTTATTAGAGGAGACTTTAATGGGCATGTTGGGAGGGAGGCTGGTCAGTATATGAGGGTGCATGGTGGTTTTGGTTTTGGAGAGCTAAACAATGAAGGACAAACTCTTATTGATTTCTCATTGGCGTATGATTTTAAGATTGCCAATACTTGTTTCAAGAAGAGAGATAAGCATCTCATCACTTACAAAAATGGAGCCTCAAGGTCACAGATTGATTTTCTTTTAGTTAGGAACACAGATAGAAGACTTTGTAAAAATTGCAAGGTGATCCTCGGAGATGCTGTAACGACACAACATAGGGTCCTAGTCCTTGATGTGTGTATTATGAGTAAAATCCAAAAGCGTCGACAAGTAATAGCACCAAGGATTAGGTGGTGGCAATTAAAAGGTGAGAAGTAAGATATTTTCAAGCGAAATCTTTTGGACAAAGGAAGTTGGGAATCTCAGGAAAGTGCTAACATCATGTGGGAGGATATGGCTAAAAAGATACGGGAGGTTGCAAAAGTAGTTTTGGGAGAATCAAAGGGTTCTGGTCCGAGAGATAAGGAGTCTTGCTGGTGGAATAATAGTGTACAGGACAAAATCAAGTATAAGAAGAATTGTTTTAAAGCCATACATTTGTGTAACAATGAGGATAATTGGGAGAGGTACCATATGGCTAAGAAGGAAACTAAGAGAGCTGTGGGTAAAGTTCGTTCTAAAGCTTTTGAAGAATTTTATAAGAGCCTTGAGACGAAGGAAGGAGAATGAAACATTTATAAGATTGCCAAGAGTAGGGAAAGAAAATCAAGGGATCTAGAACAGGTAAGGTGTATTAAGGATGAAGAGGGAAGAATTTTAGTTACAGATGATGAAATTAAAAATAGATGGGAGACTTACTTTTCTAAACTTTTCAATGATGGAGAGGGTTCATCTAGTAACTTGGAGGATTTAGTAACTGGTGAAGGAGAACAAAATTTGTCATTCTATCAAATAATACGTGATAAGGAGGTAAAGGAAGCTCTTAAGAAAATGGCAAATGATAGAGCCAACGGACCTGATTGTATATCTATCAAAGCGTGGAAATATTTAGGTGAAGAAGGGGTGAGATGGTTAACTAAGTTATTTAATATGATCTTACGATCCAAGAAAATGCCTGATGAGTGGAGGAGAAGTACATTAATTCCTATTTATAAAAATAAAGGAGACATTCAGAATTGTACTAACTATAGAGGGATTAAACTCATGAGCCACACAATGAAATTGTGAGAGAAAGTAATTGAGCATAGGTTGAGATTGGAGACAAGTATTTCTGAGAATCAGTTTGGTTTTATGTCAGGTTGATCAACTACAGAGGCGATTTATCTACTAAGGGGATTAATGGAAAAGTATCATTGTAAAGATAAAGATTTACACATGGTTTTTATTGATTTGGAAAAAGCTTATGACCGTATACCAAGAGAAGTGCTTTGGAAAGCATTGGAAAAAAGAGAGTACGAATTGCTTATATTAAAGTCATACAAGATATATACGAGGGGGTAAAAACTAGTATAAGAACACCTAGTGGTCAAACAAAGGATTTTCCTATACAAATTGGACTACATCAGGGATCATCTCTGAGTCCTTATCTATTCAACTTAATCTTAAATGTTTTGACGGAACATATTCAAGGGGAAATTCCTAAATGTATGCTCTTCATGGATGATATAGTTCTTATAGCAAAGACAAGATAAGAGGTTAATTGCAAACTTGAGTTATGGAGGAGGACATTGGAGTCGAAAGATTTCTGTCTGAGCAGGAGTAAGACGGAATATTTATATTGTAAATTTGGTAAGAGACTATTCGACAATAATTTGGAAGTGAAATTGGGAGATCAAATTATATCTCAAGTGGAAAAGTTTAGATATTTGGGAGCTATTATTCAAAATGATGGAAAAATTAGTGGAGATATTTCACATAGGATTCAAGCTGGGTGGTTTAATAGGAGAAAATCTAAAGGAGTTATTTGCAACCGTAAGGTACCTAATAAACTTAAAGGAAAGTTTTGTCGCACTGCTATAAGACCAGCAATGTTATATAGTAGTGAATGCTGGGCTCTAACGGGACAATAAGAGCATAAAGTTGGAGTAGCAAAGATGAGAATGTTGCGATGGATGTGCGGACATACACGTAAAGACAAAATTCAAAATGAGCACGCACACGAAAAAGTAAGGGTAGTACCTATTGAGGAAAAAATGGTAGAAAATCGGTTGAGATGGTTTGGGCATATACAAAGAAGACCAAGGGAGGCACCAGTGAGAAGAGTGGAACATATAACTTTGAATTCAATTAAGAGGGGTAGAGGAAGGCCTAAAAGAACACTCTTGAAAGTTGTTGAATACGATCTCTTAATTAATAATATTTCTAAAAGCTTGATAAATGATAGAGCACAATAGCGTCTTGCAATCCATGTAGCCAACCCCACCTAGTGGGATAAAGGCTTGTTGTTGTTGTTGTTGATCATATATAGTCCATATATTTTTATTTATAACTTCTTGTCCTTTTCTTAATTTTTCTGTTTCTATCCTAATTTATTTTATATTTTCATTCATTCTTGTTTCTTTATTATTTCTTTTGATATATTATTTGATTCGTCCATTATTTTTATCATATTTGTTTGTGAATATTCATCTACTAATTGAGTTTTTGAATTTATTCCTAAAGCATCCATTATTCTATAAGTATTATATTTTATCAAACTTGATTTTTTAAATAATCGGTATCATATTTTAATTCTCTTATTCGTTCATAACAATCTTTTTCATTTCATATTTTTTTTCTAAGGGTTTTGCTAATTCTTTTAATCTTATCATTTTTTCTTTTGGATTTTCTCTTTCTAGAATTATTTGTACTTTTTCAGGTAACATTTTCATTATTTCTTCTTGATTAAATAAATGTTCTAAATTATTTATATTTTCATTTATATAACACCCTAATTGTTGCATTAAATATATATTAGTTTAATTTACTTGATTAAAAGTACTATCTTCATCTCCTCCTATTATAAAAGGTACAAAAATACATAAAGGTTCTTCTACTGGTAAACAAGAACTTTCTAGTAATTTATTAGGTTCTACTTCATACATTTTAGGTACAATTGTTTTAATTATATTCATTATGAAAAAATTTCTAATGCTCCTATTATTGCAAAACTAATGTATGAACAATAAAAGTATTCTATATGGTTTCTATCTACCTCTAGGGTTCTTAAAAATTCTATTGTTTCTAGTGTAATTAGTTTGCCAATTAATTGTTATAATCTAGTCTTATTAATTGCAAGATTTTCAAACAAACAATGATAATGATATAAAGCTTGAAAAAAATATAATAAGCATAATTAAAACATAGATAACAAAGTAATTTAACAAACATAAATATTAGAGATTAAGAAATTCATACTATCTTCTACTTAATTATCATTATAAACTAAGCTTTGATACCATAACAAGAATAGCTGGCTATATGCTACCACAAGATTTGACATTTGATAAATATATATATATATATATATATATGCTTATATGAATATATATATATATATATATATATTTTTTGAATACATATCTATATAATATGAAATTAAATATATATCATATAATATATATATATATATATTGAAAATATATATGTATATATATTATATATATTTCATATAAATATATAAATATTTATATGAAATATAAAATTTAAACTATAATTATATTAGATATATATTCAAAATATATATATTCATGTGTATGTGTGTAACATCTTGAATTTCTTAATCTTAAGTTTAGAGGTAAATCAAGGGTGAAGTGAAAATTAAAGTGGGATTAGAGATTCAGAGGACTAATTGGTATTTTGACTGGTTTGTGTGTTGTATGAATAGATGTGGGTGATAGAAGTGCGTTTCGAGTCGAAGCAAGTGTGCATGGTGAGAAGTCTCACTGTGCCACGCGCTGTGGCTCGTGCTTCGTGTACCGTGGCATATGGACCAGAATTTGTCTTCATAAGTCATGAATTTGAAAAAATTTTAGAGGAAAGAATTTGAGAAACATAGAAAAAGAGAGAGGATAAGGGCTGGGAAGATAGGTTAAGTCATTTTGGAGTAGTGAAAGGTGATTCAGATCGGTAACTTGCCAGGTAAGCTATGTATAACTCTTACATAAATTTGAGGGGTTTGATTCTTGCCTAATAGTAATAAAAAGGTTCTTGGAAGTTAAATTAAAGCTTTATGACTGGTTTAGAATTGAACAGTAGAGCTTTAAACTCAAAGGCTCAATTTTAGGTCTTTAGAGAGAGAAAGTTAGGGCAAAATTTTTCTTAAGTGAAATAAGACCGGTTGAGGTGATGTAAAGTAGTAATTGGATAGTTATGGACTTAGAATGGATAAATGAAAAAAAGTTTACAGATGAATATAGTCCTAAATAGTAAAAATGTGTTTTTGGTCAAAATGGGCCAAATGACTAAAATGTGTTTAGATTGGCATATTGGGCGACTGAGTAGAAAAAGGAAGCTTGAGATAAGCTTGTACGATAATGAAAATCCACGGGTAACCTTTCTAATGATAGAAGGGTTGAGGTAACTGAATAACTTCCTTTGTTTGACTGTTTATTGTAATTGTATGCCAGTATGCTATGTAATACATGAACTGGCTTTAAACTAAGCATGAAATGAAGATTGAAATTGTATTTTGTAATGTAAAGTGATATATATATGTTATGCATAAGAAAAAGTAAATTGTGAAAAGGGAACCTTACATGGTTTGAGAAAGCATGATTTGAGTAGTGAGAGTTCACTCGAGTATAGGGAATGATAAAGACCATACGACAATGTTTCCTTAGTACCCTATTAGGGTGTGGTGTTAGAAACAATTCTCCTTAGTACCTTGAAAGATGCTATGTTAGAGAAGATCTCTTAAGTGCCTATTAAGGTACTATGTTGGAAATGAGAGATTCCTTAGTATCTTTATAATACAGGTGGGAGCTAACGACGCCCCATTATGTGTATTGGGGAAAAATCATAGTCCGTATTGTGCATTAAAACATCTTTGGTTGGGTGATTCTATTATTGCAAGTGAGCTTAAGATTAATGAGAGTGTATATTGGTCTGAGATGAGCTTATGGTTTCATGTCGGGGTGATTTAAAGGTTTGGTTGGTAGAGATCATGCTAGTATTTTATGATATAATGAAATATCTTGAGATGGCACAAAATCCTTTGGGATTGATGAAAAGTGAAAAATGAACTGCGATATGATGTAAATATTACTTTATGAAGTTTTAATGATATATTATATTTACTTTCATATAGTTGCATGTGATAGTTAATAGGAGTGAGTTATTTTGTTACTGAAATTTTTATCTCACAGCAGTGGTTACATGTTTACAGGACTGGGAAGTGAGCAGGCTAAGGGAAGAGAATCTGAACTAGCTTGAGTTGAGAAGCCGTGTACTCTGAGGTTATGTAATGAACTGAATCAAAATATTGTATATATAATTATATATGAGTTTATTTATTTAATTGAGTTTTTGTGAAATCAAGCCCGATTATGCATATATGTGTTATTTAATACAAAAGGGGCTTCGATTGGAAAAAGTTTGAGTTGAAATGGTTGTTTGCCTTAGTAAATCTTAAGCCAAAGGACAAATTATAAGAAAATGAGTAATTTGGGGGCTAAGATTATATTGTAATTATGTGTTGGATCTTAGGCCAAAAGTCAAAATTATGATGAAATGAGTAGCTTGAGAGCTAAGATTCTATTATAAATATGATTGCATATGTTTGTATATGATTGAATTGAAAATTAGCCAATTGGGCTATGTTTTGCCAAGAAATGGCATAGTTTGTGAAATTGGTAAGTTATGGAAATTGGTCATAGTGGGGTCAAATTTTGATATATGTGTATAATTACAATTAATCATGGTCAATTAGGTGTTTTAGATCCTTTTAGACTTGGGTCAAGGCCTAGTCTGGTCTAATGAGAGAAAGGAATTGATTTGAGCACATGCATGCGTTGAATTTTCAAAAAAAGTCACTTTTTACACCCAGGTGTCCAAAATTTGATCGGACCATTAGATCATGTCCAAGCCTATCTCATTAGTTAGTATATGAGCTAAGTTTCATGTGGGTGCTTGAATCACACCAATCGGATGTCATATGTGAAAATGGTGTACGTCGAAAGTTCGTTATTTTGCTGTCAAAATGACAACAAAAAAAGGACAGGCGTGCCATGGCGCATGGATGCACATGTCACGGCACTTATCACAGATAAGATGAGCGTGTGGATCTATGCCATATGCCGTGGTGCACTGATCGTCTACCGCGGTGCACAGACCAAAAATTCAATTTTATTTTGTGTGTTGAAACGCATGCATTTAAGTTAGGAATGCTGGTGGGTTATGTCCACTATGTATTTGGAAAGTGTATGATTTATTTCCACTATGTTTTCTCTGATTGAATTATGATGTAATTGATTTTATAAAATAAGTCTTCAGCTGAAGCTTTTGAAATAAATTTGATTATTGTGAATGATGTGAGTTAATAGTAACATCGTAGTCTTCTCTTACATTAAGTGGATATAAGAGAAGAGGTTAAAGTGTGTATGATATATGAAATTAAATATATATAATATAATATATATATTCAAAATATATATATATTTATGTGTGTATATATATAATATAATAAGTATGATATATATTATATTATATTATATTTAATAATTAACATGATATAAGAGGATATCATGTCAGTTTTATAATTTAAATTTATAAGATATGATATGGTAGATTAAATTTATGAGATCAACTTAATTAAATTTTCATGGGCTCTTTAAGTGGAAGGTGAAAACCCTATTCTATATATTATATATAAATAAGGATGTGCTTGACGGATATATGAAAGTTATAAAAGTCTTGACGTAAAGATACATTGAGAGCCACGAAACACCCTAGAGAAAAAAGTAGTTCAACATTTTGAGAAAATGGACAGATATTTTCAAGCCCTGGCACACCATTTGAGTTGGAGAACTGTTCATGTAGATATCGGTAGAGGGAACAGATCTACATTTTCAGCTCCTAAGATTTCCCAAAAATTTTAAGACTCGAATTTATTTTTAAAAAAAATAAAATAAAATATTTATAATTAAATTAAAATTTAGAGAATAATTTGATAGAGGTCCAGAGTTTGAATTTTTCTCAGCAAAAGTTTGGTTTTATTTGATTTTTAACTATGGAAAAAATTACCAAATTTGACTCGGGCTTTTATGCTATAATAAAAAATGTTAGGCCCTTTCTTGTAATTTTCCCCAAGACATTAGATCAGCATTTTAAAGAGCAAAATGAACACAAAAAACGTAGAAACAAAACAAGAAAAAGAAAGGAAACGCGTGAGAGAGAGAGAGAGGAAGAAGAAAGGAGAAAGAGAGGGAGTTAGGCTCGAATCTAGAAGGCTTTACGGCCATTGCGAGCTCGGCTAAGTGATAGGTAAACTCTCTACATTAATCCTCTTCCCTTTCTCTTTGTTTTTCTCAATTTTGTAAAAGAAAATTTCTAAAATTTGATCCAAAAGGCTTTATTTTTGTAAGCTTTTGTTTCTTTGGATCCTAAGGAGGATATTTTGAGTTTCTATATAGTGATCTAATGTTTTGAGTGGATAATTAGATGAAAAAAGGTGTTTTGGGCACAAATTAAACCCTGAGAGATTGGATTTTTCTCCTCAATGGTTTAAGCCTATTGATTTAGTTATAATTTTGCTATTTGAGCCCAACAAGATTTAAATTAATGTTTGGTTTTCATTATAAGGGCTAATAGTAAAATTTGGTGACACTAAGTGAGGGTTTTTAATTGATTAAAAATTATATAAATTGAAAATTAGCCTAGTGATGGCTAATTAATGGTTTTGGTGGTTAAGTGAGACTGTGTGAATGGTTGGTTTAATATATGGACCATTGGGATGGACTATGGCTCATAGACCCAAGTTGTGTGGTATGAGTTATAGTCTTCATTAATGCTATTTGACATGATAAGTGATGTGGATCACTTATATGTTGTAAGAATTGTTGGTGGAATTTGTTCAGAAGTTAAGGAACAAGCCGAGCCCTATTTTGTACAAGAGAAACCCTTTTAATACCAAAGGGTTGAGGTAATAGGGGAATTTATATTTCTTATTACTTTGTTTTAGCTGTTTTTGAATAAATATTACTAGCTATCATGCATTACTTGTTTTAAAAGATTAAATGTGCTTTATAAGGGGTTATGGGGTACTACTTTGATTATAGTGCAAATATATTTTCTAATTGTTTAACAATAATGTTTTTATGGAAACAAGATTTGTTTACATGTTTTTAATCATAAGGAATAGAAGTTGCACTTAAGGAAGTGTAACTAAGTAAGGTACCTTAGATAGGTTAAGGAACCGTTTAAGGGAGATTTATAAATGTTATACTACCTTAGAGTGTTGAAGTGGTCAATACTCGGGAAAGGTAGACACGAATAAAAGGCATGATCTCGGTAGTAGTTCACCAATGAAAAGGTGTGGACTTTTGATATTCCATGGAACACTGCCAGTACTCAGTGTTGCCATAGGTATTATGGGCTCAGTGCACTAAAGTGATTAGTGTATTGAGTGTTCAACACCTCTCAGTGGGGGAGGGAATCCGACATATAAAGTGTGAGGTTGAGTGCCTAGGCCAAGGTAGCCCTCACATGGAGAGTAAGTCGAGTTGGCTTTGGGAGGGAGTTAGCTTTGATTGCTCAGGATTCACGTCGAAGGGGCATAGGCGGTTCGGTGGATTAGATCATGCCTTAGATTATGTTTTGTGCCTGTGGAGGTACAAGTAGGTATAAGGTTTACCTACGAGTTAAAGAGTGCCAGGAGGCATTCTGTTAGTCACGAAAGGCCATACCGGCCTAGGTCATGCATTTATGCTTTTTAAATGGCTAAATTATATACTATGTTAAATTTATTATTCGCTTATTTGATTATGGCTTGCTTTGTAATAATCAATGTAGATTTCTTTGTTACTGAGCCTGTGGTTGTCTCACCCCTTTCTTTTCAATATTCTACGTCCAGGCGAAGGAACCAGTGGAGGACAGGGAAAGGAGCAGAGCTAGGGTTTGCTTGTGAATTGTAAAGAACTGCAACCCCTTTCTTTTGTGCAAATCTATTGTAATGTATTTAAGATTAGGGTGCCAGTAGGATATGACTATGTATATGTGCGTGAGTATATGTGGATTGTATGGCTTGTGTATGAATTTTTGATTGCTTGTAGACTTGTGGCTAGGAAACTTGGCTATGGTATGTGGTTTTGATGGATTTATTTAGCAGACCAAGTTTCCACTACAAGGAAATATTTATTTTGATATATATGTGATTTCACAAGCAAATGCAAAGTGGTTGCATTACAAATGGTGTGTTATGGGCAAACATATACCTTGGATAGAGAGAGTGGATGCGTGGGATCCACAGAAATCTCTGAGCCAAGTGAAAATGTTTAGCGTGTGTATTCATATGTGTATATGTATTTGGAATAGTTTTTAGCCACTCTTGTGTGATTTGTGCATTTTGGGGGTTTAGGGCCCATTTTGAGAAATGGCACCCGAGTGGTCAAATTTTGATATAAAAGATTTTTCTACCATTTAAATGTTCTATTAGGTGTTTTTAGTCCTATTTGACTTGTCCAAAGTGTTCCCACAAGTTTGTGACCATTAATATGAGATTTGGACAATTTTGAAAATGGTTTTTACTAAAAACCTGCACTTTTGCATCCGGGTATCCAAATCTTAATCCGACCGTTGGATTTCTCTAAAATTTGGGTCACAAGTAAAACCTTTTATAAGCTTCATGTGAGATTTAGAATCATGTCGATCGGATATAGGAGGGAGAAACGGCGCACTCCAGAATTTGGTCCGGAGGAGCTGTCATGACAGCAATAATTGATAATGTTGCAACATGCACGAAATTTAATCCGTCCGTTGGATCTTTTCAAAATTTGGTATGCTAATAGTACTATTTAAAAGTAACATGTGAGATTTTAAATCACTTCGATCAAAGGTTGGATGATGAAATGGTGCACCCTAAAAGTTAGTTCAGAGGAGCTGTCATGACAGCTTTTTAGCTATCATGATAGCAAAAATAGTCAATCTTTTAACATGTCTAATTTTTAATCTGACCGTTAGATCTTTTTAAAATTTGGTACACTTATAGTACCCTTTGATTGTGACATGTGAGCTTTAAAATCACTTCAATCGGAGGTCAAATAATGGAACAACACCTCCTGGAAGTTGGCCTAGGAGGGCTATCATGACAGCAATAAATTACTATCATGACAACATCTTTTTATTCTACTTTCGTCTAGCTTGCTTTCGTTTGCTATAGGTAGAACCTATAAATTTTTTTAAGGATTTAAATTATTTATTTCTTAAGTTAGTTAGAGGATCAACTCCTTAATCACACTTAGTTTATTTGAATTATGTGATTTTTGGATAACACTCAGGGCAAGTATTGCATTTGGTGTCAGTTTTAGGTTTATGATTCCTCTTTCCTACTTGGCACCTTAAATACATTACTCTTATGCTCTTTCCTTTCTACCACTAACCTGGACTAATATTGGTTTTTCTTTCTCTGGCTTATTCCTTTAGGAGGGGAGAAAGGTCTGTACAATTGTGGCCGTACACCTTTCAGTTCTAATATGGCTCGAAGGGGAAGGGGTAGATCAAGGAATGAGGAACGACCACCACCTCTACCTCCTCCGCCTCCACCTCCGCCTCCACCACCACCATAGGGGACGGATGCTATCATGGCTAGGCTGCTTGAAGTGATGGTGGATATACAACAAAATCTTAGAGGTCGTGCTGTTCTAGATTAACATGTTAACCCAGGTACTGGGCAGGGATCTTCTAGTGCTGTGAGAGCTTAGAGATCGGTTGCTGATAACCGAGAGGATGACATATCCAGACCTTGGAAGGAATTCTCTCGCTCTAATCCGACCACATATGATGGTAGCATGCTTGATGGGAAAGCTGAGGAGTGGTTGGATCGAATAGAGTAGTTATTTACTGTTGTTAGGTATACATCTGAGCAGAGGGTTATCTTGGCTACGATGCAGCTTGTTGGTAAAGCCAAGTATTGGTGAGATTCTGTTAAGCCCATAAATGAAAGATCTATATCTTGGGCTGAATTTAAAGAAATATTTTATGATTTTCACTTTCCACCAGCTTTTAGAGATGAGAAAGAGGTAGAGTTTCATGCATTTCAGCAGGGGGACTTAAACGAGGAGACTTTTATAAGAAAATTCAATCAGTTGTCTAAGTTCTCAACATATCTGAAGGCTTCTAATGATAGCAAGTGGAAAGCAAAGAGGTTATTAGAAAAGATGAGGCCAGAATACTGCCACCAGCTGTCTTTGTTGGGCGAGGTGACATATGATGAGATGTGCAATCGTCTGAGAATTGGTACTCACTGAGGCCAAGACATAGAGAGTAGCTGAAGTAGGGATACATGAGGTCGATTTTCTTCCAGGTTGGCTCCTACTGGTGGTGTATCCAAGAGAATGGGTTTTAACTCTGGTTCTTCTTCTGGTGGCTCTTTTAGAGCCGGGTCTTCTTCTGCTTCTGATAATTAGAATTTAAATAGGGGTTCAAGATTTCAAGGTAATTGAGATGGTAATATGAGATCTGGGGGTTTTCGTTTCTCTAGGAGTGCTCTAACACTTTTTTCACAAGCTAGTCAGGCCCCAATTCTGAGCACAATGAGGTCACCTTACGATAGATGTGGTAGGGTTCATTCTAGTCATTGCTTTGCTTGTTACAAGTATGGAAAGTTAGGCCATTTAATCCATGACTACCCTGATTTGCATGAGAGCTCAGACCGGAGGAACGTGATTCCCGGTAGAGTGTATACAATATTTCAGGAGGAGGCTAGGAAGTCATCGAATCTGATCACTGGTATGGTTTCTATCTGTGGCCTCAATTTACAAGCTTTGTTTGATTGTGGTGCAACATAATTTTTTATTTCTACCGAGCGCTTAGAAAGAATGGGTATGCCTGTTGACCAGTTGCCCCATGATATAGAAGTTTCCTCTACTTCTGGTTTGGTTGGTCGATCCAGTGTGGTGTCTAGGACTAAGATAACTTTTAATGGGTGATCGACTTGGGTGAATGTAATCAAATTACCTATGCAAGGGATTGATTTAATTATCGGTATGGATTGGTTGACAGCTTATGGTGTTGTCTTAGATTATGTGGCTAAGACAGTGACTTTGGTAGAAGTACCGGAGGTAATCGAGGAATACCCTGGTCATTCTTGTTTTCTTTCTTCTTTGCAAGCTGAAAGGTTGATTGAGCAGGGTTGTGAGACTTACGTGGTAGTGTTTGCTACCCAAGGGTCTGAGACAAGTATAGTGGATGAAATTGAGGTTGTTAGGGAGTTCCTGGAGGTGTTTTTAGAGGATGTGTTAGGATTACCTCCAGAGCGTGAGGTTGAATTCTCGATTGACCTGGTACCGGGGACTCAGCCAATTTCAAAGGCTCCCTATAGAATGGCTCCTTCAGAGTTAGCTGAGTTGAAGAAGCAACTTGAGGAGCTGTTAGATAAGGGATTTATTAGACCTAGTGTTTCTCCTTGAAGATCCCCTATCTTATTTGTGAAGAAGAAGGATGGTAGTTTGAGATTGTGTATCGATTACAAGCAGTTGAATAAGGTTACAGTGAAGAACAAGTACCCACTACCTCGCATCGATGATCTCTTAGATCAGTTGGTTAGTGCCACAATTTTCTCTAAGATTGATTTATGTTCATGATACCATCAACTAAGGGTTAGTGAGAAGGATGTGGCAAAGACGGCTTTTAGGACTCGATATGGTCATTGAGTTTTTGGTTATGCCATTCGGGCTGACTAATGCACCTGCAGTTTTCATGGATTGTATGAACTACATTTTTCAACCTTTCTTGGATCAGTTTGTGGTGGTTTTTATTGACGATATACTGATCTAATCTAAAGATAAGGAACAGCATACTAGACACTTGAGGACTGTCTTAAGGTTTCTGTGAGATCATAAGCTATATGCCAAGCTCAGTAAATGCGAGTTTTGGATGAGAGAGGTTAGGTTCTTGGGACATATCATGTCGGCAAATGGTATTGCAGTTGATCCATATAAGGTTAAAGAGGTCTTGCAATGGGAAAGACTAAAATTGATAATAGAGATCCGTAGTTTTTTGGGATTAGCAGGTTACTACTGGTGTTTTATCAAAGGTTTCTCTTAAATTTCTATGCCTTCGACTAGACTCACAAGGAAGGATAGGCCATTTATCTAGGATGATAGATGCGAGACAGCTTTTCTTGAGTTGAAAGAAAGGTTAATAACAGCTCCAGTGTTGGTAATTCCATATCCTCAAAGGCCCTATGATGTGTATACTGATGCCTCTCATAAGGCTCTTGGTTGTGTTCTAATGCAAGAGGAGAGGGCAGTGGCATATGCATCTCGACAACTTAGGCCACATGAGGAGAATTATCCGATGTATGATCTCGAGTTAGCTGCGGTGGTCTTTGAATTGAAGATCTGGCGTCATTATCTTTATGGAATAGAGTTCAGGGTCATGAGCGACCATAAAAGTCTCAAGTACCTGGTGGATCAAAAAGAGCTAAACATGAGACAGAGACGTTGGATAGAGTTTCTTAAAGATTATAATTTTGAATTTAAGTATCATTTGGGGAAAGTAAATGTGGTAGCAGATGCTCTTAGTCGCAAGACCTTACATGTAGCCTATTTAATGGTTCAGGAGCATATATTGTTGGAGTCTTTGGTTGAGACTTCTCTGGGTATGACTGAGTTCTGTTTGAATGGTCTTAAGACTATGGTTATTTCCAATGAATTTTGGAAAGAGATACGAGATGCTCAGCTTCAAGATTTGATTTTGTTAAAAATAAGTCAAGACATCGAGAATGGTGAGATAATGGACTATTGGTTTAGTGATGATGGGTATGTGGTTTTTAAGGATAGGGTATGTATTCCCAACAATGAGTCTATTCGAAAGAAATTTTTGGATGAGGCACATCGAAGTAGCTACACCCTTCATCCCGGTGTTACTAAGATGTATCATGACATGCAGCGTCATTGGTGGTGGCCAGGTATGAAAAAGGATGTCACAGAGTATGTTAGTAAGTGTTTGACTTGTCAAAAGGTCAAAATAGAGCACCAACAGCCATTAGGGTTATTACAGCCTTTGGAGATTCCTAAATGGAAATGGGAGAATATTTCAATAGATTTTGTATCTGGTTTGCCGAGGACCCAAGCTAGTTTTGACTCTATCTAGGTAATTGTAGATCGTTTGACTAAGTCAGCACATTTCTTACCAGTCAAGACCACCTATACAGTTGATAGGTATGCTGAGATCTACATTAAGGAGGTTATGCGACTACATGGGGTACCGAGGGATATTGTTTCAGACCGTGATCCTTAGTTTTCATCGAATTTATGGCAAGCTATGCAAAGGGCTATAGACACGAATATGAAGTTCAGTACGTCTTATCATCCACAAATGGATAGACAAACTGAGCGGACAATCCAGAAATTAGAGGATATGTTGAGGTTATGTGCCCTAAAGCTTCAGGGAAGTTAGGATAAGCATTTGCCTCTGGCAGAGTTTGCTTATAATAACAGTTATCATGCCAGTATTCAGATGGCTCGTTATGAAGCATTATATGGAAGATGGTGCAGATTACCTCTCTGTTAGTATGAATTGAGTGAGAGGATAATGATAGGACCAGATGTAGTAGATGAGACCATAAAAAAAATCAAATTGATCCAACAAAAGCTTCTTACGGCGTAGAGTAGACAGAAAAGTTATGCAGATAATTTTCGTAAGGACCTGTCTTTTGAGGTTGGGGATCATGTGTTTCTCAAGGTTTCCCCATTGATGGGCGTTGGACGCTCAATTCGGGCTAAGAAGTTGTCTCCTCGATATATAGGTCTTTTTGAGGTTTTGAAAAAGTTGGGCTGGTGGCTTATCAGTTGGCATGGCCACCTCAATTAGCGGGTCTACACAATGTATTTCATGTATCACAGTTGAAGAAGTACTAGCCAGACCCGTCGCATGTGATAGAACCTGAGGAGGTTGAAATTCAAGAGAATTTAACCTACTGGACTGCACCAGATCGTATTGAGGATGCTAAGGATAAGTAGCTTAGAAATAAGACAATCCGGTTGGTAAAAGTGATTTGGAAAGGGACAGCTCTGGGAGATGCAACCTGGGAGATTAAGGATCAAATGAGGAAGGAATATCCACCCTTGTTTCCCTAGGTATGTTTCTCTCTTTGATTCATGAATTATCTTGGATTTTGGGGACAAAATCCTTTTTAAAGGAGGGGAGAATGTAACATCCTAAAAATTTTAAGACTCGAATTTATTTTTAAAAAATAAAATAAAATATTTATAATTAAATTAAAATTTAGAATAATTTGATAAAGGTCCAAAGTTTAAATTTTTCTCAGCAAAAGTTTGGTTTTATTTGATTTTTAACTATGGAAAAAATTATCAAAGTTGACCCGGGCTTTTATGCTATAATAAAAAATGTTGGGCCCTTTCTTGTGATTTTCCCCAAGACATTAGATCAGCATTTTAAAGAGCCAAATGAATGCAGAAAATGTAGAAATGAAACAAGAAAAAGAAAGGAAACGTGTGAGAGAAAGAGAGGAAGAAGAAAGGAGAAAGAGAGGGAGTTAGGCTTGGATCTAGGAGGCTTTGCGACCGTTGCGAGCTCGGCTATGCGATAGGTAAACTCCCTACGTCAATCCTCTTCCCTTTCTCTTTGTTTTTCTTAATTTTGGAAAAGGAAATTTCTGAAATTTGATCTAAAATGCTTTATTTTTTAAGCTTTTGTTTCTTTGGATCCTAGGGAGGATGTTTTGAGTTTCTATATAGTAATCTAATGTTTTGAGTGGATAATTGGATGAAAAGAGGTGTTTTGGCACAACTTAAACCCTAAGAGATTGGGTTTTTCTCCTCAATAGTTTAAGCTTATTGATTTAGTTATAATTTTGCTATTTGAGCCCAACAAGATTTAAATTAAGGTTTGGTTTTCATTATAAGGGCTAATAGTAAAGTTTGGTGACACTAAGTGAGGGTTTTTAATTGATTAAAAATTATATAAATTGAAAATTAGCCTAGTGATGGCTAATTAATGGTTTTGGTGGTTAAGTGATACTATGTGAATGGTTGGTTTAATATATGGACCATTGGGATAGACTATGGCTCATAGACCCAAGTTGTGTGGTATGAGTTATAGTCTTCATTAATGTTATTTGACATGATAAGTGATGTGGATCACTTATATGTTGTAGGAATTGTTGGTGGAATTTGTTCAGAAGTTAAAGAACAAGCCGAGCCCTATTTTGTACAAGAGAAACCCTTTTAGTACAAAAGGGTTGAGGTAACAGGGAAATTTATATTTCTTATTACTTTGTTTTAGCTATTTTTGAATAAATATTACTAGCTATCATGCATTACATGTTTTAAAAGATTAAATGTGCTTTATAAGGGGTTATGGGGTACTACTTTGATTATAGTGCAAATATTTTTTCTAATTGTTTAACAACAATGTTATTATGGAAACGAGATTTGTTTACATGTATTTTAATCATAAGGAATAGAAGTTGCACTTAAGGAAGTGTAACTAACTAAGGTACCTTAGATAGGTTAAGGAACCGTTTAAGGGAGATTTATAAATGTTATACTACCTTAGAGTGTTGAAGTGGTCAATACTCGGGAAAGGTAGACACGAATAAAAGGCATGATCTCGGTGGGAGTTCACCAATGAGAAGGTGTGGACTTTTGATATTCCATGGCACACTGCCAGTACTTTATATTGCCTTAGGTATTATGGGCTTAGTGCACTAAAGTGGTTAGTGTATTGAGTGTTCGACACCTCTTAGTAGGGGAGGGAATCCGACATATGAAGTGTGAGGTTAAGTGCCTAGGCCAAGGTAGCCCTCACATGGAGAGTAAGTCGGGCTAGCTTTGGGAGGGAGTTAGCTTTGATTGCTCAAGATTTACGTCGAAGGGGCATAGGCGGTTCGGTGGATTAGATCATACCTTAGATTATGTTTTGTGCCTGTGGAGGTACAAGTAGGTATAAGGTTTACTTGCGAGTTAAAGAGTACCGAGGGACATTCTGTTGGTCATGAAAGGCCATACCGGCCTAGGTCATGCATTCATGCATTTTAAATGGCTAAATTATATACTATGTTGAATTTGTTATTCGCTTATTTGATTATGGCTTGCTTTCTAATAATCAATGTAGATTTCTCTGTTACTGAGACTATGGTTGTCTCACCCCTTTCTTTTCAATATTCTAGGTTCAGGCGAAGAAACCAGTGGAGGACAGGGAAAGGAGCAGAGCTAGGGGTTGCTTGTGAATTGTAAGGAACTGCAATCCCTTTCTTTTGTGCAAATCTATTGTAATGTATTTAAGATTAGGGTGCCAGTAGGATATGACTATGTATATGTGCGTGAGTATATGTGGATTGTATAGCTTGTGTATGAATTTTTGATTGCTTGTAGACTTGTGGCTAGGAAACTTGGCTATGGTATGTGGTTTTGATGGATTTATTTAGTAGACCAAGTTTCCATTACAAGCAAATATTTATTTTGATATATATGTGATTTCACAAGCAAATGTAAAGTGGTTGCATTGCAAATGGTGTGTTATGGGCGAACATATACTTGGATAGAGAGAGTGGGTGCATGGGCTCCACAGAGATCTCTGAGCCAAGTGAAAATATTTACCGTGTGTATTCATATGTGTATATGATATTTGGAATAGTTTTTGGGCACTCTTGTGTGATTTGTGCATGTTGGGGGTTTAGGGCTCATTTTGAGAAATGGCACCCGGGTGGTCAAATTTTGGTATAAAATATTTGTCTACCATTTAAATATTCTATCAGGTGTTTTTAGTCCTATTTGACTTGTGCAAAGTGTTCCCACAAGTTTGTGACCATTAGGATGAGATTTGGACAATTTTGAAAATGGTTTTTACTAAAAACCTGCACTTTTGCATCCGGGTATCCAAATCTTAATCCGATCATTGGATTTCTCTAAAATTTGGGTCACAAGTAAAACCTTTTATAAGATTCGTGTGGGCTTTAGAATGATGTCGATCAGATATTGGACAGAGAAACGGCGCACTCTAAAATTTGGTCTGGAGGAGCTGTCATGACAGCAATAATTGATAATGTTACAACATGCATGAAATTTAATCTGTCCGTTAGATCTTTTCAAAATTTGGTATCCTAATAGTACTATTTAAAAGTGACATGTGGGATTTGGAATCGCTCTGATCAGAGGTTGAATGATGAAATGGTGCACCCCAGAAATTAGTTTGGAGGTGCTATCATGATAGCAAAAATAACCAATCTTTTAACATGTCTAATTTTTAATCCGACCGTTAGATCTTTTTGAAATTTGGTACACTTATAGTACCCTTTGAATGTGACATGTGAGCTTTAAAATCACTTCAATCAGAGGTTGAATGACAGAATGACGCCTCTTGAAAGTTGGCCCAGGAGGGCTGTCATGACAGCAATAAATTACTGTCAAGACAGCATCTTTTTATTCTACTTTCATCTAACTTGCTTCTGTGTGCCATAGGTAGAACCTTTAAATTTTTTAAAAAAATTTAAATGATTTATTTCTTAAGTTGGTTAGAGGATCAACTCCTTAACCACACTTAGTTTATTTGAATTATGTGATTTTTGGATAACACTCAGGGCAAGTGTTACATGTTCCATTTACTTTGACTTAAACAAGTTCATTTGGTTCACATCTGGATAGGGATTTAAAATTTTTTAAACTTTCACTACACCTCCCTATCTATCATTATATTCACTTGTATTATGCTCACAAATACAATTTTACAAAACATATATATAAATCATTGCAATACAGCTTTCATACACATAGAAATTTTAAGTTGTATGTTCTCTTTCAGCACATATAAGCAGTTAAATAGAAACTCTATTTGGTAAGAGCATTTAATGAGTGTCTACAAAAGTTACAGATATACAATATAAATTTATAACCCAAGGCTACAAAATATTTGTCCTATGGCTACTTTAAAGCAACATATAGCCTTAAAACTATCCTACAGGGCCTAAAAATATTGTTAAGTTTCTGTAATTAAAATTATACAACTAGTAGTTTAATTCAACATTTGTAATTTATATATATAGGTAAGGATTCTACTTATTTACAATATATATTTCATATATATAGCCTATCAAAAGAAAAGAAATATTAGCCAGTAGCTTTTTAATGAAATATCAAGAATATAGATGGAGAGGAAAAAAATGACAAAGAGGAAAAAATGAAATATTCATATGCATCATTTAGTGCGTGTATATATATATATATAGAAAAAGATAAGAGAGGTGCGTGTATGTGTGTGTGTGTGTGTGTGTATACAAATTAATGTAGATATGTATATAGAAAAGAAAAGATAGAGAGATGGATAGGTAAAACTTAGGTTTCGATCTAACACAATAAACCACTTGCTTTTATGTGTCATGCATACAGTGAGAATAAGCATGGAGAGAGAGAAGCACCTATAACATATGTAAACTTATAGAGTGGTCTAATGCACAGAAAGGCAAAAGAGAAGAGAAGAAGTGTGAAGGGAAAAGGAACATAGGTCAAAAGGGGAGAGAGAAAGAGAAATCTAGCTACCAATAAAAGAAAAGAGATGAGAGATACAAATTGAAAGGTGCCTGGAAAAATTTTACGGTGCAAGCAAATGCAGCAAAAAGGATGCTTGGGGATAAAAATAGTAGTGTAGGGTTTACAACTAGGTTATAATTTAGAATTGTAAATTTATAAACTTAAACTAATTTTCTTTTCATTAATTACTATTATTTTTATAATATCTTTAAAGATAATTCTAGAATGATATGATATCTTTTAAAACTTAACAAGATTATCTAACTTTTAATATTATATATATATATATATATATGTTTTATAAGTTATTTTCAAACATTTACAAAATTTAATTAATTATTGTTTATAAACACACACACACACACACACACACACACACATATATCTTTTTTTCTTATTTTCATATTTTAGGCCCTATAATTAATCCTATGTACTTTTTAAAGTGCCTATTGATTATTTAAGACCCAATAAAATTATGGATATTACAACTCTCTCCTCCTTAAAAAAAAATTTGTCCTTAAAATTTTAGGTACATGCAAAACTCATTCCTATTCACACAAACGTGGATACTTTTCTTTTATCTTTTTCCTCAATTTTTTAAGTTGCATCACCTAGTGCCATTTTTTTCCACACTACCTTCATGATGTGGGAAGGGTCTAGATGATACTTCTTTACTTGTAATACATGAAAGACATTACAGACATTTGCCAATTATGGGGGTAAGGCAATTTGATAAGTTATTAGTCCAATCTTCTTAAGAAATTCATAACGACCAATGAAATAGGGAGTGAACTTCTTACCTCTTATTGACCTTCCAATACTGGTTATAGGTGTGACCCTTAATAAAATATGGTCACCCCTCATGAATTCTAGTAGCTACCTTCATTTCTCAACTTAACTTTTCTATGTACTTTGAACTATGAGTAGTTTTTGTTTGATCATCTTAATCTTTTGAGTAGCTTGGTCTACTAAATTAGGGCCCTATTAGACTCCACTCGCTTAACTTTGTCCAACAAATAGGAGATAGGAACTTCCTCCCATACAATGCCTTATAAGGCACCATTTTTATGCTTGAGTAGAAGTTGTTATTATAGGTAAACTCTATAAGTAGTAGATGTTAGTCTCAACTCCCTTTCAACTCAATCATATAAGCTCTCAACATATCCTTGAGTATTTAAATTGTCATCTCAAACTACGTATCAGTGTGAGAGTGATAGGAAGTGTTAAAATTTTACCAAGTCCCCATAACATCTTGGATTGATCTCCATAATGTTGAGGTAAAACTTAGGTTTTAATCTAACACAATGCTTTTTAGTACACCATGTAACCTGACTATCTCATCTATATAGACTTGTGCCAACTTCTCAAGTGGATAACTAGCTTTGATATCTAAAAAGTGAGTTGACTTAATTTATTTGTTAACAATCACCTATATAGAGTCATGCCTTAATGGGTCTTAGGCAGTCTTGAGATGAAGTCTATAGTGATGATATCCCATTTCTACTTTAGAATTTTTAGATTCTATAATAACATTGCAAGGTTCTAATGCTCAATCATGACTTTTTGGCATGTCAAACAATGAGTAATAGATTCAATCACCTCCTTTTTCATGCTTGGCCACTACTAATTATTTTTAAAGTCATGGTACATCTTAGTTGCTTCCTGGCAAATGTATACCTACTCTTGTTAGCTTTATCCAATATAAGCCTCCTTAACCATTCATTATTAGGCAAGCATACTCTCTTATTATACCGTAAGATTTTGTCACTTCAAACCTTAAAATCCTTCCCCTGTCTTTCCTCAACTTGTTCCCTAATCCTCAATAAAACTCATCTTCCAATTGCATTAACTTTACCTTTTTCACATCTAACTCTCCACTGTTAGAGCTTTCATGGCAGCAATCAACCTTGATATCTCAATAAGGGTATTCTAGGCATCCTCTAACAATTTTTACTTATGAATCATTAATTGCATTGTGTGGATAGAAATTCTACTTAAGGCATTTGCAAAAAACGTTAGCCTTTTTAGGATGATACTTTAACTTATAATTGTAGTCCTTTATGAACTCAATTCACCTTTTCTACCTCATATTACACTCCTTCTAGTTGAACAAGTACTTTAACTCTTATGGTTGCTAAAGACTTCAAACTGTGAACCATAGAAGTAGTGAAAATTATGTTTGGGTGTCTAACTTTTGTGACTTATTTTGGAAGTGAAACCCATGTCATTAGCTAGTTCACAAGAAGAGCTTTCCATAAACACCTAGATTATGTCATTCAAACATCGAATGAACAATTCGGGCACATTGGAAGTTCCTTGATTGTACTGTCAAATAATAGTAGAATCAGCTATTAAGAAAACATGCAACATGCGACAGTGCATTGGTACCTGAGCTACAATGTGTGGCATAAAGAGAAACATGCCGTGGCACGGTGTACACAAGTCATTGCGCATTGCCCTGTTCTACAGCAAATAAGTTTTTTTTTAATTGTTTTCAATTTCTTTCACTCATCTAAGGTATCCCATGCTTTCATAACTTGTCACTAGTATAAAATTTAGCTTTTACAGGGGACTTTTTATATTGGTTGGAAGGCAAACGATGTAAAAAATCCAGGCAGTGGCAATTTTGTAATATTAACTATGACTATTAGACTTTTTACATCAGGTGCTTTTTCAACCGATGTAAAAAGTATTTTTTACATCGGGTAGAAAAGCACCTGATGTAGAAAGTATACTTTTTACATCAGGTGATAGAGAACCTGATGTAGAAAGTACTTTGAATTTTTAAAAAAATTAAAAAAATACACACTTTTTACATCGGGTGCTTTTCTACCTGATGTAGAAAGTACTTTCTACATCGGGTGTTTCCACTCGATGTAAAAAGTAGACTTTCTACATTTGGCGCTCTATCACCCAATGTAAAAAGTTTTTTGAATTTTTAAAAAGATTAAAAAAATAAACACTTTTTACATCGGTTTTAGTGGTAACTAATGTAAAAAGTATTATCTACATCGGTTACCCTAGCAACCTATGTAAAAAGTCATTTAAAGTTTTAGTTCTCATCATCATCCTCACACAAAATGTGTTTGCATCATTTTCCTCCTTGTCTTCTACTCTCCTTGCCTCCATATTGTGTTTCTGTCCTCCTCCTCCTCCTCATCCCTTCTTCCTAAATAAGATACCTAAAACCCAAGATTCATTTTCTCCAAATCCTTCTCCTTCTTCCGAAGTTATTTTCACATATTCACAAGACAGTTTTAGTAAATCTGCTCTTACAGGTTTATTAACCGTTGGATCAAGCTAAAATTTTGTCAAATAGTTTGGAACATCCAATGCATCATTTTCAACAGTTGGATCATTGATTAGTTTCCAAATGTGAGATTTATTTTGTTCGCATTACAGCCTCTGTTTTGGGTGCTTCCGCCATTCTTCTCCTCCTTCTCTCACCTTCTCTCTCTTATGTAGCATCTTATTCATGTCATTCTTGTCAAATTTGGGTTCCCTTAGCTTGAATATTACTTATTCTTAGTTATTTATATATTACCATTGAATATGAATTTGATCCTGGTTGATATTGCTTATTTGCTTTTGGTTGGATTTGCTAATTAAAGGATATGCAAAAGTTAATACCCTGTTCGATTTGTGCATCCAAGTTCATGATTAAATTATTTTCATTTATATTTTATATATGTCTGCAGTAGCCTCAGCAAAATAAAATGAGAATAAAAATATAATCAAACAACTATATAGATAATGCTAAGGTCTTAGTTCTTTCCCTTACCCTGTTTTTGGTTATTCAATATGTTATGATAGATTTGCATACTAACTTGTACGGTTTATAGGTTGCTTGTGGTGGAAATGGTGATAGTATTGTTTCTACAATCATGTTTTTGGATTCTATGGTGATTTTCTTATTAATGATTTTCATACTTTCTTTTGTTGTTGTTTAATATCCCTTCTATATATGATGTTATTTTGGTTTCATGGCATAAATACTACATGTTTAAGAAATATTCTTTTCCTTATTTTTTTAATTAAATGATTTCATGTCTTAATGAGGTGAGCAAAAGGATTCATGCTTCGCAACTTAAGTTGGCTTTACATATATTTTTCTGCTCATAAAATGTTAAGTTAACTTCAATAAAGTGCTACTTACTTAGTTTATTTTTATTTATCTATCTATTTATTAATATTAATTATTTTTCTTCTTCTTCATGTTCAAGATATCCACTATAGGAGGAAGTGGTTTCAAATGCAAGAAAACAAGGCATTCTTCAGTACTTTTGAGCTAGTCTTGCCCTGTTTGAAAGGTATCATATGGTTGGAATATTAGAAATAGCTAAATATTCAATACTTATAAATATAACCTTTTATGTTTGCATATTCAAATTACTTGAGTAATGGCTATTCTTGGTTGTTCTTGGTAGTTTGCTTCAAATTTTTTATTTATAGTTAACCACTTTTTTCTTTCCAATGTCTCCTTATTGTGTTGAGTACTTTTTGTATATGATTTTGGCCTTCTATTCTAAAATAACTGTCCAATGTAAGCTAAAATTAAATCTACAATATGATTTTTTTTGTAGTATGTATGTACCTATAATGTTTTCAGTAGTTAATAGTAGTTTCATTTTCTTCTACAAGGGTAGAAACCTATAAGACAAAAAAGCTAAGGCCTTACCAGATTTTGAGAATAAAGAGTATCAATACTTGGTGTGTGTATGTGTGTTCAACTTGCTCATATGGGCAAAGAAGGAGTTGCTGCCAAAAGCTTGTTCCCATTGCTTTTGTGCACTTGTATTTTCTAAGGAATTTTAAGTTCTTTTAATTTAGCATACAAAAATTTTGTTTATATTGTTTAATTATAATTTCAATTCTTTTGTTATGATTTAAATAAATGAAAGTTGAATATAAATTGTTATATATTTGAATAAATTAAATAACTCTTCCTTATTTTATGGCTATTGAATTTTATTTCTATTTATTTTAGAGGTGTTTTTCTGGATTGTAAGGTTTACAACATAGAAAAACAACCCTATTTTTTTTCAAAATAATATTGCTATCTACAGCGGTTGTAGATAGAACTGATGTAGAAAATGGACTTTCTACATCAGTTATGGCTACAACCGATGTAGAAAGTCCACCTTCTATATTGGTTGTACAACCGATGTAAAAAGTCTTGTACTTTCTACATCTCCTGGAACAACAATGCTACGTGAACTATGTAAAAAGTATTTTTTAACCACTGTAAAAAGTCTTTTTTGTAGTAGTGTGTTTTTACTCTGATATAAGAGTTTATGAAGAGTTTAACTCATTTTGATTATGAAAACTTGGGATCCCTTGATTTAAAATTAAAACTTGGTAATCTATTAAATGGGTCAATCCTTTGATTACTATAAGTTTGATTAGTTAATTATGTTTAGTAAAAGGAGATGTCACATGTATTGTGGCACATTGTGTACCATACTATAGTGCATGGCATAGAGGGAAGAGATTCTATGGCTCTATACCATATGCCGTAATGCACGGTCCTTGTTTTGGAAAATAATTGTGTTTCTTGAGTAGTAAAAGTTATGTTTGCACTTCTATTAACCCTCTTATTTGAATATACTTTTATGAAGTCGAGGATCCTACATTTTGAAAATAATTTACGGGCTATTACTTTGATATTGCATTGTTATTGTGTTGTGATTGTGTGTTTGGAATGGTAAAGTCTGGATTAATTAAGGGGCTTTACAAACTAAGTCCAAAAGTACCACATACACTTAATTAACACATATAATCACATATCACATATCACAGACAAAGTTTGACCTCTCAATGCCACTTCTCACATTTGTGGACTTACATAAGGAAAACACATACAACCACATATACACCTTTTTACTTATTATACTTACATACATCTGACTTGCATATATGGGGCAAAGCCTCATCATTTAGTCAGGGTTTATATATGTGCTCAACTTGAACAGGGCTAAGTCTTACCACTTAGTTAAGATTCACACACATACACACTATCACAAAATCACATGTTATAAGACAAGATTTCTCAAAATAATACATTTACATAATTGTTTGTAATAGTATCTAAATCTAACCACATATTCACACACATTTACCCACTTGGCAAAAATGCACAAAAGATAATACAAGTCACGAAACATTATGTGTGTGTGTGTGTGTGGTGTGTGTGTGTGTACATCCTAGTTGAGAACTCAAACATTTAATATACAACTATACATTCATAAACCCTAGAGTAGCTTTACAATTGTAAACACAGCTACTCTTTTCATGATTCTTTCTTGGCCTTTATTGACTCTCAGCACCTATAAACATGAAGTCAAGGAGTGAGGCATATGTCTTAGTAACTTAAATAACCTCAAATATCAATTAACTAATAAACTCATACACAAGAGATAAAGTAGTGGCAATTTCACAATAATGCATATATAAATGATATGCAATGTGAAAATATCAATAGATGAACACATTGCACTAGTATCTACTAAACCTTCAAATTTCCTAATTGAACCTATAGGCTATATACTGACCTCCTTAATTGGTCCAAGCTCACTATTAGTGAAAGAAGTATGACCAATATCTCTTTACCAACTTTAGATAATCAATAATAACCAACATAGTAATATCAGAGTAATAACCCCTTTATTTATTTTCAAATCACGGGATCCTAACTTCTTAAAACATATATTCAAATAAGAGGGCTAACGAAAGTGTAAACACTTTTAAAAGACTTAAAATACCATAAACTCTCAACCAAGAAAAAGGGTTGTGCTGTGGTATATGGTACAGAATGATCTACTCTATTTTCACCTGTGTCATGTGCTGCAGTAGGCACATGACACATATAAGGCTAAATCACTACATCTCATATTCACACTCATATGCATTTATCTACTAGCCCATCCATTCATGTCATCTTTCACACATACACAAGGGCTAGGAAACTTCAAATCATCAAACACACCATAAATACAACTTTACACACATATTTGAATCCTATGGCAACTTATACATATTTACTACTACTAACCACAAATTTATTACACCAACTCTTACAAAGACTTAAGTGAGAGATGCTAACTTAACCTATATATCCTTTCCTTTTGATCCACTAGTACCAGAGCCTCAAAAATGTAAATAACCAAGGGTGAGATAAAAATATCAATAACTAATATAGCTCATTTAATGCCTATTACCACAATATAACCATACTCAAGTAACAAAAATAAAGTCATATCACATATATATTAAAGTATGAAGAAATATCATCTTTCTAAGAGTATTTCCCACACAAATACATACTAGCATGATTTTCTAGCCACTAAACCTCCAATGCTCTCCAACATGAAACTATAGGCTCTTCTAGATCAACCGCTTGTCGACCTGAGGACACTTTCGGTGGTAAAAACACCTGACCAAAGGTAATCTAACCAACCTACGAACTATAGTTTCCTTTTTCACACACTTGTGAGAGAGGCGTTGTTGACTCCTAATCGCACACTATCAGGTACTAGGGAATTGCCAGACTACCTGAATGTCCTATGGTAACAATCTTATAATATGATATACCAAATTACCCATAGTAACAGCTCGTATAACATTGCACCGGATATCTTATGGTGTCAACCCAACTATATGAATTTTTCACTCACATATCTCCATACACACGTCCCTACATATCTTGGATGAACTCTCACCCCCTATGATCATGCTCTTTCACAATTACTACTACTTATCCACACTTTCACACATATACTTTCACATCATATGTATATATATATATATCATTTCAAATCAAATAACCTTTCAAATCTCATTTCCTAAACTATTATATATGCTAAAACCATTTCAATAACAAATCATGCACAAAACTCTTAAAACAATAATTTTTCTCATTTGATATTTACTTTTACACAATTATAATAATTAATAAACATAATAAACTATATGGTTATCTCAACCCTTCTATTTACTAGAAAGGGTTACCTATGTTCCAAACAACCCTATTCAAGCTCCTTCCTCATAATTTATGCATCATGCACTCAAATATATATAAAATTGGCAACCCAAAGTCAATTTTCACTATTGACAAAAGTGCCAATTATCACATTTAATCACCTAATTGCTATCACATCCACATTTCACACTCGATTACATGCATTACCACTGATTACCTCTCATTATAAGTTTTAACATTTCTAGCCAATTTCTCTCACTACTCTCTATCTAGATTAGGGCAATTCTTGGCTACAGCTTCAAAGCTTTATCATTTTGGCTTAAACCTGTTACAAAGTACTATTTTGGTTCTGAAGAAACTTTCTATTACTATAGGGTAAGAAATCAACTCCTTAAAACTCTTGAATTTAATTTCTCACTAGTTAAAACTACGAGAAAATAAGGTAGAATTGGAGGTTAAGGTAGTACGTGACTTACTTGATAAGTAACAGGTTGAAAACATCATCTTTACTCTTGTTTATGCTTGCCCTAGCAGATCTCCCACTCTTCTCCATGCCAGACCTGTTTTCTCATGCTCTCCTTTTTTTTTTCATGAGTTGGCATGTTCTTATTAATCTAATTTTTGCACCATGCATCACAGTGCATCCATCCCCCATTACAGCATGTAGCACAGTAAGGAAAATCCTTATTATGCTCACATGTCTACTTCGAGATTCCACTCTTCCACTTGTATCTATTCATATAACATCTTAATGGGTCAAAATAACACTTCACTACTTAGAACTCTAATCCCATATTAAATCACTAATCCATTCCTAATCAGTCATTAATGTGGGATTAAAAATTCAGGATGTTACATATTTCTCATATAAGACCACAATTGTGTAATGTGGCTTTAAGAGGCCAAAATGGGCTATTGATGTGATATATGTGATATCTGATGTTAATCAGGTGTATGTGGTCCTTTTGGACTTAGTTCAAGGCCCGACATGGTCTAATAGGACAAAGAATGAGAATTGATTACTTAAAGTGTAAGTTTTTGAAAGAACAAGTGACTTTTTAAACTCAAGTGTCTAATTTTAGAATGGACTATTAGATCGAGTCCAAACTTGTTCTATTAGCTAGTATACGTGGTAAGTTTCATGTGGTTACTTGAATCATTCCAATCAAATGTCGAGTGTGAAAACAGTGCAGTCAGAAGTTCATCATTTTTGCTAATAAATGTCAGGAAAAATTTCAAACAAGTATGCCGTGGTGCATGACACAAAGAAATTAGGCATGTGGCTTTGTGCCACATGCCACAATGCACATATTGCACGCCATGATGTATAACCCATTTTTAGGGTTGAGAAGTTGTGACTTTTGAGTCATTTGTTTGTGTTTATGCTTCTGTTAGCCCTCTTATTTAAACATATATTTTAAAAAGTTAGGATCTCATGATTTAAAAATAAATAAAGGGCTATTACTCTGATTTTGATTTATTAATTGTGTGATGAGGAATGGTAAAGCCTGGATTATGATGGGACTTTACATAAACTTATTAGGTTTTGATGGTATTTCTTTTAGGATAAAGATATTTTTCATTAAGCTTACATCACTCTACCCATATCTTGCTTTCAAGTTATAGTATCTAAATATTACATACAATATTATGTATTCACAACCCTCACACAGAGGTGTCCCTACATCACTTTTTAACCTCTCAACATTTTTAAAAATCATTGAATTAGGGGATTATTGGCCTTTTAACTCTTCAAGATTGTCATCTGCATATGCACTTGTGTTAGAATTAGGGGAGTGGCAACTTTCACTGTGCTACTGGCTACAATTAATTTCATCAAATGTCTCCCCATTTAGTATCTAACAATTATAACTTGGATCGATTCCAAATTCCACCAAGTGGTCTTTAAGATTTTATGCAGAAGCATGCCTTACAGAATTGCACTTCAAACAAGGACAAATAATTCTTTCTGGATTTTTGAGATGCTCTCTTACAAACTTAATGAACTCTCAGACCCTATCTATAACACTTGCCCTGAGTGTTATTCAAAAATCACACAATTCAAATAAACTAAGTGTGGTTAAGGAGTTAATCCTAAAACCAACTTAGAAAAAATACTTTAAATCACTAAATAAATAAACTATTGCAAAATAAACATTTAAAACCTTTAGAAAAAAAATTATAGGTTCTAGCTATAGCGCATGAAAGCAAATTAGGAGTAAGTGGGGTAAAAAGATGTTGTCATGATGGCATTAAATTATTGCCATGATAACCCTCTCAGGCTAACCTTCTGGAGGTGTTATTCCATCGTTCGAGCTCTGGGTGAAATAATTTTAAACCTTACACATAATTTTTAACGATTACTAGTAGTATACTAAATTTAAAAAAAAATCTAACAGTCGGATTAGAATTTAAACATTCTAAAAGATTGGATAAAGTTGCAATCATGACAGCATTTCAGGACCAAATTTTGAGGTGCACAATTTTATCATCTAACCTTCGATCAGAGAGATTCTAGATCCCACACATTACATTCAAAGAGTAGTACAAGTGTACTAAATTTCAAAAAGATCTAATAGTTGGATAAAAATTTGTGTGCATCCCAACCTTAAAAATGGTTGCTATCATAACAATATCTCCGAACCAACTTATACACATATCATCCGATCAAGGTAATTCCAAAGCCCACATGAAGATTATAAAAGTTTTACTTGTGACCCAAATTTCAAGAAAATCCAACATCAAATTGAAATTTGGAAACCTATATGCAAAAGTACATCTTTTGGTAAAAACCATTTTCAAAATTATTCAAATCTCATCCTAATGGTCACAAACCTACAAATGGAAAAACCCTTTATATTAAAATTTAACTACCCAAGTGCCATTTTTCAAAATAGACCTTAAGCTCTTAAAATTTACAAATCACATAAGAATGGCCCAAAACCATTCCAAATACCATATACACATATGAGTATACATGTAAAATATTTTCACTTGGCTTAAAGATCCCCGTGGGGCTCATACACCCACTCTCTCTATCTAAGGTATATGTTTGCCCATAGCCTACTATTTGCCATGCAACCACATTACATTTGCATGTATAATCACATATATACTAAAATAAACATTTTCTTGTAGTGGGAATTTGGTCTACCAAATAAATTCATCGAAACCATACACCATAACCAAGTTTCCTAGTTTTAAGTCTATAAGCAGACAAAAATTCATACAAAGCCACACAATCCACACATATTCACACATATATATACAATCACATTTTACTAGTACCCTAATCCTAAATACATTACAATAGATTTGCTCAAAAGAAAGGGTTGTAGTTCTTTACAATTCATAAACAACCCCTAGCTCTGCTCCTTTTCCCATCCACCACTAGATCCTTCGCTTGGACCTGGAAATATTGAAAAGAAAGGGGGTGAGACAACTACAGTCTTAGTAATAAAGAAATCTACATTTATTATTACAAAGTAAGTCATAGTCAAATAAATGAATAATAGATTAAATATAACATATAATTTAATCATTTTAAATGTATGAATGCATGACATAGGCTAGTATGGCCTTTCCTGACCGACAGAATGCCCCCTAGTACTCTTTAGCTCATAGTTAAACCTTATACCTACTTATATCACCACAGGCACAAAACACAATCTAAGGCATAATCGAATTCACTTAACTGCCTATGCTCCTTCGATATGAATCCTGAGTTATCAGAGCTAACCCTTTCCCAAAGCTAACCTGACTTATTCTCTGTCTGAGAACTACCTTAGTTTAGGCACTCAACCTCACACTTTATATGTCAAATTTTCTCTTCCACTGAAAAGTGTCGAACACTCAATCCACTAACTACTTTAGTACACTGAGCCCGTAATACGAAAGGTAATGTTGAATGCTGCATTGTGCCATAAAATATCACAAGTTCACATCTTCCTATTGGTGAACTCCCATCTAGATCATGTCTTTTACTCTTGTATGCCTTTCACTCTTGTCTACCTTTTTCAAGTATTGACCACTTCAACACTCTAAGGTAGTATAACAAATATCACTCCTCCCTTAAGTGATTCCTTAGCCTCTTTAAGATACCTAATCCAATTACACTTCATTAAGTGCAACTTCTATTCTCTATAATTACAATGCATGTAAACAACCTTATTGCTATAAAAACATTATTGTTAAATGAATAGAAAATATATATGCACTATTATCCAAGTAATACCCCATAAGTCTTTATAAAACACAATTAATTGCATTTAATCATTAAAAATATGTAATGTATGATAACTAGTAATATTTATTAAAAAATAGTTAAATAAAGTAATAAGAAATATAAATTCCCTTGTTACCTCAACCATTTTATATTAAAA
Organism: Prosopis cineraria; assembly: GCF_029017545.1. Classification (NCBI taxonomy): domain Eukaryota; kingdom Viridiplantae; phylum Streptophyta; class Magnoliopsida; order Fabales; family Fabaceae; genus Prosopis; species Prosopis cineraria. Next base: position 14,834,333 of record NW_026555332.1, on the reverse strand, counting down.
GGATTTCCCCTTGTACAAAATGAAACTTGGTTTGTTCTTTATCCTTCAATTAAGTTCCACCAATGATTCCTTATAACATATAAGTGATCCATATCACTTTTCATATAAAATAGCATTAATGAAGACTATAACTCATACTACACAACTTTGGTCAATGAGCTATAATCTATCCTAATTGTCCATATATTAAACCAACTATTCACAAAATGCCACTTAACCACTAAAACCATTTATTAGCCACCACTAGGCTAATTTTCAATTCAATTTTAATCAATTAAAAACCTTCATTTAGTGTCACTAACTTTTACCATTAGCCCTTATAATGAAAACTAAAGCTTAATTTAAATCTTATTAGATTCAAATAGCATAATAATAACTAAATCAATAGGCTTAAACCATTAAGGAGTGAAATCCAAACTCTTAGGGTTTGAATTTGTGCCCAAAACACCTCTTTTCATCCAATTGCCTACTCAAAATATTAGAGTACCATATAGAAACTTAAAACAACCTCCATAGGACCCAAGGAAATCAAAACATGCAAGAACAAAGCCTTTAGGACCAAAATCAAGAATTTATCTCTTCTAAAAACTCAAGAAAACCAAGAGGGAAGAAAGAGGATTGAAATAGAGAGTTTACCTATTGATGGACCCCATGGCACGGGTGACATAGCATTAATGGCAACGAAGCCTGAGGATGGTAATCATGAGCATGGTGACATAGAAGGAGCCCAATACTTCCAATCCAACGTACCTAAAGACCCATTGCAACATATTGGAGGTCCAATGACAAGAGCCCGGACCAAAGCCATGAAGCAAGCCTTGTTCAGTCTTGTGCAAGAAGTTCAAGAGCTTGGAGAGCATTGGGGCACTCCCCTCAAGTTCAAAGGAGAGCATCTATACGTGTATAATGTATTTAAGATCCAAACTCATAAAGAGTCAAGCCCAAGAGATGCAGACCTTAGCCCAATGCAAGGAAGACTACAAGTTGAGCCTCTTGCATGCAAGGAGGCATGAAACCCTAGTAAAGAAGTCAAGGGTGGCATGATTTCAAATCCTTTATCATCCCTTGATTGTCTCCTAAATTATTTCCTATTTTAATGGTCCTTTGATTTGATTTTCTATTTTGAGTCTAGTCAAAGGTTAGAATTAATTATAATATTAATTTTTAAATTTTGTAATCCCATAATTTTAGGATCACATCTCCTAAATTATGTGGCTGAATATTTTATCATTATTTCTCCTTTTAGTATTAGGAAATTAGGGTTTTAATTTTAGGAAATATTTTTTCTATGAGCCTATATAAATTAGGCATGCTCCCTATTGTAAACAACACAGAAGTTGAATGAAAATATTCATTTTAGAGTTTATAACTCTTATGAGCCTTAGTGCTTTGTGGTGGTATCCCATGTGAGAAACCGACGTGATCAAGAGCGTGATCAACTCTTGTGGTGTCTTCGAAGGTTGAGGTTCCTAGAGGCAGGTGCTCTAGAGGATCTTCTCCTTGATCATTATCCTATTGTTTACTTCATACCTTTCTTTATTTCCGTCATAAATTTCGTCCCTTTCTTTTTGTTCTTGTGTTTTTGTTGTTTCAGGGTTCTGTCCCTAAACTAGCACGATTCTGCTTCCGCGTCCCTATCAGATTGGCATCAGAGCTTTGGTTGCTAGTTTTGGTTTAAATTCTTGTCCTTCCTTCTTCTTTTTCATCTTGAGTTATTTCTTTTTGTGATCATCTCTTATCTACCCCATCTACTTCTATCTTTTGGTTTTTCTCTTCTTCATCTTTGTGACTTTTTATCTTATGTGAGTTTTCATTTTATTAGCCTTCTTAAAAAAAAGAAAAAAAAATACCTAGAAATTCGTGCAAAAAAAAGGCAAAAAAAAAGTGTTAGTGTGTTGAGAAAAAAAAAGAGAAAAAAAATCCGAAAATTCAAAAAAAAAATTACAAAAAAAGATATATTGCTGTGAGTTATGACTGTAGAAAAAGGCTATTCTTGAACTTCAAGTCACCAAGAGGTTGCTTAAAGAGAAAAGTCAACTTGGGTGATAAGAAAGTCTTTTACGTTGATCACTTTCTTATTTTTTATTTTTGGTAGCACTTTTCAAATTCTCTACTCTCTTATTTGCTATTTGTGCTACTCTCTTGTTTTATTTATTTTTTTTTATTTTTGTCTTTGAGTATTTGACTCTTTGACTTTTACTTCTTTTTTTCTTATTTTTTTGTTGTCACGTGTGGTTTTTCCTTTAATAAGCTTAATTTTATTTGAAAATTTTGCTTTCCTATTTGTTTCAAAATTGCAAAAAAAAAAAATCCTCTTTTCACCTTGTGCTTGTTTTCTAGTTTCCTTAATTTAGAAGATATTCACTTGATTGTCCTTAGTTTCTTGATTTGTGGGTTTCACCATTGGATTCTATCCACAAGCTTAGTGAGTGGTAAAAGGCAAGTGTGTTTTTCATCATTAAAAAAAAAAGCCATTACTTTTTTTTGTGTGAAACACGAGTGACTTTATCTTAAGAGTAAACACGTAAGTTTGTGTGTGTGAGGACCTATTTTTATCTTATATGGTTTCTAGTGCTTCTGTGAACATGAGTAATAAGGATGAATCCCCTAGTATTGATATGAACTCTGTTTTAGAACTTATCAAAACATAGTTGCAGCAGTTTCGCTTGGAACTTGATCATAGATTCCATAAAGAGGATAAAGATGAGCCGGAGACTTCCTCTTCTAAAGGAAAGAAGCATAAGATCCCCAGCGATGATGAGGAGTATGAAGAACCCCCTTCTCCTAAGGGAAAGAAATCCTTAAAGCGTGGTGTTGACTTACCGGACCAAAAAGTAAAGTATCCTTCATTCAAGGGAAGCAACAATCCAGAAAAATACCTTGATTGGGAGATGAAGATGGATCAAATCTTCATGACTCTTGATTTGTCTGAGTCAAGGAAGGTAAAAACTGCTTCTTTAAATTTCACTGACTATGCTGTTTATTGGTGGCAAGATTTACATTACAAAAGAAGCCAACTTGGGAAAAAGCCCATTAAAACGTGGGAGAAGCTTAAAAGGTACTTGAGAAAGGCTTATATTCCCAGCTACTACTATACAGAGCTGAATAGAAAATTGAGAATGTTTTCTCAAGGATCTATGACAGTGGAGGAGTATGTGCACGAGTTGAATATCTTAAAGTTTCGTGCAAACATTCAAGAAAATGAACGTGAAGCAATGTCAAGAATTATGGATGGCTTGAGGCCAGAGTTGAGAGATAAGCTTGACTTGTATACTTTTGTGGACAAGGAAGAGCTCATACATAAGGCTATAAAGTTAGAGCAGAGAAATAAGAACAAACGTTCCAAGTCCTCTTGGAAAGACTCCAAGACAACTTCCAAATGGAAGGATTCCAAAGCCAAAGATACATCCCAAGCCAAGGAAGAAATAAAGACCAAGTATGAGGGTAAAACTTCTAACCCTAAATATTCTTCTTATTCATCTAACACTTCTCCTATTAAGTGTTTCAAATGTCATGGTGTGGGCCACATGGCAAGAGATTGTAGCAATAAAAGGGTTATGATCTTGAGAGATGATGGTGGCTATGATAGTGTGCATGAAAGTGATAAGGATGATGCTGATAATGTTGATGATGATTCTACCTCCCATGAATCAAATGATGAGCTTGAATGCAATGGTGTAGTTGACTCTATCTTGGTGGCAAGAAGAGCTCTTAATATTCAACCAAAGGAGGATGATGAACATGAGCAACGCGAGCATATTTTTCACACTAGATGCTTCATCAAAGAGAAAGTGTGTAGCATGGTAATTGATGGTGGTAGTTGCACTAACGTCGCTAGCACTTTACTTGTAGATAAATTATCTTTACCTTTAATCCCACACCCCAAGCCCTACAAATTGCAATGGTTGAATGATTCTGCTGAAATTAGGGTTTCTAAGCAAGTGTTGATTACTTTCTCTGTTGGAGTTTATACTTGTGATGTATTATGTGATGTAGCCCCTATGCTTGCTGGACACTTGTTATTAGGTAGGCCTTGGCAGTTTGATAGTAAGGCTACTCATGATGGTTTTAGAAATTATTACAAGGTGCCTTTTAAAGGCAAGACTATTGTATTAAATCCTCTTAGGCCCATCCAAGCCTATGAAGATCAACTAAAGATTACTCAAGATTACAAGCAAAGGAGAGATCTCCTTGATTGTGGCATGAGTGAGAGAGAAAAGAAAGAGAGTATTACTTTACTTGAAAATCAATCAAAAGAGAGGAAAAAGAGTGGTGAGAAGGTGAGAAAAGAAAAAAATAGAATGGTGGGAGTGAAGGAAAATAGTGAAAAAAAAATATTATTGTATGGGAAAAGTAAGATTCAAGAGGCTTTAATGAGTGAGCAAGCTCTTATTGTAATTCCCAAGAATATTTATTTTTCTACTAATACTTTTGACCCCACTTTGCCTTCTAGTGCTGTCTCTTTGTTGCAGGATTATAGAGATCTATTCCCTGATGAAATTCCTGATGGACTTCCTCCCTTAAGAGGAATTGAGCATAGGATAGATTTCCTGCCTGGAGCTGCTATTCCAAACAAGCCTGCTTATAGGGCTAACCCTGAAGAGACTAAGGAGATCCAGCGCCAAGTAGAGGAATTGATGATGAAAGGCTTTGTGCGTGAGAGCCTTAGCCCTTGTGCTGTCCCTGTTATCTTGGTGCCAAAAAAAGACGGATCTTGGAGGATGTGTGTTGATTGTAGAGCAATCAACAAAATCACTGTAAAGTATCGTTACCCTATCCCTAGACTTGATGATATGCTTGATGAATTACATGGTGCTTCTATCTTTTCTAAAATTGATCTTAGAAGTGGTTATCATCAAATTCGTATGAAAGAGGGTGATGAATGGAAAACTGCCTTTAAAACTAAATTTGGATTATACGAATGGTTAGTTATGCCTTTTGGTTTGACTAATGCTCCTAGCACTTTTATGGCATTAATGAATCATGTTTTTAGAAAGTTTATAGGCAAGTTTGTTGTGGTTTACTTTGATGATATTTTGATTTATAGTAAATCTTTGACTGATCATATGAATCATCTTAAAAATATGTTTGACATCTTGAGGGAATATAAATTATATGCTAATTTTCAAAAGTGTTTCTTTTGCATGGACTCTGTTATCTTTTTGGGATTTGTTGTTGGATCACAGGGAATTCGTGTAGATGAGGAGAAAGTTAAGGCTATTCGTGAATGGCCAACCCCTAAGAATGCAAGTGAAGTGAGAAGCTTCCATGGCTTAGCAAGCTTCTATAGGAGATTTGTTAGGGATTTCTCTAGCATTGCTGCCCCTCTTAATGAACTTGTTAAGAAGAATGCGACCTTTAAATGGGATAAAACACAAGAAAGGGCCTTCCAAACCCTAAAGGATAAATTGACTAATGCCCCTTTACTTGTTTTGCCTAATTTCTCTAAAGCATTTGAAATTCAATGTGATGCTTCTGGTATTGGTATAGGTGCTGTTTTAATGCAGAATTCTAAGCCCATAGCTTACTTCAGTGAAAAGCTTCACGGCGCAGCTTTGAATTATTCCACCTATGACAAAGAGCTTTATGCTCTAAAGAGGGCCTTAGAAACATGGCAACATTATTTGTGGCCCAAGGAATTCATCATTCATTCTGATCATGAAAGTTTAAAGTTTCTCAAGTCTCAAGGTAAGTTAAACAAGAGACATGCTCGCTGGATAGAATTTATTGAAACTTTTCCTTATGTGATTAAGCATAAGCAAGGTAAAGAAAATATCGTTGCTGATGCCTTATCTCGAAGGTATACATTACTTTCCTATTTGCATGCTCAATTACTTGGTTTTGAGATTCTAAAAGATCTTTATAAAACTGATCCTGATTTTGAAAATATTTGGAAATCTTGTGAAAATCATGGATCTGGTGATTTCTTTAAATTTGATGGATTTCTTTTTAAGAAAAATAAATTATGCATTCCTATTTGTTCTATGCGTGAGTGAACTGACTTTGTCAATCACGGATCCTAATGGCTAAAAAGTGAACTGACTTTGTCAATCAGTCAATGATCACATAGATAGCATCGTGCTTCGATTGAGTTCTTGGTAATTCAGAGATAAAACCTATGGAAATGCTGTCCCATTTCTACTTAGCTATTTATATTGGCTATAATGTCCCAGCCAGTCTTTAATGCTCTATCTTCACTTTCTGGTAAGTCAAGCACGGTGATACAAACTCAGTTACTTTTCTTTTCATTCTTGGCCACCACCAATGATGCTTAATGTCTTGATACATCTTCATAGCTCCTGGGTGAATAGTGTGCTTGCTACAATATTGTGCTTCATTCAGAATCACCCTTCTCAAATCTTCATCACCAAGCACACAAATTCTATCCTTATAAATCACAAATCCATCATCATTAAAGTTGAAATCCTTAATCAGATTTGACTCAACCTCTTCTTAAATCTTAAGAAGATACTCATCTTCTAACTATGCCATTCTCAACTCTTTCCAGAAATCACTATTGACCATAGTAGTGTAAGCATTAATTAAAGCTTTCAATGGTGTATCGTGTTGAGAATCAATGAAAGACTCCATCAGATTATGTTCTTGAACCATCAAACTACCTAGGTGTAGCGTCTTCCTGCTTAATGCATCAGCTACCACATTAGCTTTTCCTAGATGGTATTTCAACTCAAAGTTATAATCTCTAAGAAAATTCATCCATCTTCTCTGCTTCATATTTAATTCCTTATGATCCATTAGATACTTTAAACCCTTGTGGTCACTGAACATGCTAAACACTGACCTAAACAAGTAATGATGCCAAATCTTCAGTGCAAAAACCACTGTTGCCAGTTTTAAGTCATGAGCCGAGTAGTTCTCTTCATGTGGCCTAAGTTGTCCTAATACATATGCCACTACTTTCCCATCTTACATCAATACACAACCCAAACCTTTTAGGGAAGCATCTATATCTACTACACAGGGTAGTCTCAAATTTGAGATTATCAACACAGGTGCAGTAGTCAACTTTTCCTTCAGCTTCTAAAATGCAATCTCACAATTGCCATCCTAAATAAAAGATTGATCTTTCTAGATCAATTTCATCAACAGGGAAGTAATCTGAGAGAAACCTTAGATAAACCTTTGGTAATATCCAGCTAATCCCAAAAAACTTTAAATCTCCGTAACTGAACAAGGCCGTTCCCATTTCAACATAGCATCAACTTTATGAGGATCAATAGAAATCACATCTACTGATACTATATGGCCTAAAAATCTAACTTCCCTTGACTAAAACTCATACTTACTGAGCTTGGCATAGAGCTTATTCTCCTTAAGAATCTGGAGGACAATCTGAAGATATTTAGCATGCTGTTCCTCATCTTCCAAATAAACTAAAATGTCATCGATAAAAACCATAACAAATTAGTCTAACTATGGTCTAAAGATACAGTTCATGTAATCTATGAAAATTATAGGTGTATTGGTCAGACCAAATGGCATGACAAGGAACTCATAGTGCCCATAACGTGTACGAAAGGCTGTCTTAGGTACATCTTTCTCAGAAACCTTCAACTGATGATACCTTAACCTCAAATCAATCTTGAAAAAGACTGAGACTTTAGCTAACTAATCTAACATATCATCAATCTTGGGCAAAAGGGTACTTATTCTTCACTGTCACCTTATTCAATTGTCGGTAATCAATGCACAGCCACAAACTACCATCCTTCTTTCTCATAAATAATACCAGTGAACCCCAGGGTGATATAATTGGCTTGATAAAACTTTTATCAAGAAAATCTTCAATCTACTTCTTTAACTCATTCAACTTTAAGGGTGACATTTGATAAGGGGCTTTAGAAATTGGCTCAGTATTAGGAACCAAATCTATTGAGAATTTAACTTCTCTTTCTAGAGGTAATCTAGACATCTCTTCAGAAAATACCTCAAGAAATTCCTTTACCACTCCAATCTTCTCAATACCCCCATCATATACACTACTTGCTGTACAAATCACTATGTAAGCATCACACCCTTTCTTAATCAGCTTCTCAGCTTGCACAACTAATAAAAACCCAAAGTTTCTTAATAAAACTAGTTCCTGCCAATGACACTGGTAAAAAGACTAGCTTTCTGGCATAGTCTAACGTAGCATTATTTGCTACTAGTCAATCCATGCCAACTATCACATCAATCCCTTTCATGAGAATATAAATAAGATCGATCACAGATACTCGATCCTCAAATACAATCTCAATTTTTTGATATACTTTGCTAGTAATGCTTGAGGACCCAAAAGGTATTATTACTTTAATCAATACAGGTAACTCTTTTAACCCTAGCTTCAACTTATTTACACATTCTTTCAAAATGAAGGAATAGGTAGCTCCAGAATCAAACAATACTTCTATTCTATTACTATGGACAAAGATAATACCTTTGATTAGGTTCAGAGACACTTTGTCCTCTTCTCACGTTATAGCAAATACTTGTCCTAAAACCATAGCTCGCTACTCTACCATCTCAACTCTACCTTCAGAGCAATACTTGGAAATATGGCATAACTTCCCATACTTGAAATAGGACCAACATCTTCCTGTATGGAATCTACCACAGATACTGTACTGGGATGACCTTCTCATGCTAAGGGTAGGAGTTGGTGTGTTTGAGGCTTGCCTTAAAGGTTGTTAAGGCCTAATTCTGACCCTAATACTCCTTTGCATAGATCCACTTTGAACTGATCGGGTATGAAAGCCTTTATCAAAACAACTCTTCCCAGAAGCTCTAGAACTACTCGAGTTATACATAGGCTTCTTTAATACACCGCCCGACAAACCCAGAGAAGGTGTAAATCTTCCCATACTGTCCCTCTTCTTCTTAGCCTCTACTTCTCTACCTCTCTTCACAGCTATCCTCAATTTATGGCATATGTGCTCATAAGTAGTGATGTTAAACAAAGCAATTTGTTACTTGTACTCTAGACGCATCTTTTCTAGAAATCGTTCTACCTTCTACTTGATGTCATTATGGTATTGTAGATACGTAGAATAGGCTGATAAGTCATTAAACTTCTTTATAAATTCCTCTTCATCTATGTCCCCCTGCCTGAACGTATAGAATTCTTCCTCTTTCTCAATACGAAAAGATGTTGGGAAGTAATAGTCAAAAAACACCTTCTTAAATTCTTCCTAAGAATACAGCACACGACCAATCGGCCTCACTAAATCCTACCATCTCTTAGCTGGTCTAACTAACTGGACTGTGACTAAGATCACTCTCTACTCTAAAGTGCAAGTCATCACCTTGAATATCATTTCGAGGCATTGCTTGACTTCTCCTTCTCTCAAACTACCATCAAAGGTAAGTGGACTGAACCTCAAATATGTTTTTCAGGCTCGATCGATAGATGGATCTATAGCAACTCCTACAGTCTATCTACTACTCGAAGCTTAGGGCTACCCAAGTCTACTATGAACTTCTTCCAATATTAGCCTCTCTTGAGCTTCTCTTTCCTCTACTTGATCTATACTCTTCAATAACACATCATGGTCTCTAACTATTTGTCAGATTTTGATTATCATATCTCTCAAGTTTTCTAACAAGCCATCTCCTCTATCAGTTTGTTAAGGCACATCTGGTTGAACCTCAGGCACAGGTTCATCCTTAACTAAATGCCTAGACACTTGAGTGCTACATGTAGCTCTCGTACCTCTTCTTCTCATTTTCTCCCCTCTTAAGGATGAAAGTAACATAAAAGTTAAGCAAAAGGGAAAGAACATAACCAGATCGTGAAGCTCAAGAAACTGATACCAACTAATACTGTAATGCCCTTGCTGACATTACCATGCACTCCACTACAATCTTACTAATCAAATCAAAATCACTTACTTTGAATTAAAAGCCTTGGGATCTCAATATAATTTTTTATAAATCATTTTATAAATCAATCAAATATAAATCCTTATACATATAGCAAAAGCAATAAACCTATGTGCATCAATGATTTGAAAAATATATACATCACTAAAAAATAAAGTGAAATTTGGCACTGTGCGCCACAGTTACTTGTGTCTAATAGAAAGGATTACCTATGTATTCAAATCCTTACTTTACTCCTTTCCACAATTTCAACATGTCACACACAATAATCTACACAATTGGGTACCCAGAGTCAATTTTATTATTGACAAAAGTGCTAATTATCACAATTAAGCACTTAATTGCTATCACTAACCTTAATCATTTTCATTTAAAAGCATTATAGCTAATTTCCCCTCACAACATGTATTAACTTCCTCACAATCAAATTTTCTCGCACTACTCCCTCTCTATATTAGATTAAATTGTGCCTATAGATTTATGTTTTATCATTTCGACTCAAACTAGTTACAAAGTACAAGTGTAAGTTTGGAGAACTTTTCTATTACTATTAGGTAAGAAATCATCTTCTTAAAACTTTTGAATTCAATTTCTCACTTGTTAAAACTAAGAGAAAATAGGGTAGAATTGGAGGTTAAGGCAGTATGAGACTTACTCGATAAGTAACAAGTTGAAAATATCATCCTTGCTCCTAAAATCACTTACCCTAGCAAAGGTCCCTTCTCTTCTGCATGCCTAACTCCTCTTTTCTCTTTTTTTCTTCTATTTCATAAGCTGGCACACAAACTTATTAGCCAGAATTATGCGCAATGCACTATGGTGCATCCATCCTCTGCTGTGGCGTGTGGCACAGTGAGAGTAATCCTCACTATGCTTAGATTTTACTCTTCTACTCATATCTATTCATATAACACTCCAAGGATTCAATATAACATTCTACTTCCTAGAATAGTAATCTTAAGTTAATTACTAATTCATTCCATAATCAGTCATTAATGCAAGATTGAAAATTTAGGACGTTACAATTCTCCCTTTCTTTTAAGAATTTTATCTCTAAAATTGAAACAACTACTAATGATACATACTTAAGGGAAAAAATACCTAAGGGAACAAATAAGGGTACTCCTGCCTCATCTTAGCTTCTATCTCCCAGATTGTGTCACCAGGAATCATACCCTTCCAGAACACTTTAACCAGTCAAATAGTCTTATTTCTTAATTGTTTATCCTTCACATCCTATATTCATACTGGTTCTGTTCTATAGGTCATATTTTCTTACAGTTTTACTTCTTCAGGTTTATTCACATGAGAAGGATCCAATTAGTACTTCTTGAGTTGAGACACGTGATATACACCATGAATTCCAGACAATTATGGAGGTAAGGCAATCTGATAGAAAATCAACCTGATTCTCTCTAAAACTTTAAATAGACCTATGAATTTAGGAGTCATTTTCTTAGCTCTAATCGATCTCTTAATTCTTGTTATTGGTATAACTTTCAAAAACGCACGATTACTAACTAAAAATTCCAACGGTCTCCTTCGACGATCAGCATAACTCTTTTGCCTACTTTGAGCTATCAATAGCTTCTGCTGTATCAATTTAATCTTTTGTGTAGTCTAATCTATAATATCAGAACCTATAATGCATCTTTCACTTAACTCTGTCTAACATAATGGTGATTTATACTTCCTTCCATACAGGGCTTCATATAGTGCCATTTAAATGTTGGAATTGTAACTATTATTATACATAAACTTAGTTATTGGCAAAAGCCTGTCCCAGTTACCATGCAGCTCTAACACACAAGATCGAAGCATATCTTCTAAAGTTTTAATAGGTCACTTAGTTTTCCTATCGATCTAAGGATGATAAGTAGTATTAAACTTCAAGGTAGTACCCATAGTTCTTTGCAATGCTCCTAAGATTCTAGACATGAATCATAGATCTCAGTCGAAAACTATATCTATAAGTACTCCATGCAACCACACAATCTCTTGGATATATATCTTTACTAACTTCTCTAATGAATCACTGATCCTAAGAAGTAAATTGACTTTGTCAACTGGTCAACATTCACGCAGATAGCATTATGCGCTGACTGAGTTCTTGGTAATCCAGAGATGAAATCCATGAAAATGCTATCCCATTTCTACTTAGGTTTCTCTAATGGCTGTAAGATTGTCGCCAGCTTCTGATGCTCGATCTTCACTTTTTAACAAATCAAATACCATACTACAAACTCCGTCACCTCTCTTTTTCATTCCTAGCAACCACCAGTAATACTTCACGTCTTAGTACATTTTTGTAGCTCCTAGGTAGATAGTATGCTTACTATAATGTACTTCACTCAGAATCTCCTTTCTCAAGTTGGCATCATTAGGCATATAGATTTTGTCTTGGTATACCACAAATCCATCATTATTAAAACTAAAATATTTAGATAAATTTAACTTAACCTCTTCCCAAATCCTAAGAAGGTACTCATCTTCTAGCTCGCCATTCTTAACTCTTTCAATAAATCACTACTGATTATAGTAGTATAGAGATAAACTAAAGCTTTTAATAGTGCATCTTGTTGAGAATCAATTAAAAAATCTATTAAATTGTGTTCTCGAACTATCAAACTAGCTATGTGTAGCGTTTTCTTGCTTAATGCATCAGCCACTACATTAGCTTTCCTCGAATGATATTTCAACTGAAAGTTATAATCCTTGAGCAATTCCATCCACCTTCTCTACCTCATGTTAAGCTCTTTCTGATCTATCAGATACTTCAAGCTCTTGTTGTCACTAAACCATATATGTAATAATGCCAAATCTTGAGTGTAAAGACTACTGCTGTAAGTTCTAGATCATGAGCTAGATAATTTTCTTCATACAGCCTTAACTATCTTGATGTATAGGCTACTACTCATCTATCTTGCATTTTCATGCAGCCCAATCCTTTTAGAGAAGCATCCGTGCACGCCTTACATGACAACCTTAGATTTGGGATTTTTAACATAGGTGTAGTAATCAACTTTCTTTCAACTTTTGAAATGTAGCCTTACACCTACCATCTCATATAAAAGGTTGATCTTTACAGGTCAATTTAGTTAATGAAGAAGTAATTTGAGAGAAACCTTAGATAAATCTTAGGTAATATCTAGCTAATCTCAAAAAACTTCAAATCTTTGTAACTGAGCTCGGTTGCTCCTATCTCAACACAGCATCAACTTTATGAAGATTAATAAAAATCCTATCTGCTAACACCACATGGCCCAAACATCTAACTTCTCTCAGCCAAAACTCACAATTAGTAAGCTTGGTATATAGCTTGTTCTCTTTCAAAATCTACAGAATAATCCAAAGATACTTGGCAAGTTGTTCCTTATCTTTTGAATACATTAGAATGTCATCGATGAATACCATAACAAACTAATATAAATATGGCTTAAAGATATGGTTCATGTAATCCATGAACATCGCAAGCATATTAGTCAAACTAAATGGCATGACATGTAACTTATAATGACCATAACACATCATAAATGCTGTCTTGGGCACTTCTTTCTCAAAGACCCTTAACTAATGATACCCCAACCTCAAGTCAATCTTAAAAAAGACTGAGGCTTTAGCTAACTAATCTAACAAATCATTGATCTTAGGTAAAGGATACTTATTCTTCATTGTTCACTTGTTCAATTGTCGGTAATTGATATATAATGTTAAATTGCCATTCTTCTTTCTCACAAATAACATCGGCAAAGCATATGGTGATATGCTTGGTCTAATAAACACCTCATCAAGCAAATGTTTAATCTTCTTCTTCAGCTCATTCAACTCTGAAGGTGACATTTGATATGGAACTTTAGAAATTGATTCTGTACCAGGAACCAAATCTATTGAGAACTCAACTTCCTTTTTTACAGGTAATCTAGACATCTATTTTGAGAATACCTCAAGAAATTCACTTACCACTCTAATCTTCTTAATACCCTTATTTGATCAATTTCTTGGCTTATACAATTGATAGAAATCTAACCTGCTCAATAGAACTAGTTCCTGCGCAATTGATAAAAATCTAACCTTCTCAATAGAACTAGTTCCTGCCATGAACACTAGCAAAGAAACTAACTTCCTGGTGTAATCTAGCATAGTATTATTAGCTACTAGCCAATCTATGTGAACTATCACATCAATCCCTTTCATGAGAATGCAAATTAGATTGATCACAAATACTTTATCCTTAAAAAAAATTTCATCTTTATGACATGCTCTACTAGTAATACTTAAGGATCCTGAAGGCATAGTCACTTTAATCAACACAAGTAACTCTCTCAGCTCTAGTTTTAACTTATCGACACATTCTTTTGAGATAAAAGAATGTGTAGCTCTAGAGTTAAACAATGCTTCAATTCTATTACCGCAAATAGAAATTATACATTTTATCAAGTTTAGAGATGCTTTAGCCTCTTCCTATGTCACAACAAATACTAGTCCTAGAACAGTCGATCGCTGCTTTGTTGCCTAAATTCCTCCCTCTAGACAATATCTAGAAATATGACCTAGCTTCCCATACTTATAGCAGGACCAACATTTGCCCGTATGAAATATGCTAATATACTGCACTAAGGTGACCTTCCGGTCCTAAAAGTAGGAGCTGGTATATTTAAGGCTTATCTTGAACATTGTGGTAACCCCAATACTCCTCTGTATTGAACCTTTTTGAATTAACTAGGTCTGAGAACCTCTAGTAAAGCTCCTTTTCCAGAAGCTCTAAAGCTGCTTAAGCTATAAATAAGCTTCTTCAAAACACTGCCCGACGGACTTAGAGATGAGGTAAACCTACCTATGCTGTCTCTCTTCTTTTCAACCTCTACTTCTCTACATCTCCTTGCAACTGTTCTCATCTTATGACACATGTCTTCATAGGTATTGATGTCAAATAGAACAATTTGCTGCCAGTACTCTGGATGCATTTCTTAACAACAACTATTTTACCTTCCACTTTGTGTCATTGTGGTGTAGCAGATATGTGGAATAGGCTGGTAGATCATTTAACCTTTTGATAAGATCTTCTTCATCTAGATCCTTTTACCTTAATGAATGAAACTCCTTCTCTTTTTTAGTATGAAAGGATGCTAGGAAGTAGTAATCAAAGAACACTCTCTTGAATTCTTCCTAAGAATATTTCACACCACCAGATGGCCTAACTAAATCATAACCTTTCTTAACTACTCCAACCAACTTAACCATAGCTAAAATCACCTACTATTCTGACATGTAGGTTATTACCTCGAATATAGCCTTAAGGCACTTAATCTATTGTTTGGGTTCTCCCTCTTTCATGTTGTCATCAAATGTAGGTAGACTGAAACTCATAAAAGTCTTCCAAGCTCAATTAATGAATGAATCAATAGCAACTCCCATAGTCTGTCTCCTACTTGAAACTTAAGACAACTCAAGTCTGCTGTAAGCCTCCTCTTACACCGATCTCTTTTAACCTTCTCTTTCATCTGCTTAATCTCTACCCCTTAATAACACAT
The DNA here is from genome assembly GCF_029017545.1 of Prosopis cineraria. Classification (NCBI taxonomy): domain Eukaryota; kingdom Viridiplantae; phylum Streptophyta; class Magnoliopsida; order Fabales; family Fabaceae; genus Prosopis; species Prosopis cineraria. The sequence continues at coordinate 14,818,920 of NW_026555332.1, read as the reverse complement.
CATGATCTCTCATTGTCTACCGAATATCAATCACCATATATCTTAGTTCCTCTAAAAGAATATCCCTTCTCTTAACTTACAGTTCATCTGGTTAAACCTATAGCATAGGTTCATCCTCTACTGGACACCTTGGCACTCGAGTGTTGTGTGAAGCTTGAGTACCTCTTCTTCTCATTTTTCTCTAAAAGTAAAAGAAATTTAAGCAAAAAGGAAAGATTAGGTGTAATGAACAATATATAAGTTGCCAAGGTCTAGGATGAATGGAACAAACAATCATGGTGACCAAATCTCAAAACTCAATAAACTAATACCAACTATTTGTAATGCCCTTAACGACATTACCATACAACCTTCCACATAAACTACTAATTAAAATAATTAACTTAAAAACTCTAGGATCCTATATAAAACATTTTCAAATCATTTCATAAATTACTCGAGTTACAAAAACCCCTATATAGTAAAAGCAGTTTATAAAAGTGGTTCAAGGATCAAGAAAAAATGTGCATTTTAATCAAATTAAGCCAACATGGGGGCTATGCATCATGGCTCGAGTAACATGTGTTGTAGCATGTGGTACAGAGACTACAACAACTCGTTTTATGCCATGCACCGTAATGCGCACACCTAATTCTACTGTCACTTAGTAGTTTCTGGTGCGAACTTTAAATGTATGTCATTTCTACATCCGACGTCCAATTGGGATTGTTCAAGCATGCACATAAAGCTTGTTTCAAAATCTAACCAATGACACTAGCTTCATTTAAATCCAATGTCTCATTTGAAAATTGCATACTCAAGTGCATTTTGCCTTTTTTGAGTTAAAATTCACTACTTAAGCATCACCAAATGAAACCACTAGTCATTGGCCACTTTTAAGGCCTTGATCACGTCTAAAAGGACAATACACACTTGATTAACCAATCATATAAACAATATAACATTCATTTACGTAATTGGCCTATAAATTGCCCATTATGCAAAACCTGGGCAGAAATTCACATTTTTATTTAACTTAGATCCAAGGCTAAATTTCCACATACACATCGAGTATACCTCATATTCATACATATTCACATTTATCTACTAACCCACTCTATAATTTCATCATTTGCATATATACATAGGGCTAGGGAACCAAAGCCACTAAACACAATATTCACAACCTTATGCATATGTACTCAATTCCTATGGCAACTTATACACAAGTTCATAACTAATAATATACAAATTCATTGCACCAATTCTTACAAAAAGTCTTTAGTGAGATTTGTCAACTCATCCTATGTATTTCCCCTTTACACCAACACTACTAGAACCTAAAAAATATAATAACCATAGGTGTGATGAAAATATCAGTAACCCATATAGTTCATACATTTTCGTTAGCATAAACAACCATGTTAATGTATTAAGAACCCAAGTATAGCATTTGTATTTATCATAATGTACTTAACTTATAACTCTCACATATAAACCACTTTCACTCATTTTCATACATTAGCATGATCATCTATCCACCAATTCTCTAAAGCTCCTCGACATAAAACCATAAGCTCTATTAGATCAATTACTTATTGACCCAAGCATACTTTTGGTGGTAGATACACTCAGCCAAAGGTAATCTAACCCACCTATGGACTATGATTTCCCTCATCTCACAGACTTGTGATAGAGGCATCGTTGACTTCTAACTGCACCTTAACGGGCACTAAGAAGTTACTAGACTGCACAGATGTCTCATGATAATAGTCCTAATATAATGATGTACTGGACTACCTATGACACGAGCCTATATAACACTGCATCGAATGTCCCCTGGTGTCAGCTTGACTATATAGATTTTTTTACTCACATCTCTATACACACACATCCCCTTATATCCTGAGTGAACTCCTACCCTCTATGATCATGCTTTTTCACAATTCACAACATATAAGTCAATACTTTCATAATTTCCTTTATATATTCATATATAAATAAATTCATCAAAAAATTTAAAATCCAATAAAAGTTTTGTAAACATTCCCAAATCATATTGCATGCCAAAATCATTTATGATGCAAAATCATGTACTAATGGTAAAATCATCAAAATCATAACTTAAAACATACATGTTCAATATTCACTTCCACACAGTTATAATAGCTAACAAACTATAGGATTACCTTGTCTAACATAAAGGGGTTACCCATGTATTCAAACCCTTACTTTATTCCTTTTTACAATTTGAACACATCACACATGATGATCTACACAATTAGGCACTAAGAGTCAATTTTATTATTGATAAAAAGTGTCAATTATCATAATTAAGCATCTAATCGCTATCACTATCGTTAATCATTTTCATTCACAAGCATTATAGCTAATTTCCCCTCATATCATGCATTAACTTCCTCACAATCAAATTTTCTCTCACTACTCCGTCTCTAGATTCTATTAAATTGTGCCTATAGCTTCAAAGCTTTATCATTCTGACTTAAACTCATTAAAACTTTTAGAATCATATCTTTAAAACTTTCAAATTTAATTTCTATTACTATTAGGTAAGAAATCATCTCCTTAAAACTTTCAAATTCAATTTCTCTCTAGTTAAAACTAAGACAAAACAAGGTAGAATTAGAGGTTAAGGTAGTATGAGACTTACCTAATAAGTAACAAGTTGGAAATGTCGTCCTTGCTCCGAAAATCACTTGCCCTAGTAAAGGTCCCTTCTCTTCTTCACGTATGACTCCTCTTTCCTCTTTTTATTTTATTTTTTACAAGCTAGTACATAAACTAATTAGCTAGAATTATGCACAATGCGCTGCGGTGCATCTATCCTTTACTATGGCACGTGGCACAATGAGGGTAATCCTCATTATGCACATACGCTCTACTTCAAGATTTTACTCTTTCATTCATATTTATTCATACAATATCCTAATAAGTCATTATAACATTCCATTACCTAGAATACTAATCTCATGTTAAATTACTAATTCATTCTATAATTAGTCATTAATGTAGGATTGGAAATTCGGGATGTTACATAACCAAAATGCAAAGATATTGTACTATCTCTCTTCCCCTTTTTCTTCTTTGCTTTTCACATCAATAGGTCATCAATATAAAAAGTATTAATATCATCATTATAGTTATTACAAACTATTATGTTTTCATCACAGTGATAATGATGATAACAATAAGTACAATAAAAATAACCATAACCATACTAATAACAATAACAATGAATATAATGATAACAATAAAAATAACAACAATAAAGATCCAGATAGAGCAATGGCTATTGTTTAACAAAGTCATTCAAGCTAGAAGGAATGGTCTCCAAATTGTGCACTACTCAGATGGATGCACAAATTGATATTGATAGTGTTCTTAAAAATATGAAGGCTCAACATCAAGTGACCATTTAGAATTTGGGTACTCAAACCAATTAGGTTGCTATAAACCTCAAGGAATGTTTTCTGGTGACAAATGAGGTAATTCCTAAAGAAATTATAATGGCAATCGTCTTACAAATTTATAAATAGTTAAAAGATTCAATTCCTCCAAAGAAAGATAAAAAGAAAGAACAATCTTTGGAGAAAGATGAAAGTATGAATGAAAAGGTTGATGAACACATCTAAAAGACTCTAAACACTAATACAAAATTAATGATACAAGATACCATTAAAAACGACAATTGAAAAAAACTCCATCATTTAAAATAGAGGTGAGTGACAGTTGAACAATAAATGACAAGCATTTAAAACACCTATCATTTATTATATTAAAATATATTATAGGTGTTTTAGCAGCTAACATATAACTCATCAAGTTCTGACTTATAATAAAGGTAAAAATAAATATCAACATAAATGATGGGTGTTTAAAAACATGTCATATAATTTGACATTTTAAAAAATTTTCAAAATTTTAAAAATTATGATAGATGTTTGAAATGAATGACAAGCGTTTGGAATAAATGGCCAATATTTAGATGCCTGTCATTTATTCTTTTTTAAAAATTGTTTAGATTCCTATTCAATTCACTCTCTTACGTGCACAGCAGACATCTTTCCTCTCCTCTTTTCTCCTACTTGCACATGAAATCACAAGAAAATCTACAAAGTGACTTCATTGCCATAGTTGACTGTCATCCACTAACTTTGTTGTCATTCCATCTTCATCGTAACCATTGTTCGCCATTTCGTGAGTGTGCCATTGCTTTTTAACCCATTTTCTTTTAAGGTGCTTTTTTTTCCACCTTTTCTTTCAATACCCATTTTTTAAGGAAATGACTTATTCATTGTGTTAGAGAGTTTTATTGATTGAGTTTATCCATTTAACTTCTATGCATATTGTTGCTCGATTTTGTAATGTAGGTTGTTGAAAATTGATAATATATGATGTGTTCTTGGCTTGAGAATGCCAATAGAGGCTCTAGGTAGCCTTAATATTATTATGAGGATAAAAATGAGTAATCAAAATGGATATTCATGATGATTATATTTTTCTATAAATTTTGAATGAATTATTTGAATAATTTTTAATTTAATTTTTATGCCTTTTTTGATCTAGATAGTTTTATCTTTAAAAACCGTATATTAAAATCTACTAGTATGCTAAATTTTATTACAATTAGAGTTGACTAGAGTAGCCAAAACTAACATACAGTTTCTTCGAAAATCATAGCTATTTTGTAGAGATTTTAGCATTTGATAATGAATGATGTTTTTTTGCCTTGGGATTAATTGTTAAGGCAGGGTATGAGTAGCCTTAGAATGATCAATAAGGACAAAAACAATGATTGGAATTGATGTTTATGGCATTTTTCTTTTTACTATGATTTTTCAATGAATTCTTGTGATGATTTATAATATGAATTTCATGTCTTATTTGACTTGGGTAATTTTATTGTTGAAAACTAAAATGAAGTGTACTAGTGAGAAAAATCACATGATAATTAGAGTTGATTTGAGTGACCATAATTTACTCTCAATTAATTTGAAAATGCTATTTTTTGGATTTTGTTGTTGTTGGGATTGTGTATGGTTGAATTTGATTTGTTGATATAATGATATGGGGATAGAAGCGAGATCATGTTATTCTAGGTCAAAACTCAAAACATGAATAAGAAATAGAATAAAATGAAATAAAGAAATATAGCGATGAAGATAAAATAAGAAAAGAAGGTAAGGATAAACAAAAAGACAAGGAAGATAAGGATAAAGGAAATGAATAACTAGAATAACCTGCTTCTAGCAACCTCAGCCTTCGAGACACCATAAGAGTTAGTCAGACTCTTAATCATGTCAATGTTCACCTCAAGATTCATATAAGAAAGCATAGCTTGCACAAAGAGTTTTACCAAACTCAAGAGAAAATTCTTTTTCATAACTTGGTTAGAAGAGTATATAAGGAGGCTTGTTTATAGGCAACAGAATAGAAGACTCTAGAAACCCTAACCCTAGATGACTCCCTCTAAAATGGTACCACCTTCTTGACAAAATAGGAAGATTCCTTATTTCTTAGTGATTCAACAATAAAGGCTAGATGAGGGAATTCAAAAACATTCCTAATAACTAAAGTCTTGCTCCATAAGTCAAATCACATAATAAATAATGCAAAGGAATTAGCATTACAACTGAAAATAAAAAAGGAAGACAATTAAGTCTTAAAATTCAAACTTAGGCTAAAGTAAAAAACAATTCAAATTCATATTGAAAGCTTATTAAAAATGATAGAGATCATGACCTCTCTCTCTTCATATCTGATCATAAATGATGCCTTGTCCCTGTTCAATTATGTTCATAAATGGCATCCCATTCTTGACTAAAATACCCTTCAAGCTTATTTAGCACATGATGGATTAAATAGGCTTGGGTCTTCACTAATTAGGCTTGCATCTTCATGGACTTGGATCTTTAAGAAGTTAAGCAAGCGTGGACCTTCTTCATTGGGCTTGTTTGACATATAAAACTCATTAAATAGCATAGTGTTGGATTGGGGGACACAACAGAAAACAAAAATTTAAATCAAGAAACCTTAATCAAGATCATGAATCAATCAAATTTGTTTAAGTCAAGGTGAATAGAAGAAGTACATTTTATATGTCAAACCTTTGAGTTTCTCTCAAACATTTTGATCTCAGGAGTTGACAATATAGATTGGCTTCCTCTACTAGTATCCATATAAACATCTTTCAACAAACAATGTGCTAGCGCTCCCAATGTCTGTTTGTGCAAAAACCTTAGAAGATTGATCTTGTAGCTTCAGTTAGTTGCTCCTTTTCCCTTTTTCTAGGGATGTTCATGGCTCTCAAAATTTTTCCTATCAAGAGAACATCTCACTCACAAACCTCATCCCTATCTATCTATGTATAGATTAGGGATTTTGTCTTCTCTTATAAGCCAAAGAAAATTTAACTTAATTTATCCCATAAATTAAATCTATTATATTATATCTTATTTGAATTTATCTCATAAATTTAAATTATAAAGCTAATATGATATCCTCTCATATCATATTAGTTATTAAATTTAATTTATTATATAAAATTAAATTTAAAACTAGCACAATATAATATATATCAGATACACACACACACATACACAAATATATATATTTTAAAATATATATATATAATATTATATCTTGAATTTTATATTTCATATATATAATTCATTCATCCTAGACAAAGTATTACATTCATTAAATATAGACACATTTTAGAATCAATAAACTTAGACATTATTGCTCCAATTAGGCTGTTCTTGTGTGCGACCTTGTAGGCTTAAATGAAGTTAGTAGTAGGCCAATAATGCTACTAGGTCACAAGTTATAAGTGGCCTCTAGCAAGACATTGCAATTGCCTAATTCATATAGGGATTAATGATCCAATATAACCTATCACATAACCATATTACATTCCTTTTATCATGCAATATTTCGATCAAGCGTGAGATGTGAAATTGTGACTATCTTTTACCTAAACATTACTTTCTTTATCTCTAAGTAAACTGACAATAATAATAGAAAAACCCTTTCTATTATAGTATGGCCATATATTTTCTTAGTGTTACTTATTAAGGGGCCCAGTAATATCTCTCAATTAATGTCAAGGATAAATTTTATCTTGACTACTCATAATCCTTTACATGAATATGAATCCAGGATGATCTCAAATCAAAAGTTTTAGTGACATGATTACATATGAGATAAGCTTAAGACTTGTACTATGTAGCTTTCTCATAGTAGATTAGTCTAGCACTTTATACCCTTTCAAGTGCCTACGACTTTGACTTATATCTCTATAATTAATCAAAGTCATACTAGTCTTGTTTCATCTATGATCCCTTATAGATGACCAACCAGGGACATTTAAGACAATCACTATAATTTGTCCAAGGATATAGTTATCATAATACACATGCAATTAATATAATAATAAAAGAGAAATTTATTAAATAACAATGTCTATAGTACAATAATAGACCCTAGGGCATAATTTCCAACATATAGGCTTAAGCTCTTCAAGCTCTTAAACTTCTTTAATGAGACTAGTCAAGGCCTCTTTCATAGCTTTAGTTTAGGCTCTAGTCATTGGGCCTCCTATGCTTCACAATGGATCCTTAAGCACATTATACTTGAACTCTTGGACTTCCTTTAGGCTTGGCATGTCTCCTAGCTCCTCTTGGGCCTTAAGCATGTCCTCTTTCTCCTTATATAGGCATGCTCTATATGAGGTCCATCATTCCCTCCCTTTTTAAAAAGATTCAACCTTGAATATACGTAGTCAAAAAGAGACAAATCAATCACATTAAAAGTCATACTAACATTGCCATGGGAACTAGGTAAATCAATCTTATAGGCATTATCATTAATTCTTTCAAAAATTTAGAAAGGTCTACTGTAACCCTCCCCTATATCTACCATATATAGGAAACAATTAACTTAATCACCACCACCTCCAAATCAAAACAATAATCTAATACTTTTTAAAAATCTTAGGCCCAAGACTTATTTTGAAAAATATCAAAATCTTTACATATTAGAGCCATACACATTAAAAATTAATCATACACATTCATCTCAATCATTGTATGCCTTTAAAATAAGGAAATCAAGTCAGATTAGGGCTATGCATCATGGCAGACAATACATGCACCATGGCATATGACTTAAAGCCACACATCTTGACCTTCTCTATGCCATGGGCTATAGCGTGATGCCAATGTGTTGCAATGCATATGCCTAATTCTACAGTTATCACTTGGCAGTACAAATGATAAACTTTTGGTGTTTAATGTCAGGATTAATGTCAAAGGGGCACAGGTGGTTTGGTAGATCAAATCATGCCTTGGTTTATATTTTGTGCTTGTGGAGGTACAGTGGGTATAGGGTTTATCTATAAGCTAAATAGTGTTAGGTGGCATTCTATTGATTAGGAAAGGCCATATTGGCCTATCTCATGCATTCAAGCATTTTAATTAGTTAATTATATGTTATTTTGAATCTATTATTTATTTACTTAACTGTGGCTTTCCTTGTAATAAGAAATATTGATTTCTCTATTATTAAGACTATGATTGTCTTACCTCTTTCTTTACAAAATTTACAGGCACAGACGAAGGATCTAGTAGTGGATAGAGAAAAGAGCCATGCTAGGAGTTATGAATTGTAAAGAACTGTAACCCTTTTCTTTTGAGCAAGTACATTGTAATGTATTTATGTTAGGGAACCAGTGGGATTTGACTATACATATATGTGAATATGTGTGGATTCTGTGCCTGTGTAAGAATTTTTGTCTGCTTATAGACTTGTGGCTAGGAAACTTAGTTATGGTGTGTGGTTTTGATGGATTCATTTGATAGACCAAGTTTTCACCACAAAAAAAATATATACTTTGGTATATATGTGAATATATGTGATTCTATAAGCAAATGCAAAGTGGTTGCATTGTGAATTGTGTGCTATGGGCAAACATCCACCTTGAATAAAGAGAATAGGTGCATGGGCCCCATGGGGATTTCTGAGTTAAGTAAAGATATTTAGCATATATATTTATATAAGTATATGGTGTTTGGATTGGTTTTTGACAACTCTTATGTGATTTGTACATTTTAAGGGCTTATGGTCCATTTTGGGAAATAACACCCGAATAGTCAAATTTTGATATAAAAGGTTTTTTTATCATTTCAATGTTCTATTAAGTACTCCTAGTCCTATTTGACGTTTCCAATGTGTTATCACAAGTTTGTGACCCTTAGGATGAGATTTGGATAATTTTGAAAATGGTTTTTACTAAAAAGATGCACTTTTGTATCTAGGTGTCCAAATTTTAATCCGATTGTTGAATTTTCTTGAAATTTGGGTCACAAGTAAAAATTTTATAATCTTCATATGGGCTTTTAAATCATTTCAATTGGACATTGGATGGAGAAACAATGCACTCTAAAAGTTTATCTGAAGGTGCTGTCATGACAACTATTTAATGTTATCATGATAGCAATATTTATTGAAATTGTGATATGCACAAATTTCAATCCATCCATTGGATCTTTTCAAATTTTGGTACATTAGTAGTACTTTTTAAATGTGACATGTGGGCTCTAGAATTGATTCGATTGGAAGTTGAATGACGAAATGGTGCACTTTGTAAGTTGGTCTGAAGGTACTGTCATGATAGCAAAAATGCCAAACTTATAACATATCCAAACTTTAATCCAACCGTTGGATCTTTTTAAAATTTGAAAAACTATTAGTAATCATTAAAAGAGATGTTAGGTTTTAAAATTACTTTAATCGAAAGCAAAATTAATTTTGTCATGATAAAAATTGATCAAAAATGGCACCTCCTACAAGTTTACCTAAGAGGACTGTCATGACAGCAAAATTAATGTTGTAATGATAGAAATTAATTAACCTTGTTTGCACAATTTGCTTCCTTGTGCTACATATTACTTCTTTAGACTTTTCTAAAAGGTTTTATATGTGTGTTTTGCTATTGTGTAAATTTTTAAGTGATTTAAAGGGTTTATTTACTAAGTTAATTTTAAGATCAACTCCTTAACCATACTTAGTTTGTTAGTTATAGTGCGCTTTTGTTGACACTCAAGGCAAGTATTACACAAGCCATTTGGCATGTCTCTTATTTAGCTTGCCTTAGGATTTATGGAACTTTTAACCTCACATGATCTAAATGAATAATGAATTCCATTAGCCACAAGTAATGTTACCGTGTTTCTAGGGCTCTTTTCAAGGCATACAACTCCTTGTCATAAGTGAAGTAGTTTAAGGCAGCTCCACATAACTTTTTACTAAAGTAAGCAATCAGTTAAGAATCTTGCATTAAAATAGCACCTGTACCAATCCCAAAAGCATCACACTTAATTTCAAAATGTTTATTAAAATCAAGCAACACAAGTAAGGGAGCAATAGTCAACTTATTCTTTAAGGTTTGGAAAGCCCTTTCTTATGTTTCACCATATTTGAAAGTCACATGCTTCTTAACTAGCTTGTTAAGAAGTGCAACAACATTGGAGAAGTCTTTAATAAATCCCCTATAAAAACCTGCCAAGCCATGGAAACTTCTAACTTCAGTTGCATTCTTGAGAGTTGGCTAGCCATAAATTGCTTTGACCTTGTTTTCATCCACTCAAATTCCTTTAGTTGTTACAATGAAATACAACAGAATCTATTGAAAAAAAAACACTTCTTGACATTAGCATAAATTTTAATTCTCTAAGAGTGTTAAAGACAATTTGCAAGTGATTCACATCTTCAACTAAAGATTTGCTATAAACTAAGATATCATCAACAAAAATCACAACAAATTTCCCTTTGAAATTTTAAAAAACATGATTTTTTAAAACCATGAAAGTACTAAGAGCATTTGTCAAGCCAAAAGGTACGGTTAACCATTCATACAAACCAAAATTAGTTTTAAAAGTAGTTTTCCATTTACTCCTTCTTTCATCTTAATCTGGTGATATTTACTCCTAAGATCAATTTTAAAGAAATAAACGGAACCATGTAACTCATCTAACATATTATCTAATGTAGGAAAAGGATAGTGATATTTCACCATGACTTTATTGACGGCTATGCAATCCACACACATCCTCTATGATCCATCTTTTTTAGGCACTAAGATGACTAGTACAACACACGGGCTTAAGCTCTCATGAACAAAGCCCTTTTTCATCAACTCCTCCACTTTGTGTTGAATTTCCTTGGTCTCTTTAGGATTTTCCCTATAAGCAGCTTTGTTAGGAATTGAAGCTCTAGGTATGAAATCAATTCTATACTCAATTCCTTTTGAAGAAGGAAGTCTATCTGGGACTAGAAGGAAGAGAAAGGTCAAGTGTATCAATAAAAATAAATAAATCTCACTTTTTCTACTCAATAAAGTTATTTTTCATCACTCATATTTTCACTCTAATTTTTACCATTTGTAAAGTTCCGACTCAATTTGGGCTTTACCATTCCCATCATATAATCAACTAACACAAGAATAATAAAATGTTAGAGTAATCCCTTTATTTGTTTTCAAATCATAGGATCATGACTTCTTAAAACATATATTCAAATAAAAATGTTAACGTAACCACAAATACTTTCAAATGACTCAAAATACACATCATTCTTAACCTTGAAAATGAGCCATGCACTTAGCATGCAATACGTGCATTGTGGCATATGGCACAAAGCCACATACCTGACTTCTCTGTGTTATGAGCTGCGGCGTGAGACACCATGCACCACAGCACTCCTATTCAAATTTTCTGTTGTCATTTGACAGTAAAAATGATAAACTTTTGACGTGCACCATTTTTACATCCAATGCCTGATTAGAGTGATTCAAGCACCTACACAAAGCTTACCATGTATACTAACTAATAGAATAAGTTTGGACCTGATCTAACATTCCAATCTAAAATTGGATATCCAGATCCAATAAGTCACTTTTTCTTAAAAAAACTTACAATATAAGTGCTCTATTCTCATTTCTTGTCCCATTAGACTACTTCGGGTCTTGAACCAATTTTAAAAGGACCACATACACCTAATTAGTATCACATATCACAAATATCACATCAAAGCATACTTTAGCCTCTCAAAGCCACATTACACAATTGTGGTCTTATATGAGGAAAATATATATATATATACAACACATTCACATACATAATTAGGCTTGTTCTACTTTCAACCCTCTAACTCCTACATATGGGGCTCCGGCTCACCATATGGTCAGGAATTGTAAATGTACTCAACTCTTCCAAATGGGGCTCCACCTCACCATTTGTGTCAAGTTCTCACCATTTGTATTAAGTTCTCACATAACAATATAATTCACAATCAATACATAATCAACACGTCAATTCACATATAAACAAGTGGAATAAGTTACAAAACAACATATATCTTCTTGATTTGCATTTAAGCCTATCCACATACCATGCCTAGGGGCACCCTTGGCATAATGCAACACCATATATATATATATATAAACAAGCAAGATGTACAACATAATCAACTTTGTCATATTCACTTACATCTATGCATCTTAGTTGACAACTTAACTCTATAAATAACTTTGCACATTCATTTCATTCAACTGGTAGTTATACCACTACCAAGTGAGGCTACTTTTTACTCACTTCCTTTCCCAGCCTTCTCAAGCTCTCTTCACATGTGTTCAAAAGTAACGGAGTAAGACACACATCCCAGTAACTCAGAGGTAACCCCAATTACCAATTAGTAACCAAAATCATAAACAAACAATAAAGTAGCATGTGTATTAATAAAAGCAATATCATATGTATATATAAGAAGTTATTTTTATTAATCTTACTATGGTCATGCAATGCATTCCTGGTTCCCCCTGGTAGAGTAATCTCTATGCTCGGATTAAGACTTGTAGTCACAAGGAACAGGGCCTACCATATAACTGCTTAAACCAGGTAATCCACTTTGCATATGGGTGATCTCCTAAGTCCGTCATGGCAGAGTTAAACTCTATATTTGGATCATTAGGACTTCTTAGCCTTATACAGAGCAGGACTACAACCCCTTACTCTAGTGTAAGGTAACCTTGTGGATCATTCAATATCCTAGATCTGTCGTAATGAAGTCAAGCTCTATGCTCTAGATCATCAGAATTCTTCTCCTAGGTCCATCTTGGGGGGGTCAAGCTCTATGCTTTAGATTATCGAGACTTTCTACACCTCCTCATGATAGAGCCACATCCCTCTACCATAATCCAGGGTATATCTTGCGGATGTAATGCATGTCAGTACATGTGCCATCTCAAATTCATTTCAATTAGTAATCACACATCTGCATGCATATACTTGTATAATGCTACTACTCTATTAGTTCACAACATAATACACGTAGTTATATCTAAATACTTACAAATAATTTTACAAACAAACAAGTAAAAGAGTTACTCTAGTAATCTTTAACCCTGGTTACTAAGGGTTACCAACCACACTAAGCTCCCAGGGGTGTAAATTCTCACGAGCAACTTTACAGGTGCTGAATCTACATAACATAGTGCCCTTTAGTCAATTCTTAACACTTTTCACAAGTATTGATTTAGCTAAACCGAACTTCTTAACACATAAAACAGTTCAGTTAAACCGTTTGAAATTTACTTTTCTATTATTTATAGTCATTAGCCTTATAGGCTAATCAAACAACTATTAGAACCTCCTAATCCATTCTTTCACATAAATTCTTACTATTAACCTACCTTTTAGGCTATTTTGAGCTTAAACCCTCAAAACTTAACCATTCAACTTTAGACTAGTAATAAAATCTTAGTTTCATATTTGATTGCTTGTTTTAACCCTTTCTTTTAGATAACAATACCTTAGAATCTTATGATTCAATTTCTCAACTAATGAAATTCAATGAAAATAGGGTAAAATTGAAGCATAAGGCTACGCATTACTTACCTGGAAAGTTACTAATCGAAGGAAACTCTAAACCTCAAGTTATAGCTTGCCCTAATAAATCTAAAGCTTCCTCACCTCTCACACACATCTCCCCTCCTTCTCTTTCAGATTTCACGATCTAACTTGGCCTTTAAGTAAAAATTTTGTATCATGTACTGTGGTGCATGTTGCTTTCACCATGGTGCGTGGCACAATAAGAAAACTCTCACTTATGCTTACGCATTATGCCCTAGATTGCCTTTTTGCATTTCAATCCTATCAATATAACAATTTACCCTTTATTAGTAACTAGTTTCTAGGATTGAAATTTCAAGATGTTACACTACTCTTCTTGCTTTTCTCTTTCTTTTTCTCTCCTACTTTATCTTTTTCCTTAAGCAATTATTCCTATTTTCTATTCTTTTTCTCAAGTTTGCCATACTCTATCAAGTCTTTTCTCCCTTTAGAGGCTTGAGCAATCCTTACTTGATCCTCACAAGCTTGAATAGGCTTAAGAAGTGTATATATAAAAGTCTTTCCTTCAAAAGGTAAATGACAATAATTCTTATATCCATTATGAGTGGCTGTACTATCAAGTTTCCATGGCTTACCAAGCAAAATATTACTAGTAAGCATATAGGAACTGCATCATAAAATACTTCACAAGAATATTTCTTAATAGAAAATGACATCAAAACTTGCTTACTAACTCTCATTTTAGTACAATCACTCAACCATTGCAACTTACATGACCTAAGATGATTAGTAATAGATAAAAAAAATTTATCAACTAATAAAGTACTAGCAACATTTGTAATATCTTGGATTTCAATCCTTAAAACTAGTTGCTAATTAAGGGTAAATTAGTAATTAGTAGGCTGGTTGTGGTTTGGATGTTAGGTTGATAATTTTTGTTTATTGGATATTGTATTGATAGGATTGAAGGGTAAAAAGAAAATTTGAGGCATAATGTGCAAGCACAAGCGAGAGTTTTCTCACTGTGCGATATGCCATGGCAAAAGCTACATGTGCCACAGTATAATGTACAGAACTTACTTAAAAGCTAAGTCAAAACTCGTGAAAATAGAAGGGGGAAGAGAGGAAAACATGTTTAGAGAGGAAGAGGAGTCTATCTCTACTAGGGTAAGCCTTATCCAGCTATTGAGAGTTTACTTCAATTAGTAACTTACAGGGTAAGTATCGTGCAATCTTAAGCTTCAATTCTACCCCATTTTCATTGAATTTCATCGGTTGAGAAATCGAATCATAAAGTTCTAAGGTGTTGTAATCTAAAAGAAAGGTTTGAAATGGACTATTGAATATAGAACTAAGGTTTTATGACTAGTATGGAGTTGAATGGTTAAGCTTTGAGGATTTAGGCTTATTTGGCCAAAGAAAGTTAGGTTAAATGGTGAAATTGGATAAATTAATATGTTAGGATGTAGTTATAGTCATTTGAATAGCCTGTAAGGCTAATGACTATAAATAATAGATTAATGAATTCAAAAGGCATCAATTGAAATGTTTTATGTGTTAAGGGATTCAGTTTAGCCAAATCAATGCTTGTGTGAAGTGTTGAGAATTGATTGACAGGCACTATGTTGTGTAGATTGGGTACATACGGTATTGCTCATGAGAATCTTTGCCATTGGGAGCATAGTGTGGTTGGTAACCCTTAGTAGTAAGGGTTAAAAGTAACTAGAGTAATCCTCTTATGTGTTTGTTTATGAAATTATTTGCAAGTATTTTAATATAACTATATGCATTGTATTGTGAACTGATAGAGTATCAGCATTGTGAAAGTATATGCATACGGGTGTGTGAGTATTGATTAAAATAAATTTGAGGTGACATGTGCATTGCCATGTGTAATACCCTTTACCGACATTACCATATGCTCTACTACAATTAATCTAATCATTTTGAAATTATTTAGTTTGAAAATATTGAAAGCCTTGAGATCTCAAGAAAAGATTTCAAATCATTTTATAAATCACTCAAGTTATAAAACCCAACACACAAGACATATACACAGTAGAAGCAATAAGTATTCGGGTACTAAATGCCAAAAGAAACATATGCATACAAAAAACAAAGTACAATTTTACACCATGTGCCATGGCTTGTGCCACATGTACTGTGACATGTGGCACAGAGTCTACAGTCGCTTGCTCTATACCGTGCGCCATGATGCACACAGTTGAATTTGTTGTTAAATGGCAATTTTTGATACAAAGTTCAAATGAATGCCATTTCTGAAAATAATATCTGATTAGGATAGTTCAAGTGCACACACAAAGCTTGTTTTGAAATCTAGCTAATGACACTAGTTTCAACTCGATCCAATATTTCTATCAAAAATTAGACACCCAAGTGCATTTGACCATTTTCTGTTAAAATCTTGTCAGTCAAGTGTCTTAATTTAAAACCAAATGTCATTAGCCACTTTTTGGGCATTGACCACATCTAAATGGACAATACACACTAATTAACTATATACATGCACAACATATTACACATACATGCAATTGGCCTATAAATTGCCCATTTCACACTTTGGGCCAAAACTATATTTTCACTTTTTTAATTCATACAAGGCTAACTCATCTCAAACATTCTTCACACATCTCAATTTCACACACACATATATTCATCTACTAGTCCATCTAATCATTTCATCATTCACACATATACAAGTGTTATGGAGCTAAAAAATCATCAAATGCCATAATATGCACATGCTCAAGTCCTAAGGCAACTTATACATATTTACAACTACTAATAATAAATTCATTACACCAATTCTTACAAAGACTTAGGCAAGAAATGTTAACTCAGCCTATATCCTTTCCCTTTCACCACTAGTACCAGAACTTGAAAAATGTGAATAACCACAAATGAGATAAAAGTCTCAGTAACCAATATAGTTTATTTAATACCTATTACTACAAAATAACCATGGTAAAGTAACAAAAATAAAGTAATATCACCTATATATCAAAGCATGGAGAAATATCATCTTTTCAAGAGTATTTCTACCTAAATACACACTAGCATGATCTTCTAGCCATCGAACCTCCAATACTCCTCAACACGAAACCGTAGGCTCTCCTATCAACTACTTATTGACCCGAGCACACTTTTGGTGGTAGAAACAATTGGCTAAAGGTAATCCAACCCAATTACAGACTATGGTTTCCCTCTTTACACACTTATGAAAGAAGGATGGTAACTAGCAATTGTGTATTGACTATAGGCAGCTAAACAAGGTAGTGGTGAAGAACAAGTACCCATTCCTAAGGATAGATGACTTGCTAGATTAGCTTGTAAGAGCTGTAATGTTTCCAAGATCAATTTGCAATTTAGGTACTACCAATTTTGGGAAAATGCAGAGGATGTGCCTAAGATAGCATTTCATACTTGATACGGTCACTTTGAGTTCTTGGTGATGTCGTTGGGGTTGATAAATGCGCCCAAAGTTTTTATGAATTACATGAACCACATATTTCATCATTTATTGGATTAGTTTGTTATCGTGTTCTCAAACAGCATAATGATATATTTTAAGGAAGAGGAAGAGCACGTAAGGCATTTAAGGATTGTGCTATGAATTTTGAGGGATAATTACTTGTATGCTAAGTTGAGAAAACTTCAATTTTACTATACGGTAAGATTTCTTAGACATGTAGTGTCATCTAAGGGTATTTTAATGGATCCTTATAAAGTAGATGTGGTGTTGCAATACGAATGGCCAAGTTCAAAAACTGAGGTGTAAAATTTTTGAGGATTGGCTGGGTATTACCAAAGGTTCATTCAAGGATTTTTATAGATTGCTATTCTTTTAACTTAGTTAATGAAAGGATCAACCTTTCATTTAGGATAATTGGTGTGAAACCTCTTTTATGAAGTTTAAAGAAAAGCTAATCTTGGCACCAGTGTTGATTATTCTTAATCCATGGTTGCCTTATGAGGTTTATATAGATGTTTCATTAAAAGTCTTGGGATGTGTGTTAATGCAAGAGTTCTGAGTTATGGCTTATGCATCCAGATAGTTGTGACCTCGTGAGGAGAGCTATTCGACACATGATCTGGAGTTAGCAGCTGTGGTGTTTGCACTCAAGATTTGGCAACATTATCTATATAGAATAAAGTTTAATATATGCAGTGATTATAAGAGTTTGAAATATCTTATGGATTAGAAAGAGTCTAATGTGTGGCTGGATGGAATTCCTAAAAGATTATAATTTTGAGTTTAAGTACCATCTAGGACAAGCCAACGTGGTGGTTGATGCTTTAAGTTGGAAATCACTACATGTAGCTGGGTTACTAGTTCAGGAACATCAATTATTATTGTCTTTGCTAAAGGTGCAGCTTGAGGCATCATATTACACTCTAAACATAGTTCACTCTGATGATTTCCAATAAGTTTTGGAAAGAAATACGGGAAGCTCAGTTGAAGGACAAATTCTTATCAAGCATTCAAGAGGATATTGAAGGTCACACTACCTTGTTTTTGGTTCAGTGATGATGGCTTCATCCTATACAAAGATTGAATATGTGTACCTATAGATGAGGAGATTAGAAGGAAGCTTTTAGAAGAAGCTCATTAAAGAAAATATACAATGCATCCTAGCATAACTAAGATGTACCATGATATAAAGAAGCATTGGTATTGGCAAGGTATGGAGAGGGATGTTACTGAGTTTGTGAGCTAGTGTCTCATGTGTCAAAAAGTAAAGATTGAACATTAAAGATTGGGTGGGGCACTTTCACCTTTAGAGATTCTGATAGGGGATGCGGAAGCAGAACCATGCTAGTTTAGGAACAGAACCCTGATATAACAAAAACACAAGAGCCAAAAAGAAAGAGATGAAATTTATGATGAAAATAAAGAAAGATATGAAATCAATAATGGGATAATGATCAAGGACAAGATTCTCTAGAGCACCTACCTCTAGGAACCTCAACCTTCAAAGACACACAAGAGTTGATCATGCTCTTGATCACGTCTGTTTCTCACACAAGATGCCACCATAAAACACTAAGGCTCACAAGAGTTATAAACTCTAAAATGAATAATTTCATTCAACTTCTGTTCTTTTACAAGAGGGAGCATGCTTAATTTATATAGGCTCATAGAGAAGAATATTTTCTAAAATTAAAATCCTAATTTCCTAATACTAAAAGGAAAAATAATGATAAAATATTCAGCCACATAATTTAGGAGATGTGATCATAAAATTATAGGATTATAAAATTCAAAAATTAATAATATAATTAATTCTAACCTTTAACTAGACTCAAAATAGGAAATCAAATCAAAGGACCATTAAAATAGGAAATAATTTAGGAGACAATCAAGGGATCATAAAGGATTTAAAATCACACCACCCTTGACTTCTTCACTAGGGTTTCATGCCTCCTTGCTTGCAAGAGGCTTAACTTATAGTCTTCCTTGCATTGGGCTAAGGTATGCATCTCTTGGGCTTGACTCTTTATGAATTTGGATCTTAAGCACATTATACACGTATAAATGCTCTCATTTAGGCTTGAGAGGAGTGCCCCAATACTCTCCAAGCTCTTGGACTTCTTGCACAAGACTAAATAAGGCTTGCTTCATGGCTTTATTTCGGGCTCTTGTCATTGGACCTCTTATATTTTTTAATGGGTCTTTAGGTATGTTAGGTTAGAAGTATTGGGCTCCTTGCTCCTTGCCTTGGGCTCCTTCCATGTCACCATGCTCATAATTACTCTCCTAAAGCTTTATTACCATTAATGCTATGTCATTCGTGTTATGGGGTCTATCATTCCCTCCCAGTTGGAAAGGATTCGTCCTCGAATTTGCAGAATCATATAAAGATAGATTAGAAACATTAAATGTGGCACTAACATTGCCATAAGAGCTAGGCAAATCAATCTTGTAAGCATGATCATTAATTCTTTCCAAAACTTGGAAAGGTCCATCTCCTCGAGCTTGAAGTTTGGACTTCCTTTGATTAGGAAATCTCTTTCCTTAAATGTAACCAAACCCAATCTCCGGGCTCAAAGATCACACGTCTCCTGCCTTTATTAGCTTGCTTGGCATATTGCTCATTCTTTCGCTCTATGTTTGCTTTAACCCTAGTATGTAAGTCCTGTACAAACTCAAAGTGATTTTGTTGATGGCTCTACAATCAACATACATCCTCCAAGATCTATCTTTTTTTGGCACCAAGATAACAGGGACAACACAAGGGCTAAGGCTCTCACACACAAAGCCTTTCATCATCAATTCCTCTACTTGGTACTAGATCTCCTTAGTCTCTTCAGGGTTAACCCTATAAGCAGGCTTGTTTGGAATAACAGCTCTGGGCAAGAAGTCTATCCTATGCTCAATTCCTCTTAAGGGAGGAAGTCCATCAGGAATCTCATCAGGGAATAGATCTCTATAATCCTGCAATAAAGAGACAACATTAGAAGGCAAATTAAGGTCAAGAGTATCAGTAGAAAAATAAATATTCTTGAAAATTACAATAAGAGCTTGCTTACTCATCAAAGCCTCTTGAATCTCACTTTTCCTATATAATAATATTTTGTTTTCACTATTTTTCTTCACTCCCACCATTCTATTTTTTTTTCTTTTCTCACCTTCTCACCACTCTTTTTCCTATCTTTTGATTGATTTTCAAGTAAAGTAATACTCTCTTTCTTTTCTCTCTCACTCATGCCACAAGCAAGGAGATCTCTCCTTTGCTTGTAATCTTGAACAATCTTTAGTTGATCTTCATAGGCCTAAGAGGATTTAATACGATAGTCTTGCCTTTAAAAGGAACCTTGTAACAATTTCTAAAACTATCATGAGTAGCCTTACTATCAAACTGCCAAGGCCTACCTAATAACAAGTGTCCATCAAGCATAGGGGCCGCATCACATAATACATCACAAGCATAAACCCCAATAAAGAAAGTAATCAACACTTGCTTAAAAACCTTAATTTTAGCACAATCATTCAACCATTACAATTTGTAGGGCTTACGGTGTGGAATTAAAGGTAGAGATAATTTATCTACAAGTAAAGTGCTAGCTACATTAGTGCAACTACCACCATCAATTACCATGCTATACACTTTCTCTTTGATGAAGCGTCTAATGTGAAAAATATGCTTGCGTTGCTCATATTCATCATCCTCCTTTAGTTGAATATTGAGAGCTCTTCTTGCCACCAAGATAGAGTCAACTATACCATTGCATTCAAGCTCATCATTTGATTCATGGGAGGTAGAATCATCATCATCATTAACATTATTAGCATCATTTTTATCACTTTCATGCCCAATATCATAGCCACCATCATCTCTCAAGATTATAACTTTTTTATTACTACAATCTCTCACCATGTGGCCCACACCATGACATTTGAAACACTTAATAAGAGAAGTGTTAGATGAATAAGAAGAAGGTTTAGGGTTAGAAGTTTTACCCTCATACTTGGTCTTTCTTTCTTCTTTGGCCTGAGATGTATCTTTGGCTTTGGAATCCTTCCATTTGGAAGTTGTCTTGGAGTCTTTCCAAGAGAACTTGGAATGTTTGTTCTTATTTCTCTACTCTAACTTTATAGCCTTGTGTATGAGCTCTTCCTTCTCCACAAAAGTGTACAAGTTAAGCTTATCTCTCAACTCTGGCCTCAAGGCATCTATAATTCTTGACATTGCTTCACGTTCATTTTCTTGAATATTTGCACGAAACTTCAAGATATTCAACTCATGCACACACTCCTCCACTATCATAAATCCTTGAGAAAACATTCTCAATTTTCTATTCAACTCTGTGTAGTAGTAGCTGGGGACATAAGTCTTTCTCAAGTACCTTTTAAGCTTCTCCCACGTTTTAATGGGCTTTTTCCCAAGTTAGTTTCTTTTGTATTGTAAATCTTACCACCAATAAGCAGCATAGTCAGTGAAATTCAAAGAAGCAGTTTTTACCTTCCTTGACTCAAACAAATCAAGAGTCATGAAGATTTAGTCCATGTTCATTTCCCAATTAAGGTAGTTTTCTAGATTGTTGCTACCCTTGAATGAAGGATACTTTACTTTCTGGTCTAGTAAGTCAACATCACGCTTTGAGGATTTCTTTCCCTTAGGAGAAGGAGGCTCTTTATACTTCTCATCATCGCTAAGAGTCTCACGCTTCTTTTCTTTAGAAGAGGAAGTCTCCAACTCATCTTTATCCTCCTTATGGAACCTATTATCAACTTCTAAGTGAAACTGCTACAATTGTGTTTTGATGAGTTCTAAAATAGAGTTCATATCAATAATAGGGGATTCATCCTTGTTACTCATGTTCATAGAAGCACTAGAAACCATATAAGATAAAAATGGATCCTCTCACACACAAACTCACGTGTTTACTCTCAAGATAAATAAAGTCACTCGTATTTCATAAAACAAAAAACAAAAAAAATTAATGGCTTTTTTTTAATGACGAAAAACACACTTGCCTCTTACCACTCACTACGTTTGTGGATAGAATCCAATGGTGAAACCAAACACAAATCAAGAAACTAAAAAATAGCCAAGTGAATATCTTCTAAATTAAGGAAACTAGAAAACAAGCAAAAGATGAAAAGAGGATATATATTTTTTGTTGTTGCAATTTTGAAACAAATAGTAAAGCAAAATTTTCAAATAAAATTAAGCTTGGAAAAGAAAAACCACACGTGACAACAAAAATAAGAAAGAAAGAAATAAAAGTCAAAGAGTTAAATACTCAGACAAAAATAAGAAACTAAATAAAATAGGAGAGTAGCACAAAGAGCAAATAAGATAGTAGAAAATTTGAAAAGTGCTACCAAAAATTAAAAATAAGAAAGTGATCAATGTATAAGACTTTCTTATCACCCAAGTTAACTTTTCTCTTTAGGCAACCTCTTGATGACTTGAAATTTAAGAATAGCCTTTTTCTACAGTCATAACTCACAGCAATATATTTTTTTATAATTTTTTTGAATTTTCAGATTTTTTTCTCTTTTTTTTCAACACACTAATACTTGTTTTTTGCCTTTTTTTTGCACGAATTTTTAGGTATTTTTTTCTTTTTTTTTAGAAGGCTAATAAAAGGAAAACTCACATAAGATGAAAACGCTACAAAAATAAGGAAGAGAAAAACTAAAAGATAGAAGTAGATGGGATTGATAAGAGATGATCACAAAAAAAAAATAACTCAAGATGAAAAAGAAGAAGAAAGGACAAGAATTTGAACCAAAACTAGCAACCAAAGTTCTAATGCCAATCTGATAGGAGACGTGGAAGTAGAATCATACTAGTTTAGGGACAAAACCCTAACACAACAAAAACAAAAAACCAAATAGAAGGAGACAAAATTTATGACAAAAATAAAGAAATATATGAAATAAATAATGGGATAATAATCAAGGGGAAGATCCTCTAAAGCACCTGCCTCTAGGAACCTCAACCTTCGAAGACACCACAAGAGTTGATCACCCTCTTGATCATGTCTGTTTCTCACACGGGATGCCACCACAAAACACTAAGGCTCACAAGAGTTATAAACTCTAAAATGAATAATTTCATTCAACTTCTGTTCTTTTATAAGAAGGAGTATGCCTAATTTATATAAGCTCAAAGAATAATATTTCTTAAAATTAAAACCCTAATTTCCTAATACTAAAAGAAAAAATAATGATAAAATATTTAGCCATATAATTTAGGAGATGTGATCCTAAAATTATAGGATTACAAAATTTAAAAATTAATACTATAATTAATTCTAACCTTTTACTAGACTCAAAATAGGAAATCAAATCAAAGGACCATTAAAATAGGAAATAATTTAGGAGACAATCAAGGGATTATAAAGGATTTAAAATCATACCACTCTTGACTTCTTCATTAGGGTTTCATGCCTCCTTACTTGCAAGAGGCTCAACTTGTAGTCTTCCTTGTATTGGGCTAAGATTTGCATCTTTTAGGCTTGACTCTTTATGAATTTAGATCTTAATCACATTATACACATATAAATGCTCTCCTTTGGGCTTGAGAGGAGTGCCCCAATGCTCTTCAAGATCTTAGATTTCTTGCATAAGACTAAACAAGGCTTGCTTCATGGCTTTAGTTCGGGCTCTTGTCACTGGACCTCTTATATGTTCTAATGGGTCTTTAGGCATGTTGGATTGGAAGTATTGGGCTCCTTACTCCTTACCTTGAGCTCCTTCCATGTCACCATACTCATAATTGCCCTCCTAAAGCTTCATTGCCATTAATGCTATGTCATCCGTGTTATGGGGTCCATCAAATTCCCTAGTAGAAATGGGATAGCTTCTCAATGGACTTCATGTCTGGTCTACTGAGGACTAAGGTAGGATATGACTTTGTATGTGTTATTGTGGATTGGTTGACAAAGTTATCACAATTCTTGCTAGTTAAGACCACTTATGATATGGAAAAGTACATAGAGATATATATGAGAGAGGTAGTAACACTACACAATGTGCCTAAGGATATAGTCTCAAACTGAGATCCCTAGTTTACTTCAAGGTTTTAGGGAGAACTTCAAAAGGCTATAGGTAATGAGTTGACGTTTAGTACCTCCTATCATTCATAAACTAATGGGCAGACCGAGCACACAATATAAACTTTAGAGGGCATGCTATGATCGTGTGCCCTTTAATGGAAAGGCAATTGGAACAACTATTTGCCTTTAGTTGAGTTCGCCTACAATAACAGCTTTCACTCCAATATTCATATGTACCATACGAGGCATTGTATGAGAAGAATTATAGATCGCCCTTGTGTTGGGTTGAATTGAGTAAGAGATGCATGATTAGTTTAGATATTGTGGATTAAATCATAAAGAAGATCACAATTATCAGGAATAAGCTTTTAATGCAAAAGCCATTAGAAGAGTCATGCTGATAAGCAATGTCAACCATTGGAATTTGAAGTGGGATATCATGTGTTTCTATAGGTTTCTCCATTGACTAGTATTAGGAGATCCATATAGGCTAAGAAGCTAACACCTTGCTATATGGGATCGTATTTGATTTTGAGTAGAGTAGGTCCTGTAGTGTATAGAATTGCTTTACCTCTACCTTTATTTGAAATACATGACGTGTTTCACATGTCGCAGTTGAAGAAGTATCAACTGAATCTATCACATATGATCAAGCTAGAAGAAGTAGAGCTTTAAGAGAATCTCACATATCGAACAAAACTAGATCGGATAATGGATATCAAGGAGAAATAATTGCATAATAAGACTATTCGATTGGTTATGATATTTTGGCAAGGAATGGCTCATGGTGATATGACTTAGGAGATGGAGGAGAGTATGAGGAAGTAGTACCCTAATTTGTTCCATGACGTAAGTTTGTACTCGTGTTTGAATTTTAAGGACAAAATTCCTTTAAAGGATGAGAGAATTATAACATCCTGAATTTCAATTTAAGGAACTAATTGCTCATCAGGGTAAATTAGTAGTTAGTAGATTGATCATGGCTGGAATGTTGAGTTGATATTTGTGTTGTTTAGATGTTGTGTTAATAGGATTGAATGGTAGAACTACAGTCTGGAGCACAACATGTAAGCAGTAGTGAGATTGACCTTACTATGCCACACGTTATGATGAGGGTTACATGTACCACAATGTATTCTATAAAAAGCAGTTAAAGTTGACATGATTAGGTCATGAAATCATAAGGGAGAAATATGAAAAACACATATGAGGAGGTGAAGAAGCTTGGCTTTGCTAGGGCTTGCATTTTCTGGTAGTTTAGAGTGTACGTTAGATAGTGACTTGTTAGGTAAGTAATACAAAGCCTTAGGCTTCATTTCTACCTAATTTTATTGAATTTTATCAGTTGAGAAATTAAATCAAGAAGTTTTAAGGTGTTAAAATCTAAAAGAAGTGTCAAAAAGGAGCTACCAAATATGAAACTAAGGTTTTATGACTATTGTAGGGTTAATTGGTTGAGCTTTGTGAGTTTAAGCTCAAAAAAGCCTAAAAGTTAGATTGAAATTTCAAAATTAGACAAATAAATGAGTTTGGGGGTAGACATGGTCAATTGAATGGCCTATAGGGCCAACAACCATTCATAGTGGATAAATGAATTCAAATTAAAAGGGTTTTAATTGAATTGTTTTATATGTTAAGGGATTCAGTTTAGCTGAATCAATGCTTGTGTGAAATGTTGAAAATTGACTGAGATAATCCATGATATACTTGCACACACAACCATTTACATTGCAAAACAATGCATAGAAAACTCACAAACATTAAATTCATAATTACATTTACTTCTACATAGTTATAATAGTTAATAAATATAACAAACTATATAGTGACCTTAACCCTTCTATTCTCAAGAAAGGTAATCCATGATATACTTGCACACACAAAACTCCCATTGCAATCCCAACATGTTACACATGAAAATCTACACAAAATTAGCACCTTATGTCAATTGTCACACTAACTAATAGTACCAATTACAATAATTAAACACCTAAACGTTGTCATTTCCCTTATTTAAGCCTGTCTCCACTTACAACACCCAATTACCACTCATTACAATCACTAACACACTTACTCTTAAATTTCACCCACTTTCTCATTTTAAACTTGACTAATTTGAGCTTACAACTTTAAAACCCTATCGTTAAAGCTCAAACTAGTCACAAAGTCCTAGTTTAACTTTAAAGAGCCTTTTTATTACTATAGAATATGAAATCAACTCCTTAAAACTCCTAGATTTAGTTTCTTAATAGTTTAAACTAAGAGAAAATAGTGTAAAATCAGAGGTTAAGGAGGTACAAGACTTACTTGAAAAGTAACAGGTCAGAAATGTCATTCTTGCTCCCAAAATTTCATGCCTTATCAGGGCTCTTCCTCTTCTCCACTCTCCCCTGCTCTCTTCCTCTTTTTCTCTCTATTTTTATGAGTCATACATGTCCTTTTATATCTAATTTTTGCATCATATGCCGTGGCACATTCAGCACTAGCTACAGCGTATGGCACAGTAAGGAAACTCCTTACCACAGTTACACGTTTTGCTTCACATCAGTATCCTCTCACTCTTATCTATTCATCTAACATCCTAAGAGTCACAACAAAATTTCATCACACAAAACCATAATCATACATGAATTTACTAATTCACCCTTTTATTGGTAACAATTCAAAAATCACAAATTCAAGATGTTACATTAAGCACATTCTCTTTCTCCTTATGTGATCCATGCTATATGTGTTGTTCATTATATAAGATGTTAAGTTTAAAAATAAGGTTTGAGATTAGGAAATACTTGTTTTATGATGTTATACTGTTGATTTTTTTATTAGTTGAAGGAATATGTGAATGCTCATGCGTGTGACTCATGATTTACTGATTATTTTATATTGCATGTAGAGTAGCCAATTATATTTTTCATCATTTTATCATTCCTTTCCTCTCTATATTCATGAGTTTTTTATCACATTTTCTTGTATGAAATTTTTGCTAGATTAAGCTTATGGATAAGGGATGGATGTCTACTAATTAATTAAATAAAGAATATTTAAATAGTGTGAAAGAGTTTATAGGGTTTTCTCTTGAGTATGTAAAAGACCCTAGAAGAAAAGTGTGCCCCTCTGTGTGAATTGGAGCACAGAAGCCTCATCAAAGAATCACACATATAAAGGTGAAAAATCATGTGTGGACCACTTGTGATTCAGCCATGAAATGTTAGCTAGTGTGCTTAAAGTGACAAATCATGCATGGAACCATTCCATCATGCATGAAACATCATGTAGTGAAAAGTTTAACCTTTATGATCTAATTCAAGCATGAATGACAATACTTTCAAGTTTGAGTTGACTAAGACAAGTCCTAAGATGCACAAAGAAGACTTATAAGTCTAAAATGATGCATTCACTTTAAAATTGACAACATGTGATTAAGCGCTCATAGTTTTCACATTGAATCTAAGAGAAATAAATAAGTTAAACCTATAAATCTTCTTCTACCCTTAATTCTTCAAGCTCTTGAAAGTTTCATCTCATTCATAAATCTTAGCACAACTAACATACACCTCTTCTCTTAGTTTTGTAATCGTCAAAACATATGATTCAACACTCTTGTCATTGGAGCTCCAATATATTGTAATGGATATTTTAGCATGTTAGACTTGAATAGATGGACTCCTTGAGCTTCTTCCTTTACACCTAAGGTTTCTTCTTAGGCTTGCATGCCATCTTCAAGCTTCCTTGCTATTAATGTCATGTCATCAAGGCATGTCATCAGTGCCTTGGGGTCCATTAGTAAGTTTGCATAGTGCGAAATAGCATGATAAAGCCAACATATAAGTCCCATATCATGAAGCTCAAGGGAGGGAACAGCTTGGCTTTAATATAAAAGGGAGGTGGGGATAAGACATTTAGAGACATAGCTGGACATTGATTTAAGAAAAAATGGAAGCTTATAGTCTTCACTAAGGCTAGGCTTTAATCTTGAAAAATATATAACTAGGCTTTCAGTTTTTTCCAAATCTAGTTTTTAAATAAATCAATCCATTTTTTATATGGTTAATCTAGTTTTTGACCAGCTTATCTAGTCATTGATCGATTTAATTTTAGTGAAATTTTTATCTTGTACCATACTAGATTAGGCATCGATTCTCGATCTAACTAGTTGAACTAGCTGATCCGGTTCAATTTTTTAAATATTGAAAAATACAATACTAGTCACATATAAGATATGTGAAATAACTCAATTCACTAGCACCTTATTCTACTTATTTCACTCAAAATGATCCCTTGCAAAATGGCTCATTTTCTAGTGGGTATAGCATTTGATGATGCTCAAGTCATCTTTCTTCTTACCTTGTGCTTTTTCTTGAATGAATTCTTATTCTTGAAATTCGAGTTGTCCTTCTTACCCTTCTTATGAAATTTCTTGCTTGTCTAGAACTTAAGTGGGGCATTAGAAGGATTGACTTTCATAGTTATATATGCTTGTTCAAAGGATTTATAAGCATCAAGGCATTCATCTTTAAGCTCTAGATGTTTCGTTACATCGTTAAAATTGACAATGTTGTTGTTATGGGATCAATCTTATAACATCATGAACTTTCTATTCATTAAACTATACACACCTAGCTTCATTTTCTTAGCTATCTCTCACATATGCTTTCTTTCATAAAAGTATTAAGCCTTAACTTAAAGGTATTAAACATAATTGCAATGTTTAAAAAGTTGGTCCGAATATCCCAATTCAATTAGTTGGATTGGGAACTAGTCCCCAGTTCAATCGAGTACAAGATAAAAACCAAACTAAAATTAAATTAGTCGACAACCAAATAAATCAGTCAAAAACTAGATTAACTAGATAAAAACTAGACTGATTTATTTAAAACCATATTTGGAAAAAATTAAAAGCCTAATTGCATTTTAAAAAAATAAAGCCCATCCCTAATGTGGGCCACAAGCTTCCATTTTCTACAAAATCAATGCTTATCTATGTCTTTGAGTGCCTTGTCCCCATTTGCTTTTTATATTGAAGCCATGACATTCCCTTCCTTGTGCTTCCAAATGTGAGACTTGTATTTTGCCTTTGTCAAACTATTTCACACCATGCAGACTTGCCTTCCTCTATTTTTATTATTTTTCTATGATATTTGTTTTTTTAACATATATCTTGAAGCTATGTTTTTTATTCATATTTGATAATAAAGCAAGGTCTTATAAATGTAGGTTAAATATTCCTTAAAAAAGGTTTATTGTGATTTTAACTATTATATTTTTTTATTTTTCATATTAAAAATTAGGGTTAAAGTTCAATTTTGTCCTTATACTTATTTTCTAGAAATGCTAGGTATCCTATACTCTTAAGGAGCAATTTTTCCCTTGAACTAATTTTCTGAGAACAAAATATGCCCTTCTATCACAAGTCGCTCATGTAGAGGAGTTATGGACCCACACAGTGACAAATTCCACTGATTCATTACCCTTTCTCCATCAATTCTCTCTCTTCAATGTTAATCTATCTCTCCCTACCTTAGTTCTCTCTAAAACCTCCTCTCAAATTAAATTCTCCATTCACTCTACCTTTGCTTCTCATTATGTTTGAGCTTCTATTCTAAGGTAGGTATCCATATATTTATGTGCTGATTTTATTGTTGTATATGATTCAATTAATTTATGATGTTAATGATGGATTAGAAGATCATCAATGACGGTGATTGCATGTTCAAGATGCCAGAGAAGTAGATCTATATATTTATGTGTTGATTTCATTGCTATATATGATTTAATCCTTTTTTTTTAACATTGATGATGTATTGGAAATTGAATATTCTTAGTGATAGTAATTGCAAGTTCAAGATGTTAGAGAACTGGATTTTAAAGGAGGTAACATTTCAGTTTCAAAACTCCTCTAATCATGGGTCCTTTATCTCCTCCTTCAACCACACTCACAATTCCACACTCCTCTTCCCTTATCATTCATGATTCCAGAGCTTTATCCATCAAGTTCTTCCTTCCTCTATGGTTTCTACTAAGTTTGTTCACAATGCTTCCATCCCTTACCACTGGCCATGTATGAGTTTTTTTTAGGGCCAAGGTTTGAAAGGCTTCTAGAGAAGTTTGGAGGGTCAAAAAATAAGATGCCATGTCAGCCACCACTATAAAAATTTAAATATAAGATGTCAAAAAAAACAATATGGTTAAAAGAAAATACATCATATATCAATGAGGTAGATGATGGTCAAGAAATAAATGTACTATACTATATAATTTAGCTTATTTCATGGACATATGTACTATATTGATATTCAAATTTATTTAAATTCATAGATCAAGCAAGAGAGTTCAAGACCAAGCACAGTTTCATATCATAAACTCTTTATAAAAGGCCAAAACAATAAAGAAGGAAACATTATTGATGAACATGTTCAAGAGCTTGCCAACAAATATGTAAGTACATTAACTTAACGTTTTTTTATAATCAATTAACTAACTTAACTTTCTTACTATATATTGCGCAGGCTGAGATCAAGAAAATTGGCACACCTGATGATGATGTTTCAGGCAAGGCATTGGATAATCTTGAACACCCTAGTCAAGTTAGGGATTTTGGCTTCAATGTTACGAAAAAACAAATATTCAAGACATAAAAGAAGCCAAAGTCAATAGAGGATGTGGGTGTAAGGGTTGAGATTGCCATACTAAAGGAGGCACTATCTAGGCAACAAAACATGATTGAAGCCTTGCCAAATGACAAGGAAAGGTAAGAGGGGGAGTTTCATATTAGCCCTAGAGGAAAAGATAGTTGCAGCGTATTACAACCTATTAAAAATGTCCCCAAGATAAAATATTATTAATTTATTTCACTTACTTTTCATTATTTCTATTTTCCATGATTTTAATATAGTATAATACTTATTAATATAGGGTGAGACTATATGTGAGTTATTGGCAAATAACCCGAATTATCATGTGGTTACTATTGGTTGGGTGATCAATTTCTCGAGAGACATACTACATAATATGCCACTTCTTGCGTCCTATGTATGGGTTGCTATTGATGTGTCAAAAGATTTTAACTATCTACTACCTATTCCCATTAAAGATATAAGGGTTGTTGGAGAGGCGATGGATAGTTTTGTTGGATGGCAAGCTAGTCAAGTTAGGATTCCAAGACAAAAAAAAAACTAGTAAAGATGCATAATTTAAGAAAAAGTCGATACCCCAATGTAAGATCTTCCCAAAAAAGGTAGTCTTCCATAAACATGTGCTTAAACAAGAGCCTCAATTGCCAAGCCAACACAAAAATTTACTCCAAGCATGTGCAATGATTCATAGATCTAATCCTCCATTCTTACAAATCCCATTTGAGGCTAGTATATACATCAAAGAACGATATGATATACTTTTACTTCATATTATTGATGAAGTACTTCAACGTGATATAACCAACCTCATTATTCTTAGCTTTTACATATGGTAATTTTTTTCCATAAATGAATAGTTAGTATTTTAAATATAAACTAATCCATTTAAAATATTTATAATAGGTGCTTTTAAGAAAAATTTGTTGTCCCTTTCATTCTACAAATGAAGTTTGTCTTCGTTATTCCTCATGAGGTTGGTGCCAATGCCTTAATTAAAAATGAAAAAATTTTAGAACAAGTAAAGGCATTAAGTGAAAATTTTAAAGCAAGGGCTTGAAAGGGAACATTATTCATAATACCATACTATTAAAGGTAACGTACTTCTCACTTATCTTAATTATTTTTTATTTTTAATTTAATCAATTAATTATAATTTGTAACACTTGTTAATACTATTAAGGACCATTAGATGTTGATTGCCACCAAACCATTCAACAACACTCTAAAGATATATTATCTTGATTCTCTTGGAGGGCAACTAAGGAATCAACAAATTTTATTGGAGTTGATTAATATGTAAGTGCATAAAATATTTCACATATTTATTTGTTTATTTAAATTTCAAACTGATGTGCTTTTAACTATTTTATTAGGGCAATTGTGTTATATCGCACTAATACAAAACAATCAATTCCAAGGTCCTTTACAAATTTTGATGGGATGTATACATGGAATATAATAAAGCTAATTGGAGTCATTTATTGAATTAAAATATAATGCATTAATATACAATCATCAGTTCTTTAATTTATAATATCCAATACAAATGAAAAATAGCTTGGATTGTGGCTTTTATGTCATGAAGTTCATGAAGGACATCACTATCTATAACAAGAGTATAATTCCTGAGATAGTATGTCAACAATATTCACTTTTCAATTACAAAAAAATTAATGTATTAAAATTAATTTATAGTGGATCATTTACATATTGCAGTACTATGATGATTGTTACACTGAAGAATTCGGGAATGCAAAAAATAAATGAGGCAATTAAAAAATGTTGTCAATACATTTTTCAAGTATGAACCTTATACAAAGAAGATCAATAAAACTACCTTGAAGAAGTAGCTAGGATGATTGGTTTTTTAAAAGCTAGTTTACTTTATAAAATCACATTTGTTTATGTGATATAGATTAGTAAAAGAGATGTTCATTGATTAATTTTTCAATTGAATACAACAAATTCTCTTGATATTCAATTCTGAAATGGCTATTTACTGCTATCTTGATTTCATTTTATAGGGGGACTAGTAAATAACGGCTCTTATATGGTTAAAAAAAACCATATAATAAATGACAATTATCTAAATAACCATCATTTATCAAACAATAAATGATGGGTAAATGATTTACCCATCATTTAGTATTTCCCCTATGCAAAAACAAAATTAAAAATTATATTTTAAATTATAGTTATATAATCATCATTTATTAGGGAAACTTTAAATGTTAGCCATATAAGTGATGGATATTAACTGTCATTTATTTTATTTTTTTTTTGTAGTAGTAGTGAGCGTGCCAAAGAGGGTCAAAGCTTATAATATGCCAAGTCAAAAGGTAATGGCCCCACATGATGACACATAAGCACAAAATGGGAGAATAAACTGCTAACTAACAAAGGGATAATTTTGTTCTTTAAAAACTTAGTTTAGGGGAAAGTTGCCTCACTTAAGAGTATAGGTTGTCCAATGTTCTTAAAAAATAAGTATAGGGACAAAATTGAACATTAATCCTAAAAAGTTTAATATACTATTAATTATTAATTAATTTAATTATAACCAATTTGACCTTGATCCAACTACAATTTAACCATTAAACTGTGAATCAATACATCATCCGGTTCAATGATCAGTCTAGTTTTTAAAACATTGCATAATTGTCAACCATTTTAGTTTAAGCATTGATGCATTTCTCATATTTGCACATAAAGTGATTAGCTATTGTATTCAACAAACTAATGTGTGCTATGCTATTTTTCTTTTTCCAAGCCATGTAAACTTTATGATCCCTCCTATGTTGGGCAGCATTTTCAACTCTAGGTTCCACCATTGTCGTAGTCAATGACTCAATTGCATCTTATTCTTTTAATATGTACGAGAACTTTTAGCGCCAAATATCTCAATTGTCCCCATTTAGCTTATCCCCCTTGTTCCTTCAATAATTATGTTCTTGGTAACCATTCTATTCCACATGAACATTATAATTCTATCATTGAATTGAACCAAAGAATATTTTAGTAATATAGCACAATTATTCTTAACTAGAATAAAAATGGCATCATTGGATCCATGATCAAGAAATTACATTTGTACCTCCCATCATATGAATTTTAGTAATGGCACTAACTTTCTATCAAGAATTTTACATGAGTACTTCACAACATATTTTCATCTATGACTCTTAGAAAACTCATTTTCTAGGAGATCCCACTCAAATAAAGCATATAACATATATATTAAAGGATTTAATCAAATAACAAAAAACATGTTTCCTTATACTCAAAATAAACATAAATCCAAGAGTACAAGCCAATCATATAAATGCTACTAGAAAAATATAAATTAGCGAGGAAATTTAGTGATGGATCATCTACTACTCTCTAAAATACCAAATTAGCGAGGGAATTAGAAAAGAATGTTGATTTCATAGCTTGACTTAAAATTAGTGAGGAAAATAGCGAGGGACTACCAATCCCTCTTTAAAATAAGAAAATTAGCGAGAAAAATAAAAGAGACTATCAATCACTCTCTAAAATAAGACAATTAGTGAGGGACTGCTACTCCCTCTCTAAAATAAAAGAATTAGTGAGGAAAATATAGAAAGACTGTTAATTCCTTTTTAAAATAAGATAATTAGCTAGGGATTCTATCCCTAGCTAATTACTGCAAAAAAATTAACTTTTTGAAATGAATTTTAATTATATATATTTAATTATTTTTATTTAAAAATAAAAATTAAATTTAAAAAATAACTAAAATATTCATAATAAAATTATTTAATATTTTCTTTATTATAAGTTCATTTTCATTAATAAAATAATATTTTATTAAAAATAAAATATAAAGAATAATTTAAATAAATGAAATGTAAATATTTTTAACATATTAATAATTGAAAATAAAATTTAATATGTATATATGTGTATATTTTTATAACATATTATTTGATATATTTACATAGTTAAATAATATATATTTAATTTTTCATGTAATGACTGTAGCTACCTTTCAATTCAATTGGCAAAGAAGGAAAGTATAAAGCTTGGAAGGTATGAGGTTAAGGGTTTAAGTCTTGACTTTCACATAAATATAATGAATGAATGATATGGTAAGGAGTAAGTGACTTGATACAAAATGGACAACGACATGTCATGAGTTGTCACACATGTGACATGTCATGAGTTGTCACACATGTGACAGGTGATGGGACACGAGATGATAAGTGACATGGTGGTTGACGAGATATAAGATTGTTGGTGACATGTTACAAGTTAACGTATACATGGCGGGTAATGCGGCATTACTATTTTCAAATATAGACATATTTAGCAAGAGACTAATCCTTCACTAAATTATTAAATTTTGAATAGTATTAGTGAAGGACTGAATCTCTAGCTAAATCCTTCAGCCATTTTTTAATTACGAATTTAGTGATGGACAAAATCCCTTGCTAAAATAAAATTTAACTAGTGAAAATGGCATTTAACGAGAGATTTGTCTCTCATTAAATTCCATTTTTCTAGTAGTAAAACAAGTATTCAACATGATGGTATTAATATACATTCTCATCACTTGCCATTTTATCATATTTCTTTTCATAATAAAAGTTTTTTTTAATGGTTCAAATGTTCTCTCATCCTTTTTCCACACTAAAAAAATTCCCTCAAGATTAATTGCAAAAATTTATGTTTAAATTATACTTTTACAATTATCATTTCAATGGAAATATTTCACTGCCATTAAAATTTGACTCATATTTAGTTTACATCAATGGATATTTTATTTAGGTCAATTTCCAAATGACTTTCTGGATTTTTACCAATTAGTACTTATTCCTTCATAGGTTTTATGTTAAAATCCTTACTTAAAGGATTTCATTTTGGAATAAATGGTTTTTTGAAAATATATCTCTTAAAGAGACATTCTTTGTTTCAATGCTTTCAGTGGAGCCATAATTCATATTTACCCAAATAATAAATAATTTGGATAATTATTATTTTATAATTTTTAAATGCATAAGATTCATTTGTTTAAGCAATAAAAGAGTCATAAATTGATGCAAAAGTGTCCAAAACATAGGCACATCACATATAAAAATATAGATATCAAATTTAGGGCTTTTTAGGAACAAATTGCATCTCGATTGTATGCTCCGCCCGCCCACACATGTCCTTTAAATGAGTCTAGATCAAAAATTCTGGAAAAATAAGAAAATCCATGTTCACCCACTCTTGGTGACGGAGCATCTATACCATGTGCCAACATAGAATGCTCTAACAAGGACACGCACCAGCATTGTGGAGTCCACTCACCGGGACCTTGTGGTTCGTGTAGTCCGTGTGCTTTTTGGGTCCCCTAGCAGGCTCCACTCACCACTTGGCATATTTTTTTCTTTTTTTAATTTTAAATAACTTATTATTTATTATGTTGATCAGGTCGTTGACCTAACCCAATCGAACCCGTTTGCAGCACCTAAATCTGAACTCCTTTGGAAAACCTTTTTTTTTTTTTTTTAAAGAAGGCCCCTTTTTTTAACCCAGGTCCAAACATGTTTAGTTTAATTTTTGGAATGGGCCTTATTTCTTTCAGCCCAAATCATGGAATACAATTTTTTTTAAAACAGCTATGATTTTTATTTTTACAAGGACCAAAGCAACATCATTTTGATCATCTTCTACCTTCCACTGGGTTAACTTAACTAGGTTTCTTAGTCTAGTCAAGTCCATCAAACTCAAAACGTTGGAGAGCCATATCTCCACTATCCGACATCTATTTTGCACGTTTTTGATGTTGTTTTTTTCATGTTTTAAGTTCTACACATTTATGGCCTCCATTTGCCTAAAAAATCCATTTTTAAATATCCAAGTTTTGATTCTCATTATAGAGTTGTCATGCTGGGGGGTCTTCACACGCACAAAGTGTAAAGCAAACGAATGCAGACTCAGAGAAATATATACTACTCATATATCATTCAGGTAAACACCCAAAAAGTTTATAAGAAATGAAAATAGAACACGCAACAGACAAACGACTATCAAAAAAGAAAAAATGATTAAAAGGATGGTAGATTTGCATGGTATTTATGTAAGCATATCATATTGATGTTCAACGACAGACAAAGCCTGGAATCAAACATACACTCTAATACCAATGTAATGTCCCTATGTAGATGAACGGAGTTACAAAACTCTATCTCTAATTCACAGCAAATACACGAGAGAGGAAGAGAAGAGAGAAGAGAGTTTTTCCAGTTCTGAAAAAAAAAATGCAAGAGTGACAAATTTCATGCACACCATATGCTTCTTAACTCCCAAGCATATGACGGTTCCGACTTGCTAATTAAGATTCGTAATTAAGAGAGGAATTATTCCACTCAAACAGCCCCAATCTTTAATGTGAGCTTAAAAAGTGCATAACCCTATAACCCAACATAATTAAAAGAGGACTCGTGGTTATCAAAGTTTTAGAAGGCAGCAGGTTTTTTAAATTTTAAAAACAAAACCTAATGGACGCATCTAGCGGTTAAAAAAGAAGGATGGGAAAACTGACTTGCATCCGTGAGTAAACAAATTCCTTGGGAAAGATTTGTTTTCTCTCAAGCACAACGATGTTATCTACTTTGATCAGGGTTAATGTTTGGTTATTGGAAACAGGAGCACAAATTGGGTACATTTTTCTTGACTATAAATATAAAATAAAACTTATAACGAAAGCAACCCAATTATAAGTTAAAGGTAATATGATTTAGGAAAATGACATTAAAATTTCTTTAAATTATCTAAATGATATTTTAGTCTCTCGAAGTATCATAATTTTCTTAAAGTCTTTAAAGACTTTTTTGTCATTAAGGAATTAATATACAAGACCAAATTATCCTTGATTGAGATAAAAATTTCAAGTTTGAGAATAAATACTTGTAAACTTGTAAATTGCTATTGAATTTTTGTGATTTTAGAAAAAAAAGTTGTGATTATTAGAACAAAACTTATAAACTACAATTGATATTTGCAACATTCAGAAAATATTATGATTTCAAATGTGAATTTACAAATTGTTATTGTATTGAATTCTTGCGAATTTAAAAGAAAAGTTATGAATATTAAAACAAAACTTATGAATGACAATTGATATTTGAAACACTTGAAGAATATTAAAATTTTAAATGTGAACTTATGAAATTGCTATTGAATTTGTCTTAATTTAAGAAGAAAAGCAGTGAGTTTTATAACAAAACTTGTAAATAAAAATTGATATTTGCAATACTTGAAGAATATTAGGATTTCAAATGTGAATTTGCGAATTATTGTTAAATTCTTGTGATTTTAGAAAGAAAAGTTGTAAATCATATAACAAAACGTGCAAACCAAAGGTACAAAATATCTATTCTGAGGCTTAGGATTTTTATTTCAATCAAAAGCAATTTAATATTTTACATTAATTTTTAATGCCAAAAAAAATCTTTAAAAACTTTAGGAGAATTATAACATTTCAAGAAATTAAAATATCATTTAAATAATTTAAAAGAATTTTACTGTCAATTTTTTATAATTTATTTTTTCAAAGTATGTGCAATGCTCAAGCAATAAACATTTATATTATAGGTAATCAAATCCATAAAAAGTTATCCTATCTACGCGTCTTAACTATTGTATCTCATTTTTCAGATTTTTTGTATTTAAATATTGGGAAAACAGATCCAATCTAATCGAATAAATTATTACCATAGGAATATAATATGTATATTACTTCTTTTTCTGCAATTAATAAGAATATTTTTTTCATATATACAACACTTTATTTATGATAAATCGATAAGCATTATAAAAGATACTGATCAATACGTAACATTTTATATAGAGGAATTTTACTGAAATTACGAGTCACTAATTAAAATTAAAGAACTTTGTCTTAATCATTTAATTAATTTAATAATAAGCAATTAAAACATTAGAACAAAAGTCAGCATAATTTGACTTACAAATAAATTAATGATGTAAATGTTTACGATGACTTAAATGAAATTGTTTAACCCCAAATGAAATTGTTTAACCCCAACTCTAACAAAGTTTTATAAAGCAAAATGACTTTTCGTATAACATCACTGTCTCATAAATCAATCAACAGAATAAGAATCTGCCTATAAAAGTCATATACTTCTTCATATGTTTATATTTTCTTATACAGCTATATGATTTTTAGTAACATTATGTTAGATTCTAATATTATCAAGTTCAATTACTAATCACATATATTTGAACTCAAGACCTTATGTCTAAAAGAAAAAACTACTTCTACTAAGACTGACACCTATTATTTTTTATATTTTCATGATACTGTAGGGGTTATCAAGTAGATTATTCTTTTATTATTTCTAAAAACCTAAAAAATATTTTAAATAGATATTATTCAAATCATTTAATTTCTTATATTTTATTTTTATAGATGAAGAATATGAAACAAAAATAGTATTTCAAGTGATAATTATTTTAAAAAAATACTTAATAATTATATAAAAATATGAAAATTCATAATTAAAAAAAATCATAAATCAATGGTTGATTTAAAGTATTTTGGTATATATGTAGCTTTTCTGGATTGTTTAATTAATTGGGTAGTTTTCTTTTATTTGAATTAACATTGACGTCAATGGTTTCTTTTGCTTATACGGCGTGTAAAAAGGCATTGTTATTATATCACTATCACCATATCAATATATTAATTAATCAAAATATAAATAGTGGATTTGTAGTTTAAAATTTGCATGATACGCCTAATGTGACAACTTTTTGCACTTCTTCAAAAATACATAATGTGCGCATCTAATTTAATTAAAATAATAAATTAATACGAAGCATATCAAATATATCCATCCACTTCCCCAAGATAAACAAATAATCCATAAGCCAATACGACAAAACCTCATGTCCGGATCTTATAAGAAATCTTTATCATCTAAGCTATTTCTCTATGTCAAATCAAGGCAATAATATATTTTTTATTTTTAATCAATGAGGATAAGACAAATTTCAGATACCCTTGCACTTTCACGGGAATATAAATATACACAATGGTTTTCAGAGCTAGTGGGATATTTCGCATGATTATCTCATTGACATGTTAGTTTATAAGAATATATAGATTTTATTTGGTGAAAGTGCATCTCATACTTAGCAGGTTTCCCAAACCAACATTATTATTGTTTGGATTAAATCTAATTTTATTTTGGTTGAAGCCCAACCCCGTAATTTTAGAATGAGGAGAGGTTACTTTCAAAAAGAGATAACCAAAGTATTTTGAGCAAATGAGACAAGCAGAGTAAGTTTTGAGAATAATTACTGTAGCGAGCTCGGCAGCCCTAAAAAGTGAATATCTTGGAAGAACGTGAACCTAAGCCAAAGGAAAAACAATCACTTCTGCTTGTAAAAAGGAAAGCAAGACAAACCTACAAACTCTTTCAACAAAACCAACGTAATAACAAACTGATCGTGCATCAAATAAAATTATCTCTGATAACAGTGTTTTACTATACTTGTAAGGAAAAAAAACAACAACAACAAATCAACAAACACAACGTACAGATGCATCCCCACTAAAAAATTATTTTCATTTTCTTTACCTCAATGCAGAACCGAGTGCTTCCAGCAAAGCTGCGCAACACTCAACATAGTTCCATAACATTTTTATTTTTAGCACCGAGTAGATTTACAACACGGCTGCTCCAATATTTTTCTTCTACTTTTCTTCTTAGATCTTCTTTAATTTCTTTTATAACAGTAGCAATATTGTGTCTAATCCCAACATATAGATATTCAATTTCTCCTCATCTTTATTTCTTCTTGTGCTTCATTTTCTTTATTTTTGAGCACTTGCATCAAAGAAAATTGTGGTAATGTTTTTTGAAGCTTACCGTTTGATTGAGAAGTCATGCTTATCACATTATATGATTACCAATTGAAAAGAAATTTTGCAAACTATTTACAAAATATTACATATGAAGGTCTTGGTGAGCAGACTAATTTACAAATAAATATTGTAAAATTGGAAAAACCACAATTAGGTTCTTTAGGATATGAGTTTAATTAGAAATTCATGTGCAAAAATAATATTACCCTTACTTGTAATCTATGATTAAGTTAACTATTGGATATATGAAATTACAATTATAAAAAGTTAAAAATAGTTATAAATTATTAATAAAGTAGTTGTAAACAATTAGTGTGAAACTTTGTTAGTGATGCATGATGGTTTAACTAATAAATATGTGAAGTTATAGTTATAAAATATTAAAGTAATAATTATAAATTATAGTTAAAGTGATTGTAAACAATTAGTGTTAAACTTTGTTAGTAATGTATAATCAATTTAATTATTAAACATGTGAAGTTATAATTATAAATATTGAAGTGATAGTTGTAAATTATTAATGAGATATTTGTATACAATTAGTATTAAACTTATAATGCATAATCAGTTTAATTATTGGATCGATATGTGAAGTTACAGTTATAAATTACTAATAAAGTAGTTATAAATTAATTGATTGATATCATGTATTTTTAATAAAGGTATTATTGTCTTTTCATCCTAATTTCAAATTACACTCGGGATTTAAAGACCCTGGCCGTGGTTTTTTAATTTTATGAAATTTATTTATAAATAAATCTACTTCACAAAGCCTATATATAATTTTTTCAACTATTTAATATATATTTGTTTCACAACTTTTTCACAATCAATTTCTCAAACATGGGAATATAGTTTTTCACAATCAAACAATAGCAAATCAAGTAAATCATTAAAAACAAGTGATACATAACCCCACCACCTGGCAAACAATGTCACAATATTTCAATGCCAGCACAATCAAAGTAACACAATCCATCCTTAGTTCTTCTAGTGCATCACAACCACAATCAAAATCCAAAAATCTTCCATCATGACTTGAAATGAATAAAAATCATT
Source organism: Prosopis cineraria (assembly GCF_029017545.1). NCBI lineage: Eukaryota > Viridiplantae > Streptophyta > Magnoliopsida > Fabales > Fabaceae > Prosopis > Prosopis cineraria. Next base: position 14,776,882 of record NW_026555332.1, on the reverse strand, counting down.
TCATTTAAATTGAACAACATCAAGCATGCTTGAAAGAATTAAAATTATCAAAATAGTCACTTTCTTAATCTAATAAATGTCCATCAAATGTTAGTCATGCTTGAAAAGGATCAAAATACAAATATAGAGATTCATAGAAGCACACGCACATGCTAGAAATTTCAAACCATTTACTTTCAGATAAGAAAATCAGCCAAACAAGCCCTCAATGGGCATGACACTCTGTGTAATAATTAAATGGATATAATATAATAAACTAACAAGTATCTCAATATATGAAAGGATAAAACATTGTTGCTTCTTTTACAAGCCTAAAACTATACATGCCCAACACCACCCACTCAAACATTACTTTACAAAATTAACAATAATAAATATAATTTATTATTACATCTTAATAATTTATTTTTTCTATAAAATTAACTCTAACAATTACCAATGTTCCCCATTTAAGCTCTAAACTAATCTATCCCTTAACTTAAATTAATTTTCATAAATGTTTGTTCCTTTTTCAACCTCTATAAATTTAATAATTAGCTCCTTATACTTAATTTTCCCAAATATCTCAACCTCTACCTTTAAGTATTATCCTCCAAATTCTCAATTTCATGTATTCGACTATAGTCCCTATATTTAGCCTATTTATAAAAAGATTTAATCGTCTCTTTGGACTTAATTCTTTGGAAACTCTACTGCAACCACTATCATCATTGAGAATCGTTCTTCTTCATCTCAATTCAAAAGTTATCTCTTCATCAAAAATTTTGTTCACTCGCCTCTTCATCACATTCTACATCTTCTCAATCCAGGATCTAACGTATTCATTACCGTTCTTTCTCTGTTTCCTATTCCACCTGTTCTTGTCTCCCACTTTTTGGTATTGCCAATTTTGGATTTATGGTGGTTTCCTTCTGATGGCCTCATGTCAAATAGGATCCCAAGTTTTCATCACTAAGTAAATAAACATTATTCAAAATAAGATTAAATCAAAATTATGAAGTATACAGAAGCACGAGATATTAATCGTTTTAAAAACACTGCAAAAATAAGGACAAAAAATATCATTTCATAAAATTATAAGTCATTTGTTATGGCCAATGATGCATTCACTACGACAAACCACATGGAGACTAATCTAATTTACATAATAGTTAATATTCTATACATAAATGGTGGGGGTAATTTGCTTGAAATTTTAAAGTTTAGGGTCCAGGATGCTACTTGCGTAATAGTTTAAGATCTATAACACTAATTAACTGGGGCCCATGGTGAACAATAATAGTGAATAGTAATAACATTAAAAAAAGATAACAATAGGGTTTAATTTGCTCTAAATTTAAAAATTTTGGATTTATTTTGCACATTTTAAGAGTTCAGGATTTAAGGTACTTTTCGAGTAAGAGTTTAGGGTTTATTTTACTCATTAACCTTTGTTATTTAATTATTCCAAAAGAAATTGGAAAATTAATTTAGGGCAAATATATGATTGTTTAAGTTTGCAAAGTTACATTTGAACTTGCTAAAATTAAGTATTTGGTACATTAAATAGTGGGAGGATTTCTTTTGGTTATTTAATCACATATCAATGTAGTTGATTAAATTGGTTGATTAAAATTCTAATAAATATTGTGCACATATGGATTTAAATGCACATTTGATATTTGTGATGAGCATGTATTTTTTTTCCTTAAGGAGTAGCCATAGCATCCTTATATTTTTTGCATGCACTATTAATCATGTATGGATTTTTAAATATCAATTGTAATTAATCATGTAATTATAATTTATCTTTGTCCACAAGTAGATAATTATAATTACATATTTAATTACGATGGAATAGAAGTGGCTTTGTAATTTTTAATAACCCACAGGTATTAGGAAATATAAATGCAATCTAGTTTCATCCATTAATAGTTAATTACATATTATGCTAGTGTCTTTGCCCACAGGTAGACAATATTGATACATATTTATAATTGTATGAGTTGTTTGTTTAGCATACGTGTATGGAACAATATTGTAATTGCCTTAAGACTAATATGTGAGTGTATTTGACCTTTATGATCTTGCAGTTCCAATAGCTACTCCCAGAATCATTGCCGAAGTAGGGAACAAAATAATCCTGCATAGTACAAATTACTTAGATTAAAAGGACAATGTCTTGTTGCTACTTGGCTGCTTGGACTTGGATTATGCTTTAAGGGTTGACGAGCCCCTAAGAAGGTGACAAAGATGACAAAGATGCTAAGAATTATTATGATCAATGGGAAGGCTAAATTGCCTTTGCCTCATGCTCATTCAAAATTAGAACTAAAGGAGTATTCAGGGTGCCATCCCTAAATGTCACATAATGAAAGAATACTTGTAAGTCTTGGACAAGCAATTCAAACCATCGGACAAATATTTAGGCAAAACAATAATGTCTAATTATGCAATATGCGGCTTACAGGTGTTGGAGGGGTCAGATAATACATAATGAAAATGAGGGACCTATCCTCATAACTTAAATCCTTTAAGATGGAATCGACCGAGCAACTCATAGTATAGCTCATTTTGAATTCCCTTCCAAATCAACATAAAGCCTTTAAGGTCCCTTACAACACACATAAAAGATAAATGGACAATGGATGAACTATTGGCCATGTGTTTTTAGGAAGAAATGAGGCTATAGATGAATAGGAGAGTTACAACTAAGGAAGCTCATTTGGTTGAAAGTTCCAAGGTTGTTGGTAAAGGGAAAGAAGAAAAAAAGAATTATTCCTACCTCAGCTAAAAACAAAAGGGAACGTAAGTGTTTCTTCTGTAAGAAGAAAGGACACATGAAGAATGAATGCCTTAAAAGGAAAGCTTGGTTGGAAAAGAAGGGTAAGTTTACTTGTTTGTGTTACTTTTAAATCTCATTTAACTCGCATTAACAATGAAACTTGGTGGATTGATATTGGTTCTATGATCCACATCTTGAATACCATGTTGGGCTTTCTAAACAGTAGGCCTCCACATCCTAATGAGGAAAAGTCTATTCAAGCTGTGGGATTTTGGACTGTGTAGAAGTAGTTGGAACTTTTCAGATTATCTTATCAAATAATGTCATTTTAGACATTTTTGAAACCTTTTATATTCCTACATACAAGAGAAATTTAATTTCCAAGTCTAAGTTAATTCCTTTTGGTTATGGTTTGAATCTTGTAAAGGATTTTATGAGTTTTAATAAGGATTTTGTTCTAATTGCAAAATTTTTTTAATTAATAGTTTATTTAAAATTATTTGCAATTCATCTCTATAACCTCCCGAGGTTAAACCGCAATTAACTCTAAATTATGGTAGTCCAGGATTCAACCCTTAAAGGATTACCAAATTGTAAAGCTTAAGAAAAAGGAATTTCTCAAATTATTTTAAAGGCATCCCAATTTTTGACAATTCAAATATTAAACATGATTTAAGGACTCTAAATTAGAGTTTCAAAAACTAAACGGAAGCTTGAAAATCATTTAAGACCCAAATAATGAGTTTTAAAGCTAAAAAACCAATTTTGTACAAATAATAACACGTGTACCGTGGCGTGTCTCCTCTGTGCCATGTGCCGCGGCGTAAGGTGCCATGTGCTATGGCACATTGCACGAAATTTGACAGATCAGTGCTATCATTTGACAGCATGTGGAGCAAACTTTTGACGCGTCCCAAATCTCTGTTTGACGTCTGATTGAGGTAGTTTCATGGTTTACGCGGAGCTTTCTCCTAGCTTTGGCTAATAGCATAGGTTTCACATTCAAACTCATTTTTTATAAAAAGTTGGACACCAAAACCTATTTTGACCACATTTTTACAAAATTTTCCAAATGGGGTGTCCGAACTCAACCACACGTGCTAATAACCTACACAAACCTTTTGACCACACTCAATGGACTCTTACAGACTCATGTAATGCACCACACAATATTAAAAATGCTTATATCATAATATCACCACTCAACCCTAGTTTTCATAAAACATAAAGGGAGAGAAAAAGTTGTACAAAATTAATAATTTCATTCCAAATTTTTCAAAATACATATGTTTTTACTTGCACAAGTATTTTAGGCCTATCCATGGGTTTACAACCAAAACTCACTAACCTAAGGTATAAAATACACTAGTCATATACAAAATTATGCAAGCAGTACATAAATCTTGTCAATTAATCCTAGTTGGCAATTAAATTAACAAATACACATTTAAGTAGCAAAAGAGAGGTGTATAGAGGATTACTCCACCATTCCTAAGCCTTTGTACGTTTTTCCCGACTAGGATTCGATGAGTTAGGTCTTGAAAATATTGAGAATTGAGGGATGGGTATAATCACTCAGTAACCAAGTTTCACTTAACCCTTACAGTTACATATCAATTGTAAATAGATGCAATTAGGCAAATAAGCACATATATCACATAACACTAGGCCATGGTTTACAAAACTAACAACCATGTGACAGGGCTTGCCACAGAATACCATATCATGTTATTTCACAAACGCATAACACAGGGTCACAAAAATAACAACCATACGCCCTCAACACATGTCGGACCATAAAACTAACAACCATATAGCCAGACTTATTTACCAATTTTTCCTCCATTTTAACCTAATATTTAAGGTAATTAAGCCTATAACTTCAAAGTTCAATTATTAAACTTTAGACCAGTCATAAAACCTTATTTTCTTACTCGAAAGCTCTTTTTAAACATTTTACTTAGGTTTTAATTCCTTAAAACTTCTTGATCTAATTTTTTTTACTGATCAAACTTAAAGAAATTTAGATAGAAATGTAGTATAGGGCTATATAATACTTACCTGACAAGTCACTGGCTGAAGCAAACTCTCAATCATCGAATAATCCAAGCCTTAGCAGAGCTAAACTCTTTATTGTCTTCTAATACATTTTCTCAACTTCTCCATTCTAATTCCACGAGCTGAAATGTAGCTCTTAAGTAAAATTTTATGCTATGTGCTGCAGCGCATAATGCATATGTTATAGCACGTGGCACAGTGAGACAATTATCATTATTGCTTACACATTACATCTTGAATTGCCATTCTATCACTCAATCCTATAACCACACCAGCCAACCCATACTTACATTAATCCAATACCTCCAATACCTAAAACCATAATCAATCCACTAATTACTACTTTGCCCCTAATTAGAAACTAGTTTTCTTGGATTGAAATTTAAATGCAATTACAAGCTTATGTCATAGGAACAAATAGGGATATTGCCTTCTCATACTATCCTCTATCTCCCATGTAGTGTTACTAGAAGCCATTTCTCGCCAAAATACTTTTACTAATTGAATAGTTTATTATAGAAGTACTTTTCTTAGACATCTACTATCTGATTTGGTTCAGCTTAATAAGTGAGATTCTCCTAAAGCTCTACTTCCTCTAGCTCAATAACACTTTTTTCATTGCGACACGTGAAACACTTCGTGTATCTAATATGCTATAGGACATACTCTATCCAAAATCTAGTATGGTCCCATATAGTGAGGCAATAACTTCTTAGCTCGTATGGACCTACTAATACCAATTAATAGAGAAACTTAGAGAAACATGTAATCATTAACTTCAAACTCTAATGGTCAACGCTACTTATAAGCATAACTCTTCTGACAGCTTTGGACAGTAAGAAGCTTTTACCTAGTAACTCTGATCTTCTCTATGGTTGACCCACAATATCTGCTCTAATTATACTTCTCTCACTCAACTCAACCCAGTATAAGGGCAATCTATACTTCTTCCCATATGATGCCTTACTTTGCACCATCTAAATACTTGAATAAAAGTTGTTACTATAGGCAAACTCAACCAAAGACAAATGGCTGTCCCAACTACCTCTCTATTCAAGGACTATGATCGAAGCATGTCTTCTAGAGTTTGTATCTTGTGTTCAGTCTGCCCATCAGTTTGTGGATGATAAGATGTACTAAACCTCAACTCAATATCCATAGCCCTCTATAGTGATCCCCATAACCTTAAAATAAATTGAGGATCTCAATTGGAGACTATATCCTTAAGTATACCATGCAATCTCACAACATCTTTCACATATACCTCTGCATACTTTTCCAAATCATAAGAGCTCTTAACTGGAAAAAAGTGTGTTAATTTCATCAATCAATCTATAATAACCCATACAGAGTCATATCCAGACTGAGTTCTTAGTAGTCCAGACATGAAGTCCATTGATATATTGTCCTACTTCTATTGGGGAATCTCTAGAGGTTGAAGCATACTAGTCAGTCTTTGATGCTTAATACCTTTTGACACATGAGACACCATCTCACAAACCTGGTAACATCCCATTTCATACCTTACCACCATTAATGCTTCGTCATATCATGATACATCTTGGTCACACCAAGATGTATCGTATATTTGCTCTAATGGGCTTCTTCTAAAAATTTCCTTCTAATCCCCTTATCTACTGGTATACAAATTATGTCCTTATATAAGATTAATCCATCATTACTAAACTAGAATAAGGAAGTACAACCCTCTTCAATATCTTCTCAAATACTTTACTAGAACTCATCTTTCAACTAAGGTTCCCATATCTCTTTCCAAAACACATTGGAAATAGCTATTAAGTAAACTATATTTGGAAAATAATCTAATACCTCATATTGTACTTCCAACAAAGACAACAATAATTGATGTTCTCAAACCATCAATCTAGCCATATACAATAAATTTTAACTCAAAGCATCAGCGACGATGTTGGCTTTCCTTGGATGGTACTTAAACTCATAGTTATAATCCTTCAAGAATTCCTTCCATCGCCTCTACCGTATGTTAAGCTCTTTCTAATCTATAAGATATCTTAAACTTTTATGATCATTACACACACTAAACTCTACACAATGGAGATAATGCTGCCAAATCTTAAGAACAAACACCACAGCTACTAACTCCAAGTCATTTTTTGAATAACTCTCTTTATGAAATCATAATTATCTGGATACATATGCCACTACTTAGTCTTCCTACATCAACACACATCCCAGACCTTTTAAAAAAGTAACTTTATAAACCTCATAAGGCAACTGTGGATTATGAATAATTAACACTGGTGCCAAGGTTAACTTCTCTTTAACCTTCACAAAAGCGACTTCACACTGATCATCCTATAAGAAAGGCTGATCCTTTCCCATTAACCGAGTTAAATGAATAGTAATATGTGAAAATCCTTAAATAAACCTTCAACAATGACAAGCTAGACCTAAAAAACATTACACCTTAGTTACTAAACCTGGCCTTTCCCATTACAACACCTCACCTACTTTATAGGGATCTACTAAAATCCCTTTAGTTAACACCACATATTCAAGAAATTGTACTTCTTGCAGGCAAAATTCATATTTCCACAACTTAGCCTACAAGTGGTTATCTCTCAAAATCTTAGCACAGTCCTCAAATGTCTCACATGCTCTTCCTCGTCCTTAGAATATATTAGCATGTCATCTAAAAATATGACAATAAAATAATCTAAGAAGGGATAAAATATACAGTTCATGTAGTCTATAAAAATTATAGGTGCATTCGTCAATCTAAATGATATTACTAAAAACTCAAAGTGACCATATCGAGTATGAAATATTATCTTAGGTACATCCTTTGTATTCACCCTCAGATGATGGTACTCAAATTGTAAATTGATCTTAAAAAACACTTAAACCAACTGATCTAGTAAATCATCTATCCTCGAAAGTAGGTACTTGTTCTTTACTATTACCTTGTTTAATTGTCTATAATTAATACACAAGCATCGGTTGCAATCCTTTTTCTTCACAAATAGGATTGGCAAACCCCACGGTGACACATTAGGGCATATAAAGCCCTTATCTAACAACTCTTCAAGCTGCTTCTTAAGTTCCATCAATTTTAAAGGAGCCATTCAATATAGAGCTTTTGAAATAGGTTCGATATGAGGTACCAAATCAATGGAAAAACCTACTTCCCTCTCTAGTGGAAAACCTAAAATCTCATCCATAAATACCTCTAAAAACTCACTCACATACTAAATCTCATCAAGATTGCTATTGCCATTGCCCTCTGTTGTAAAGAAAACTGCATAGTATAACATCCTAAATTTCTAATCTTGTATTAATGACTGATTACGGAATGAATTAGTAATTTAAGTGAGACTAGTATTCTAGGTAGTGGAATGTTATATTGAGTCTTTGGGATGTTATATGAACAAATATAAGTGAAGAATGAAGTCTCAATGTAGAGCGTGTGAGTATAGTGAGGTTTTTTCTCATTGTGCCATACGCTACAGCGCATGGTGTAGAAACTTGATTAAGTGGGATGTATCCTACTCATGAAACAGAAGAGAGAAGCAAGAGAAAATGGGATCAGGTGTGGAGAAGGGAAGGGACCTTTGCTAGGGTAAACAATTTCAATAGAAAGAGTGATATCTGACTTGTTACTTATCGGGTAATTTTTATGCTACCTTAATCTCTGATTCTACCTTATTTTCTCTTAGTTTAAACTATTAAGAAATTGAATTCAGAAGCTTTAAGGAGATGATTTCTTACCCTATAGACATAGAAAGATTCTTCAAAACTAAACTAGTACTTTGTAACTAGTTTGAGTTAGAACGATAAAGCTTTGAAGCTATAGGTATAATTTGCCCTAATCTAAAAAGAGTAGTGAGAGAAAGTTTGATTGTGAGGAAGTTAATGCATGATGTGAGTGGTAAATAGTCATAGTGCATGTGAACAAATGCAAATAGTAGAAATGATACTTTGATATATATTTAATATCACTCTAGTTTTATTACTTTGGCATGGTTATTTATGGTAAATGAACTATATTGGTTACTGAGATTTTTATCTCACCTATAGTTATTTATATTTTTTAGGTTTTAGTAGTGGTAGAGCAATAGGAAAGGAAATGGGTTTAGTACAAACTCTTCTAACAAGCCCATTGTAAGATGGTGTAATGAACTTGAGTATAATAGTAGTGATTTGTATATAAGTTGTCATAGGAACCAATACTTATACATAACTTATGAATATGTGTGTGTATGTGTGATTTCTAAAATCCTAGCCCTTTTTGTGTGTTCATGTGTATAAATAGCAGGAATGACCATGTGGCTAGTGATTGAGCATAGGGGTTATGGTATGGTGGTATGTGAGATGTGTATGTGAAATTTGGCCTTGCACGCGATTGAGAATGAAAAATGAGAATTTGCCTAAGTTGGTTGTTATGGGTTGTTTACAAGCCAAATGTGTGTATGTGTGTTATATTGTCTATATGATTCATCAATCTGGTGTGTATTGTCCATTTGAATATGATTAAGGCTCTAGAAGTGGCTAATGACTTTTTATTTTAATGGGTGATGCTGAAGTGGTAAATTTTGACTTAAAATGGTCAAAATTGCACTTAGGTGTCCAATTTTTAAATGAAATATTAGATTTAAAGGAAACTAGTATCATTGATTAGATTATGAAACAAACTTTGTGTGGGCACTTATACCACCCCAATTGGACATCAGATGCAAAAATAGCGCACATCTGACGTTCGCACTAGAAACTACTGTGTAACAGCAGAATTAGGTGTGTGTGTCGCGGTACATGTATCCATCCACATATTATAGTGCATGGCATAGAGTAGGCAATTGTGGTCTCTATGCCATAGGCCATGGTACATATGGCACAAGCTACGGTACATGACATACTTTTTGTAAATTGGGCTATTTTGAATTGCAAATTAATGTGTTTATATCTTGTTCTTTCATTGTGTATTAGTCTAAATAATGTAAATAGTTTCTATAAGAGATTTTTAAAGATTTGATATTGGGATCCCATAGTTTTTTAAAGTTAACCATTTTGATTAGTAGTTATGTGGAGGATCGTATAGTAATATCAGTAAGGCATTACAAATAGTTGGTATCAGTTTCTCGAGTTTTGAGATCTGGTTACTCTGATTGTTTATTACATATGTCATAGACCTTAGCAACTTATATATTTTTTATTACAACATTCTTTCTCTTTTGCTTACCTTTCTTTACCTTTCATTCTTAGGAGGGGAGAAAATGAGAAGAAGAGGTACTTGAGTATCAAGGTGTCCAGTTGAGGATGAGCCTATGATAGAGGTTTAATTAGATGTGCCTCAATAAGCCAATACAAAAGATGGCTTGTTAGAAGAGTTAAGAAATATGATAATTGATATTCAACAGATAGTATGAGATCACAATGTTCTATTGAAGGGTAGATATCAAGCAAAGGAAAGAGAAGGTCAAGAGAGACTAGTATAAGAGGAAGTTCATAGCATATTTGAGCCATCTCAAGCTTTAGGTAGTAAGCAAGTTGTTGGAGTTGCTGTGGATCTATCCATTAATCAAGCCTGGAAGACTTTTAGGAGGTTCAGTCTACCACATTTGACGACAGTATGAAAGATGAAGAAGCTAAGTAGTAGATTAAGCACCTTGAGATAATATTCGAGGTGGTGACTTGTACTTTAGAACATAAGGTGACTTTAGCTACAGTTCAATTGGTTGGAGCAGCTAAGAGATGATGTGACTTAGTTAGACCATTTGGTAGTGTGAGATACTTTTAGGAAGAATTTAAGAGGGTGTATTCTGATTACTACTTCCCAGCGTCCTTTCGTACTGAGAAAGGGGAAGAGTTCCATTCATTCAGGCAAGGAGGCTTGGATAAAGAAGAGTTTAAGATGGTCAATGATTTGTTAGCCTATTCCATATATCTGTAGCACCTCAATGACATAAAGTGAAAGGTAGAGCGATTATTAGAAAAAATATGTCTAGAGTATCGACAACAGATTGCTCTACTTGACATTACTTCTTATGAAGACATATGTCATAAGTTAAGAATGGCTACTAGAAGAGGCAAGGAAGCTGAGGCTGAGAAGAAGAGAGTAGCATGGCAAAATTGGCTTTTTCTTTAGGTCTATCAGGTAGAGTTTTGAAGAAGTCTTTTTATAGCTCAAGCAGTTCTAGAGCTTTTAGGAAGAGGAGCTTTACTAGAGCCTTTTAAACCCAAATTGTTTAGAGGGGTTTAGTGTAGAGGAGTACTAGGATTAGAATTGGGATTTTGCAACCTCCAAGGCAAGCTTCAAATACACTACTACTTTTAGCACTAAAAGGTCACCTTAATTTAGTATATGCGGCAAATTTCATACAGGTAAGTACTAGACTTGTTTTAAGTATAGGAAGCTAGGCCATATCACTAAGTATTGTCCTAAAGGTGGAATTGAGGTGATAGAGCAGTGGTCGATAGTTTTGGGATGAGTATTTACAATAACACAAGAAGAGGCCAACTTGTCTTCAAGCCTAATCAAAGGTATCATTTATGTCTGTGGTAATATAATAGATGCATTGTTTAATTCTAGAGCTATACATTCTTTTATCTCAAAAGAATGTGTAGATAGACTGAAATTTAAGCTGGAAGAGTTACCTATATTGATTAAAGTAACTATGCGTTTAGGATCCTCGAGTATTACTAGTACATCATGTGGAAAAGTTGAAATTTTATTTAAAGATCAAGTATCTGTGATTGATTTGATTTGCATTTTCATGAAAGGGATTAATAAAATAGTTGGCTTGGATTGGCTAGTAGCTAATAATGCTATGCTAGGCTCTACCAGGAAGCTAGTGTCTTTACCAGTATTATCAGCAGGAACTTGTTCTACTGAGTAGGCCAGAATTCCTATTAGTTGTGCAAGTTGAAAAGTTGATAAGTTAAGGGTGTGGTGCATACATGATGATTTTTTTGGCAAGTAGTGTGTACGATGGGGGTATTAAGAAGATTTGAGTAGTGAGCAAATTTCTTAAGGTATTTTAAGGAGAGATGTCTAGATTACCTCCAGAAAGGGAAGTTGAATTTAAATAGATTTAGTTCCTAGTATTGAACTAATTTCTAAAGCCCCATATCGAATATCACCCTCAGAGTTGAATGAGTTGAAGAAGTAGATTAAAGATTTGCTTGACAAGGGTTTTATCAGGTTGAGCATTTTGCCTTGGGGTTCACTAGTGTTATTTGTGGGAAAGTAGGATGGTAGTTTACAACTATACATTGACTATTGGCAATTGAATAAGGTGACAGTGAAGAATAAATACTCTTTACCCAGAATCGACAATTTTTTATATCAATTGGCTGGAGCCTTAGTCTTTTCCAAGATTGCCTTGAGTTCAAGGTATTATTAGTTTAGAGTTTGTGAGAAAGATGTACCCAAGATGGCTTTTCGTCTGCGTTATGGGCATTACGAGTTCCTTGTCATGCCATTTAGTCTGACTAATGCACCTGCTATTTTCATGGATTACATGAACCATATCTTTAGACTATAGTTTTGCCATTTTTGCATCTAATGTTTGATTGAGGTAGTTCAAGTGTCCACACGAAGCTTGTTTCATAATCTAACTAATGACACTGGTTTCATTCAAATATGATATTTAGTGTGAGTTTTGATAGAGGGAAGTCAGATTTTTGGGCCATATGGTGTCAACAGATGGGATTTCTATTAATCCTCATAAAGTTGATATTGTATTGAAATAGGAGCAACCTAGCTCAGTTATAAAGATTTGAAGTTTTCTGGGATTAGCTCAATATCACTGAAGGTTTATTCAAGGTTACTCTTAGATTGCTTCTCCATTGATGAAGTTAACATATCAAGATCAACCTTTTGTATGGGATGATAGGTAAGTATGTAGTATTCATATGAGATGCAAGGGTAGTAATGATCTAACTTAATTGTTATGGAGCTCTAGTGTCTCTAGTCCCACCAAACCTCTTGCTATGGCTAATAACTCCTCAAGATTGTAATGCTTTACTGAAAACCCTCCTTTCTGTAGATCTAGAACCATTGGCACTATAACCTCCTCCCATATCCACTCGATATAGAAGAAGATTAATAGAATTGCTACTTCTTTACACCAATCAATAATCAAAGAATTCATTTGAAAAGCTTTGGCCAAAGACTTATTTCTTAAAATTATCATAAACATGATACATTTGAGTAACACATAGTAAAAGCTATTTATATGCATTCACATCCTTCATTGCATGCTATAAGAACTACAAAATTAGGTGAAATTATGGGCCATGCACCACGGCATGTGGCATAGAGCCACATGTTCAATCTTTCTGCGTCATGTGTAATCCCCTCACATATCTACTTGATATAAAAGAAGATTACAGAAATCACCACATCTAAATACACAATTCAGTAATAAAATATTTTTGTTAGAAAAGCTTTGGCTGAAGACTTATTTCACAAATCATTAAAAATAGCAATACATCAGAGGATACACATTAGAAATAAATCATAGACATTTATCTCATCAAATGCATGCATTTAAATTCACAAACCTAGGTTAGAATAAGGGCCATGAATCATAGTGTGTGGTATGTGCGTCACAGCATGTGGCATAAATCTACATGCCTAACTTTCTATGCCATGCATTGCGGCATGTAACACCATGCGCTATAGTATGCTTGTCTAAATTTCTATTGTCATTTTGACAGCAATTATGACAAACTTCCAGTGTGTACTGTTTTCACATATGACATCCGAATGAAGTGATTCAAGTGCCTACACGAAGCTTAACTCCTAAGCTAGCTGATGAGATAGGTTTGAATATGATCTAACAGTTCAATTAAAATTTAGACACTTGGGTGCCAAAAGTCATATTTTGTTTTGAAAAATTTGTGCACCTAAGCGCTCAAATTAATCCCTTTCTCTCATTAAACCGCACAAGGCCTTGAATCAAGTCTAAAAAGTCCCAATACACCTGATTGACCATTTTATATCATAATCATACACATATATTAAAATTTGACCTCTCAACAGTCAATTTCTACAATTCACAAACTCAAAAATTGCCATTACAACATAACTTAGCCCACTTAGCCTTTTACTTAACATAAACATATACATCCACATTCATAACATGTGTATTACTTAATCTTGGCCCTAAATTACTCATTTTCATCATCATTTTTCACTTGGGCTTAAGATTCACCAATATTCACCATAATTTAACATATATGCACTTAATTCATTAGCCCTTAGTTAATTTCATCACATAAACATATAATTGGGCTAAGATACCATAAAATCATTACTCAAGTCATGCATGCAACCCTATGGCAACTCAATTACACACACACGTACACACACAAAGTTTCTTAGTTTCATTCATTACACAAACTCAGGGTATACACGGCTTCAATAATTCAAGTTAGTTTAGACTCTCTTACCTAGCCCTAATCACTGCCTTGCCTTATAAACATGTAACCATGGGGGTGAGATAAAAAGCTCAGTAACAGAATAACTCACTCCTATTAACTATCACATGTAAGCATATGAAAGTAAAGCATAATATATCATTTAAATCTCATTAACACAGCATATATTACAAGTTCCATTTTTCAATTCATAATTACATATATCCATTCCCCACTTTTCACCACTTTTTCACATTACATTCCATAGCATGATCATTACTGACTGAACCTCCAAATCACCCTCACACGAAACCTATAACATCCTAAATTTTTAATCTTGCATTAAAGACTGATTATGGAATGAATTAGTGATTTAATGTGAGATTAGGGTTCTGGATATTGAAGTGTTATTTTGACCTATTGGGATGTTATATGAATAGATATGAGCAAAAAAGTGAAATTTCAAAGTAGAGCATGTGAGCATAGTGAGGATTTCCTTTATTGTGCCATGTGCTGTAGTGAATAGTAGATGCGCTATGGCATATAGTGTAAAAATTTGATGAATAGGAAAGTGTCCAGCTCGTGAAATAGAAAGGAAGAATGTAAGCAAGTGGTTCTGGCATGGAGAAGATAAGGGGTTCTGCTAGGGCAAGTAAAATCAAGAGTAAGAGTGACATTTTTAATCTATTGCCTATCAGGTAAGTCTCGTACTTCCTTAAGAAGAGTGACATTTTTGACCTGTTACATATCGGATAGGTATCGTCCTTCCTTAAACTCTAATTCTACCCTATTTTCTCTTAGTTTTAACTAGTGAGAAATTAAATTTGGGAGTTTTAAGGAGTTGATTTCTTACCTTATAGTAATAGAAAGATTCTTTAGAACTAAACTAGTGTTATGTGACTAGTTTGAGTGAAAATAATAAAGCTTTAAAGTTATAGGCATAAATTTCCCCAATCTAGAAAGAGAGTAGTAAGAGAAAGTTGATTGTGAGGAAGATAATGATTGAGGTGAGTGATAAGTGAGTATGGTATGTGTAATCAGTATGAATTGTGGAATTAATAGCGATTAGGAGTTTAATTACGATAATTGCCATTTTTTGTCCATAGTAAAATTGACTTTGAATGCCAATTTTATGTAGATTAGAGTGTGCAACAAGTAGATAAATGGAAAGAGATTCAAGTAAGGAAACTACACAGGTAAACCTTTCTATTAGAAAGAAAGGTTGAGGTAACCATATAGTTTATTGTGTTTATTAACTATTATAACTATGTAGAAGTAAATACAAAATAAGAAATTGTTGTTTTATGAGTTTTATGAATGGTTTGATGTTGAAAATGGCTTTAGCATGAATATTAATTTGTGAAATGAAAATTGGAACGTAATTGATTTCAATTAATATACATATGTTATGATATTATATGTTATAGAAATGTGAAGAAAAGCAGTGATAATTGTTAAAAGAGCATGATTATAGGAGGTGGGAGTTCACCCACAATATATGGGAATGTGTGTGTGTGGAGAAGTGAGTAAAAATATATATGGTCAGGCTGGTACCATGAGAAATCCACAACATAATATGGGACTATTACTATGGGACATTTGGATAGTTTGTTAACTCCCTAGTGCCTGTTAGGGTGTAGTGGAGTCAACAATGCCTATATCACAAGTGTATGAAGAGGGAAACCATAGTTTGTAGGTGGCTTAGATTACCTTTGATTGAGTATTTCTACCATCAGAAGTGTGCTCGGGGTCAACAAGTGGTTGATCTAGGAGAACTTATGGTTTTGTATTGGGGAGCTTTGGAGGAATGGTGGATATATGATCATGCTAAGGTGTAAAAGTCTTTGAAACATGATTTATATGTGAAAGCAATGATTTAACTATCATATGCTATATATATATATATATATGCTATGATGTTGTTTTTATTACTTTGGCATAGTTATTTGTGGTAATAGGCATTAAATGAACTATATTAGTTACTGAGATTTTTATCTCACCTGTAGTTATCCACATTTTTTAGGTTCCGGCACTAGTGGATTAAAGGGGAAGGACATAAGTTGAGTTGGCATCTCTTGCCTAAGTCTTTGTAAGAAATGGTGTAATGACTTTGTAGATTGTTAACTGAGAATGTGTATAAGTTGCCATAGGATTCAGTGCATGTGCATAAAGTTGTATTTGTGATATGTTTGATGACTTTGAGTTCCCAACCCTTGTAAATGTAAGAATGGTGAAATGATTGGATGGGCTAGTGAATGAATGAATATGTATGTGAATATGAGATGTCTGAAGAGTATATGTTATGATTTGGCCATGTATGAGATTAAGAAATGAAAATGAGATTTTAGCCCAAAAGTGTGAAATAGGCAATTTACAAGCCAAATGTGTGTATGCATATTATATTGTACATGTGTATAGTCAATTAGATATGTATTGTCCATTTGGACATGGTCAAGGCCTAAAAAGTGGCTAATGACATTTAGTTTCAAATTGAAACACTTGGGTGGTAAAGGTTTGGCATAAAATTATCAAAATGCAGTGTCTAATTTTTATAGAAATATTAGATTGAGATGAAACCAGTCTCATTAGTTAGATTTCAAAATAAGCTTTGTATAGGCATTTGAAACACCTCAATCGGACATTGGATGTAGAAATGCGCACATCTAAAATTTGCACCCAAAGTTTACATTTTGACAGCAATTTCAAGTGTGTGTGCTGTAGCGCATGTTTCCACATGCCATGATACATAACCTAGAGTGTCATGCTATAGTCTCTGTGCCACATACTGTGATGCATGTGGTACAAGCTATGGCTTATGGTGCCAAATTTAACTTAGTTTTACTAAATTGCACAAGTTTTCTTGGGCTTGGATGTACCTTTATAGATTGCTTCCCCTGTGTGTAATGTTTTATGTTTTGAGGAATTTATAAAATGATTTTTGAAAATATTTTCTTAAGATCCCAAGGTTTTCAAAGTTTTTTAATTAAATGATTAAGAAAGGATTGTAATAGAGCGTATGGTAATGTCAATAAGAGATTACACAATTATAGGCTCGTCATAGACCAATGTATACTCTCATTAGCCTTGAGCTCACTTATAGTGGTAGAATCACTCGACTAAAAATGTTCTATCTCACTTATGGACTATGGTTTCCTCAAATACACACAATAGGGTATCATTGACTCCAACATCGTATCATATAAATACTGAGAAGTCTTAAATCTCCAACACCGTACCTTAATAGGCACTAATGAGATTTTCTCCAACACCACACCTTATAAGGCACTAAGGAGGTTTCTCCAACACTGTACCTTGTCGGGCACTAAAGAGAATATGCTATATGGTCTTATCACCACCTCTCTACATGGGTGAACTGCCACCCCTATGATCATGCTTTTCGAACCATTTAAGGTTTCTCATTACCACGTTACATGTTTTTCTCATACATAACACACACACACACACACACACACACACACACACATATATATATATATATATTAACATATCATTTAAAATCACCCATTTTAATGCTTTTATTCAATCAAAAGCTATTTCATGCAACAATCACACAATGATATAAAACATACTTGGTTCAAAACAATTTCATGCATTACATAGAAAACTCACACACAGTTGCAATAAACAGTTAAACAAAGAAAGTTATTCGGTTACCTCAACCCTTCTGTCACTAGAAAGGTTACCTGTGGATTTTAACCACTACTATAGCTTATCTCAAGCTTCCTTTCTTTACTCACACATTCAATATGCCAATTTGAACATATTTGGCACATTTTAGTCATTTGGTCCATTTTGACCAAAAACTCATATTTAGTACTAAGAGCTATATTCATTCATAAACTCTTTTTTATTTATCTATTCTAAATCCACTACTACTCAATTACTACTTTACATTACCTCAGCTAGTCTTATTTCACTGAAATCTTATTTCTACCCTAAATTTTCTCTCTTTAAGGGCCAAATTGATCCTATGGGTTCAAAGCTCTACCATTTAGCTTTAAACCAGTCACAAAGATCTAATTTAACTTTTGAGAACCTTTTTATTACTTTTGGGCAAGAATTAAACCCTTAAATTCCACCTATTCAATTTCCTTATGACTCATTTTTAGAGAAATTTATGTAGAATGGAAGGTAAGAGCTATATGTATCTTACCTACTAAGTTATTAATTAGAAGCACCTTCCAATGACTTGAAATAGCTTGCCTTAGCTCCTCAGCCTTTTTTCCCTCCTTCTCTCATGTGTTTTCAGTTTATTCCTTTTGAAATTTTTGAAATTTCGTGACTTAAAAAGTCATTTACTAGTCCATGGTCGTGACATGTGGCACAGTAAGATTTATTCTCACTATGCATACTTGGTTCAACCCAGAATGCATTCCTTCCACCTATACTTATTCATACAACATCCTAATGAATCAATCCATCAAGTAATCATCCAAACCTCTGATCCCACACTAATTATCACTTTACCCTTGATTAACCACTAATCTTGGGATTAAGAAATTTAGGATATTACATCATACATCGCGACATGTGACACCATACACTGCGGCATGCCTGTCTAAATTTTTGCTATCATTTTCAACAACGAAATGATGAACTTTCAGCATGTGCCATTTTTGCATACGATATCCGATCGGAGTGATTCAAGCATCCACATGAAGCTTAGTTCATAAGCTAGTTAATGAGGTAGGTTTGAACACGATCTAATAGTCTGAACAAAATTTAAAAACTCAGGTGCAAAAGTCACTTTTTTGAAAATTTTGTGCACCCAAGTGCTTAAATCAATCTCTCTCTCCCATTAGACCACATAAGGCCTTAAATCAAGTCCAAAAGGACCTAACACACCTAATTGACCATACTATATCACAATTATACATATATGATGATATTTAATTCCTCAACGGCCAATTTTCACGTTTCACAAAATTTCATAATTTAACACACTTTGACTCATCTTGGCCTTATTGGCCTTTCTCCTCAATACATACATAACACATTCACCATACAATCTTAACACCAAATTATTCAATTCATCATAATTTCACATTTGGGCTTAAGATTCAATAATATTAACAACAATTTCAACACAAACATGTTCAAATCCTAGCATTTGATTCATTTCATCACATATACATACAATTGGGCTAAGATTCCACAAAATCACTACTCAAGTCATGCATGCAACCCTATGGTAACTCATTACTCATTACACAATCCCAGAGTTTACAGAGCTTTAACAACTCAAGTTGATCCAAACTCTCTACCCTTGCCCTAATCACTGCCCAGTTCTATAAACATGTAATCATAGGGGTGAGATAAAAGTCTCAATAACAGAATAACTCACTCCTATTGACTATCACATGCAACTATATAAAAGTAAAGCATGATATACTCTTAATCATAACATAATCACATATTCCATTTCAATACACAACCATAAGTGTTAATTTATTTTTTTTACCACTTTTATCACCTCTTTTGACTACTTTTTCATATATGCAACATATTACATCCAATAGCATGATAAGTACCGATCGAACCTCCAAATCACCCTAACATGAAACCATAAGCTCACCTTAGACCCATGCTTACTCTTAGCCTTGAGCTTACATTTAATAGTAGAATCACCCAGCCAATGGTATTCTATCTCACTTGCAGATTATGGTTTCCCCCAATACACATAATGAGGTGTCATTAACTCCAACACCATATCACGCAAATCCTAAGGAGTCTCAAATCTCCAACATTATACCTCAATAGATACTAAGGAGATCTTCTCCAATACCACACCTTAAAATACACTAAGGAGGTATTTCTCCAATATTACACCCTATTGGGCACTAAGGAGTATATACCATATGGTCTTATCACCACCTCTCCACTTGGGTAAACTCCTACCCCCTATGATCATGCTTTTCGAACCATTTAAGGTTCCTCATTACCACTTTACATGTTTTTCTCATATATAACATATATATATATATATATATATTAACGTATCATTTAAAATCACCTATTTCAATGCTTATATTCAATCAAAAGATATTTCACGTAACATTCACATAATGCTATAAAATATGCTTAATCCAAAACAAAGTTCATGCACTATATAGCATACTCACACACAGTTACAATAAATAATCAAATAAAGAAAGTTATTTGATTACCTCAATTCTTCTATCACTAGAAAAGTTGCTCGTAGATTTCAACTACTACAACAACTTATCTCAAAACTGATATATTCGATATGCCAATCTAAACACATTTGGCATATTTTAATCATTTAATCCATTTTGACCAAAAGCTCTACTTAGGGCTATATTTAACCATAAACTCCTTTTCATTTATCCATCTTAAGCCCATTACTACTCGATGACTACTTTATATCACCTTAATCGGTCTTACTTTGTCCAAACACAATTTCACCCTAGAATCTCTCTCTCTTTTAGGGCCAAAATTGAGCTTACAGGTTCAAAGCTCTACTGTTTAGCTTTAAACTAGTCACAAAGCTCTAATTTAACTTTTGAGAACCTTTTTATTACTATTAGGCAAGAATCAAATCCCTCAAACTTTACTGGTTCAATTTCCCTATAACTCATTTTCAAAAAAATTTATGTACAATAGAAGGTAAGAGTTATACGTAGCTTACCTACCAAGTTATTGATCAGAAGCACCTTCCAATGACTTAAAATAGCTTGCCCTAGCTCCTCAACCCTTCTCCTCTCCTTCCCTCGTGTGTTTCTAAATCTCTCTCCTTTGAAATTTTTAAAACTTCATGACTTAAAAAGTCATTTTATAGTCCATACGTTGCGGCGCATGCCGCACAAGTTGTGGCACGTGGTGCACTAAAATTTATTCTCACCACACACACTTGCTTTGACCCGAAACATACTCTTTCCACCCATACCTGCTCACACAACATTCCAATGAGTCAAATTATCAAGTAATCATCCAAATGTCTAATCCCACACTAATTACCTCTTTACCCTCAATTAACCACTAATCACGGGATTAAGAAATTAAGGATGTTACAAGAACCACAACTAGTAGTCTTTGATATCCCTCCGATTAGGCTTAATGGAGTAGAAAACTACCCATAACTGTCTTTTCTCTTCTCAAAATCTACCTTTCGACCTTGTCTTGCAGCTATATGAAGTTAGTTACATATCTCTTCATAAGTAACCTCACCTAGTAAGACAATCTACTTTCTATATTTTGGGTGTATCTTCTCAATTAATCTCTTTGCTTTCCACTTGATGTCATCCCTCTCATGTAGGTAAATCACAAATTTAAAAAGCTAATTGAACTTCTTCATAAAAGACTCTTCATCTATATATCCCTGCTGAAATACATAAAATTTAGCTTCCTTTTCATCTTTGAATGCTGTAGGGAAATGTTAATCAAAGAATCTTTGTTTGAACTGCTCCCAGCTAATTTGACTACCATCAGAGGGTCTCACAGTATGCCACCAATGCTTAGCATCTTCTATTAGTTAAACTATGACCAATACTACCTTCTGCTCAGAGGAACATAGGGTAACTTCAAAGATCATTTACATCCTCTCAATCTAGCTTTTCGCCTCTCCTTCCTTCATACTTTAATTGTAGGTTGGCAAATTCAACCACGAGAAAGTCCTCTAGACTTAGTCCATGGGAATCACCTAATCTTCCCTACCAGTCACTGCTTACTCCCTGAATCATGGGAGGTCTCTAGTCTACTTAATTGCACCTCTAGATGTTGCTCAAGTTTTACCCTCATTTTAGTCTCAACCTCACTTCTTGCTCTGGCCTGGACTTCTCGTGATCCTTATTATGATTTAGGGCATCATAGCCAGCTAAACTCTGCTAAATATCTAGCATTACCTACAACAATCATGCTATTATAGGATTGTTCCCTTGGGGTTATTTCAGTGGCACTTTTGAATCTTGTGCATCATGACCCCCTTTGAGTCACAGATTTCTACCATGCCCCCTCATAGCTACTATAGTGCAACTGTTGCTTTACATGTCTTTCTCCCCTCTTAAGGAATAAAATTACATGTTGGAGGCAAGAAAAAGAGTAATGAATATATAAAAGTTGCCAACTAATGTGACACAATGCAAAAAGAGATCAAAACTGAAGAACTGATACCAAACTGTAAAGTCCCCTATATAATCCAAACTTTACCATTTCACAAACATAATACCAAACAATAACAATACAATATTAGAGAATAGCCCGTAATTGGTTTTCAAAATGCAGGATCCTGACTTTGTAAAAAGTATGATCAAATAAAAGGGCTAATGAAAACATAAGTATAAATTCATGACTCAAGAAAAGCACAATTATTTTACTAAAAAGGGCCATGCACTATGGCTCATGCTACCAAGCACTATAGTATGTGATACATAGTTATGACTCTCCTCTTTGTGTCATGTACTGTGGCGTGCCATACAATACGCTACGGCGCATATGACAGTAATTTTTGCAGTCAAATAACAATTCACCTAAGTGAACCTCCACTACTTGCTAATTCCACATTTGATGTTCGATTGGAGTGATTCAAGTGGCCACATAAAGCTTTCAACATATTATATCAAATAAGGCAAGTTTGGACACGATCCAACAGTTCAATTTAAAATTAGACACTGGGGGTGTAAAAATCTAATTTTTCTTTCAAAACTTGCACCCTAGGTGTTCAATTTACATTTCTTATCTCATTAGACCATACTAGACTTTGAACTAAGTTCAAAAGGACCATATACACCTAATTAACACATGACACCACATATATCCAATCAAATACTCAATTTAACCTCCCAATACAACATTACACAATTGTAGACTTATATGAGGTACAAACATATAAACACATACACACATACATTTATGTTACTTTCAACCATTCGACTCTCACATATGGAATTAAGACTCACCATATGGTCAAGAATTACAAATACACTTGACTCATGTAAATAGGGCCAAGCCACACCATTTGGTCAAGTTTCCCACAAATACACGATTCATCACATCAATTTTATATATACTAGTGGAACAAGTTGTACCACATAATATATATTTACTTGAATAGCATATAGGCCTACCCATGTATCTACCATTGTGTTATACTCGGTGAGATGCAACTCAAAGTATACAAGCAAGGTCTCACAACATAATTACATATTCATATTCACATATATTCATGCATCTTAGTTGGCAACTCAAATCTCTAACAACATATTTATACATTAATTACATAACTAGGTAGTCATACTACTACTAATAGAGGTTACCCTTTCATCGCCTCCTTTCCCGACCTTCTCGTACTCTCTTCACTTATATACAAAGGTAACAGAGTAAGATATACGTCCCAGTAACCCAGATATAACCCCAAATACTAGTTAGTGAGAAAAATATTAAACAAGAGATAAAGAAGCATCATTTTACAGAGTAGTAAAGCATGCATTCAAAAAATATCTTTCATAATGATAACATGCTCACGCACTCCTAGTTCCCCTTAGCGAAGCAAGCTCTATGCTTGGATTAGGATTTTCAGTCTTACATAAAACATGGCCCACCAAACTATTACCTTAGATCAAATATCATCAATGCATATGGGTAGTCTCCTAAGTCCTACCTAGTAGATCATTCTCAACACTTAAACTATCAAGACTTCCTGACCTTACATAAAGTAGGACTACAATACCCTAGCCTAAGGTACATTCATAGATCATTCTCCTTGGTCTTTCTTGGCAGAGTAAGCTCTACGCTCAAGACCTTCAAGACTTTATAGTCTTGCACAGAGTAGGGTTGCGACACTTTACCCTAGTTTAGGGTATACTAATAGATGCAAATGCACATGTCTATAAACATGTCTCTTCTCATACATTTCATACATCACTCACACACTCCTATACATATGCCTTTCATAATATTGCTACTCTATTAGTTTATAAATCACAATGCATATAGTACTATAAAGTACTTGTAATCAATTTCACAAACAAACAAGTAAAAAGATTACTCTAGTTACCTTTTACCCTTACTATCAAGGATTACCATTCAATTTGAACTTTTCAAGTCAATTCAACTCCCATGAGAAATCTCCAAATGCTTACTCTACACAACATCATCCCTTACTCAATTTCTGACATTTACATAAGTATTAATTTGGTTAAGCCAAATCCCTTAATGCACAAAACAACTCAATTAACATCCTTAGAGTTCATATAATCATTTTTTTATTGTCATTTGCCCTTAGTCTACTTAAATGACTAAAACACCTTCCCAATCCACTTATTTACCAATTTTCCTTCATTTTAACCTAATATTTAGGGTAATTAAGCCTATAACTTTAGAGTTCAATCATTAAACTTTAGACTAATCACAAAACCTTAGTTTCTTACTTGAAATCCTATTTTAAACCTTTCACTTAGGTTTCAATTCCTTAAAACTTCCTGATCCAATTTCTCTACTGACCAAACTTAAAGAAATTTAGGTAGAAATGTAGTATAAGGATATACAATACTTACTCGACAAGTCACTGGCTAAAGCAAACTCTTCATCATCAGATAATCTAAGCCCTAGCAGAGCCAAACTCTTTTTTCTTTTCTAATACATTTTCTCAACTTCTCCCTTCTAATTCCACAAGCTGAAATATAGCTCTTAAGTAAAATTCTACGCTATCGCAGTGTATGCAGCACATGCCGTGGCACGTGGCATAATGTGATAATTCTCACTACTGCTCGTGATCATTTATTTAATCCAACACCTCAAACCATAATCAATCAACTAACCAACCAACATATACATTAATCCAACACCCAAAATCATAATTAATCCACTAATTACTATTTTATCTATAATTAGCAACTAGTTTTCTTGGATTGAAATTCAGGATGTTACCCTAATCATTTATTTAATTAAGTAAAAATAGTCTAATGGGGACTATAAGTAAATGATGGTTGTTTGAGTAGGAGTATGGCATCTATCAAAAAAACCTAATCGCTACTTTTTAGGGTTCCTTAACTAGTTATGACTATCTCTTGTCCATTATTATGCCTTTCTGCTAGCCAAAAGATACCCTAATAATCTTTCTTTTAACAAAACTTTCTTTAATTTCAATGTTCTTATTTGAAGGTACTACTTGTGGGCACTCTGCATCATATTAATAACTAATGGCGAGAGGTATTTCATAAATGACTTCTGTTATAACTCTGATAAATGATTATCTTAAAATCATATTATCAATTGTAATTATTTTTTCTCCTAACACTTCTTTCAAACCTTATAATAGTTCTGGACTCTCAAATCCTATGAGATATTTGAAAGGAAACTGATTTCTATTGGTTAAATTGAAAAAAAACCAATTCTTCTATTTGCTCACTATTCTTTTCAAATTTCCTTATGGACCATCTTTTGAATTGGTTTCTTATTACTCTCATGTGAGCATTCAAAATTATCATCTATAGGGACCATAATTTAGCAATGTTTGACTTCTGTTTTCTTATTTATTATTGTCAGTGTTTCTCTTTTGTCTTCGATTGTACTCTTTTTAGTTCTTTTATTTTTGGTCTTTCATTTTAGTTGTATTTTTGGTTTGTTTAGGCTATCAATTTTTGTTCTAAAGGATCTTTTATTTGTAATCATTTTGTGAATACCAGTTGACTAGTTTTCCCAAAAAAAAAAAAGATGTAACCTCTAGAAATTTTTTTGCACCATTAAATAATAAATCAATTATTATTCATTTACCATAAATATCTCATTTTTTTAGCTATACATGTTAGCCCACCTGCCCCACTTCATTTTTACTAACTTTACTCCTGATATCATCTAATGTAACTATTACATATTTCAAAGGAATATAACACATACAAGCATATACATAGAGATAGGGTTTCAAAATATCATCCCATATGCCTTATTAATCCTTTCCACTAATGCAAAACCATCCTAGTTGATCATTTTGGAAACATTACAAGAAAACTATGCAAAAAATAACTGAAGATGCAAATTCCTCCAATGGTAACAAGTCTTGAATCACCATCAAAGTGATTCCACTCAACCCCCACCAAACATCATGGCTTTGAACAAGCTCTATAATCTTTTCCCTAGTTATCATGATTTACTAAATCCTAATTGACATGCCAACATCAAACCTCAAAGAATCAAAACAAGGCAAACTGCTAGCAATTGACGATTTCAAAACATGCTCCTTCAAATCAACAACCTTAGGTTTTAATTTACTAACCTAGTCCTTAATTCATAGAACTTAGTTTTGCCACATCTTCTTCTTATGGGATTATTTATGTATTGGGGTTCGCAAAAAGTAATTAATGTAATGAAAACATATTAGTCTTTATGATTTTTTATGGACTGTGATAACTGGGCCACACAAGTGAGCCCATTCGGCAAAGGCCCAACTGACAATCCTATAGTAATTAGTTATTCCTTATATCATAGCTGACTAAATCAAAAGCTTCCAAGAGAATTGATATAATTAATTTATTAATTATCTTATGTAGCTATAGACCTGATCCTCTATTTATTTAAGATATCACCATTATTTTGAATTTTAAATTATTCAAGTATCGTACATTATAATAGAGGATCAATTAACAACCTCTAGACATCTCTTTTCTCTCTCATCTTTGTGTACTCTCCAAAAGCTATAGAGGCCTAGTAGGTTATGAGTCTTCCTACATTTGAAGTAATCAAGAACTTATAATCAACGGATTCCTCATGTAAACACATAATTGCCATCCGACGTCCGATTTGAATGGTTCAAGTATCCACATGATGCTCTTTGAGCCCTCTAGCTAATGGTATTGATCTTACACTCAAACAATCATCCATTTAAAAGATGGACACCTGAACCTAAAATGGTTTGTTTTCACAACAAAACACATACTATGGTGTCCAACTCACAATACACAATGCCATTAGCCTCAGAGACACCTTGACCTCCTCAAATGGACCACACACCACATAACAGTTCATTCACATCACACAATTAAGCAATCACACTCAAAATGACAACCAAACCCCCATTGGACAAAAACACAATGGGGCAAACAATATTCAACACATCAATCTATTAGTTATTTTGGCACTCAAAACACTTAATATATTTATATAAAAAATACTTGTAAGCTACTTGGCCAAGCACACACTTAATCCATAACACCATTTTTAGACCAAGATATACACATTTATCACAAAGTCAGACAAGTGATACCTAAATAATGTCATGTTCTTAGGTTAGCAATATTTAGTGATAATATTTGTTATGATACACAAAAAGAGAAAAGGGAAGAGCTATACAATGATGCTCTTCACTCTTCAAATTCCCTTTTCTTCTCCTTACCCATTGGAGCCTTCACCTGTAAAATATAACCACAGGGTGAGATAAACATCTCAGTAACCAATATAGCTCATCAAATGTTTATTACCATAAATAACCATGAAAAAGTATCAAAACTATAGTAATAACAACCATACCATAATTATGAGATATATGTATCCCTTCTTAACAAAACACATAGTTTTATACTAGCATGATCATCTAACCAATGAACCTTCAATGGTCCTAGACATGAAACCATAGGCTCTCCTAGTTTAACCACTTATACACCCCAGCACACTTTTAGTGGTAGAAATACTTGGCCAAAGGTAATCTTACCCACCTATGGACTATGGTTTTTCCCTCTTCACACACTTGTGATAGAGGCGTTGTTGACTCCTAACCATATCCTAACGGATACTAAGGAGTTGCCAGACTACCTGGATGTCCCATAGTAATAGTCCCATATAATGCTGCACTGGATGTCCTATAGTGTCAACCTAACCATATAGATTTTTCACTCACATATCTCCACACGCACATATTCCCACATATCTCGGGTGAACTCCCACCCTCCTATGATCATGCTTTTTCACAAATTCCATTACTTTTTGTCATATTCTCACATCACAATCTTATATACATAGTGTATATATATAAACTAAAATTGATAACCTTTTACAAATCAATTTTTCATGCTAAAATAATTTACAATGTCACATTATGCACAAAACTCTTTAAAACCATAACATTATCATTTAAAATTACTTCTACGCAGTTAAAATAGTTAATAAACACAATAAAATGTATGGTTACCTCAACCCTTTGTCACACAAAAAGGTTTACCGTAGCTCAACGTTAGCTCTACATATTCTATATGTATAATATGGCCCAAGCAATGCTCAATCTACACCAATAAGTGACAATCGTCAATTATCACTCTAGATAACTCTGAATTTACTAGGTTCTAAGTGCTTAAAATACCTAAATTCCTTTTCTAACAATACCAACCATTCCCACACACTCTAGAAACATTGCAACACAATAACTTCACTAATCAATGTCCTACATTATCTTAAAATCTTTAAATTATATTTAAGGTTCGTCCAAACCCTTACCAAAAATTTTGATTCACCACAAAACTCATAAACTTAAGGTTATGAGCTTGATTTAACTCTCCAAGATTTTAAATAAACCAATGGGTTTGGTCTAAACCCAAAGGAATTGAAATCAAAGCCCCTGTTACCCCAAATGTTTAGATTTTCACATAAAAGAGGGAGAAGAGGGAATGTACAACTTACCCAATAGTGATTTAAGCTTTAAATGCCCTCAAAGTAGCCTGGGGATCATGCCTTAGTAGACCACAAGCTCTCCTCCATCGCTCTCTTGTTTTCTCTCTTTATCTCTTCTGTTTTTGATCTATTTTTCATGTATAATAAGTGTAGATTTTGCACGTGTGCCACAGCGCACTGACTCGCCCGCCACAGCGCATGGCACAGAAAGTCCCATAAAATTTTAAACTCCCTTCTGTGCTATGACCTGCTTAAACCTTGACCTAGCCTTCTTTTAAGGCTATCCAAAGATCTAAAAACCATATTAGTCTCTACAAACCTTACTAAATAAAAATTTATCTAGATTGACTAAATTACCTTTGAAAATATAGATAATTACAAATGAGGAAACTTAAGATTTTATGCCCCACATGTGTCAAAAGGATTTATGTTCGTCTGAATTATTCACACAGATGATAATCACTTTGAATTTAGTGTTTGTCGACTTGAACCAAACCTAGACTAATAAAACTTAGCATACAAAAAACTTAGTGTAACTTTGCTATTGAACCAACAGATCTTGAGCGTGTACTAGAGGTCTTATTAATCAGATTATACCCTCACAGTCTTTGCTATTAACGATGGTTTTTCACATTATCGACCATGCACGTGCCTGGTTTTAATAAATGCTCTAGAGATTTTGCCACGATCTTATAGGAGCGGCCCTACTTCACATTTGTATAGGTGTTTTCATCAAGTGTATTTGCAATGAATACACCATCCATAAGGACTATGAAAACATTAAGAGCTTTCACTCAGCCTCCATTCAATACATTCTCGTACTTTCTCAAGCCATAAAAAGGGACAAAAATTCAGTGCTAGCAGAACTAACAAGTGACTTGTTCTTACCTATTAAACCTTCTTCATGGGATCTCCAAACACAAAGGTTAGGTTTCCATCACTATTAATTTCAAACAGGCTTAAGTCCCATTACCCTCAACATTTTAATAATAAATTTCTTCCCTAGGAGCTTAGTTAATAGATCCGCCAAATTTAACTTTAATCTTACATAATCAATTGAGATGACCCCATCTTTAAGTAGTTGCCTTATAAGATTATGTCTACTTTTTCCATTGAAGGTCTTATTTTTAGCCGTTGCTATTATAGATTGGCTATTACAATGTAAAGACACTGATGGTGTGGGTTTTTCACCTATTAAAATATTCGCTAAGAAGTTTTTCAACTACTCAACCTTAGTTCCAGCTAGCTCTATAGCAATCAACTCAAAATCCCTTGAGGATTTTGTGTTGATAGTCTATTTTGTAGATTTTTAGGTTATTACACCACCACTAAGAGTGAATATATAACCATTAGTGGATTTTGTCTCTTTTGAATTGAGATCCAGTTAGCATCACTGTCTCCTTCCAATACAGTGAGAAATCTACTATATAATATACCGTAATTCATCATACCTCTTAAATATCTCAAGACTCTCACCAGAGTCTCCTAGTGTTTACTGCCTAGACAGTGGGTATATCTGCTCAATTTGCCTACAGCCTAATCTATATCAGGCCTAGTAAAATTCATCAAATACAACAGATTTTAATGATCAGTGCATACTCAGATTGAGCAACTGGGTCACCTTTATGCTTTTTTAATTACATACTCAAATCATAAGGAGTACTTAGAGGAGTATCTCTACGATGTCCAAACTTTCTGAGAATTTTTTCAACATAATGTTCTTAAGAAAGCAAAATCCCATTTTCATTCCTTATGATTTTTACACCAAATATTACATTGGCTTCGCCCATATCTTTCATATCAAAATTTGAAGAAAGAAAATTTTTTATTTCATTAACAACACACATACTAGAGCTAAAGGTTAGCATATCTTTCTACTTCAACAGTAGAAAATCCACCAGTTGTTAGAACTTAATCAAGTTTCCCATTTCATTGCTTAGGTGCTTGTTTTAAGCCATACAAAGATTTGACAAGTTTACAAACTTTATTTTCTTGCCTAGAAATCACACATCCCTCAGGCTATACCATGTAAATTTTTTCTTCCAAATCACCATTTAAAAATGTGGTTTTAACATCCATTTGGTAAAAAAAAAAGCTTGTAAATTGAAGCCAAAGAATAAGAACTCTTATAGAAGAAATTCTAGTCATAAGAGAAAATGTGTCAAAATAATCTATATTTTCCTTTTGAGTAAAACCCTTAGCCACAAGCCTTACTTTATATTTATCAATTGAACCATATGGAAAATATTTTTTCTTAAAAAATTCATTTACACACAATAGCCTTAGCTCTTTAGGGAAAATATGCTAAAACTCAAGTTTATTTTTCTTAAAGAATCAATTTCAATTTCAATTGCTTCTTTCCAAAATTTGGCATCAGGATAAGAAATAGCTTCATAAAAATTTAACAGTTCATCTTGCACTAAATAAGTGTAAAAATCATCTCTAAAACTTGTTTCTTTTATTTTCCTTTTACTTCTCCTTAAAACCAAATCCTCATTTTAATTTTGTTTAGATTCTGCAATAGGTTTTGAAACATGCTCAATTTTCAAAGGAAAAATATGTACAAAAAATTCAGCATCCTTAGTCTTTATAATTGTGTTTCGGTCTAAAACATCACTTTTTAAAACTAAAAAATGATAAGCTACACTTTATT
Source organism: Prosopis cineraria (assembly GCF_029017545.1). Taxonomy (NCBI): domain Eukaryota; kingdom Viridiplantae; phylum Streptophyta; class Magnoliopsida; order Fabales; family Fabaceae; genus Prosopis; species Prosopis cineraria. The sequence goes on along the minus strand of NW_026555332.1, from coordinate 14,745,371 downwards.
CAGCATACCCAATAAACATACAATCAAAAGTTTTAGAACCAATTTTCCTCTTTTTAGAATTAGGCAATAAAACTTTTGCAAGACACCCCTACACTTTTAAATATTTTAAATTTAGGGTAAATCTTTCCATAACTCATAAGGTGTTTTCTTTGTTTTCTTATGAGGTATCCTATTTTGTAAAAAATATGCAAACAAAATAGCTTTACCTTAAAAGTTATTAGGCGCAGAAGAACTCACAAACAAAGTATTCATCATTTCTTTTAATGCTCTATTTTTTTCGTTCTACAACATCATTAGACTCAGGAGAATAAGAAGGTGTTTTCTCATGTATAATTCTTTATTTTTCACAAAAATCATTTTAACAAAACATATTCTCCACCTCTATCAGATTTAACCCTTTTAATCCTTTTGTTTAACCAATTCTCAACCTCTACTTTATATAAAAGAAATTTTTCAAAAACCTTATCCTTATTTTTTAACAAGTATACCTTAGTATATCTTGAAAAATCATTAATAAAAGTGATATAATATTTTTGACCATCTCTAGTCATGGTTTGTTTTAAATCACCTTAATCAGTGTGAATTAAAGACAGCAATTCATATTCTCTTTGACTAGAAAAATAAGGTTTTTTACTTTGTTTAGTTTCTACACATACTTCACATTTTCCAAAATAATTGTTTCTAATTTCAGAAAGCAGTCCAAGTTGTTGCATCCTATTTATATAACCTTTATTAGCGTGACCTAGTCTAGCATGCCATAAATCAAAGGAATCAATCATATAAACAGGAATATACTCAGAAGATTCAATCTTATTCATTTCATCAACATTCAAAACAAACAGTCCCTGATTACAATACCTTTTACCTACAAATACATTATTTTTTGTCATTACAATCCTGTCAGATTCAAATGACAATTTAACCCCACCTTTCCCCAATAGAGCAACTGAAACTAAGTTTGCTTTAACTTCAGGCACATGCAAAACATCATTTAAAGCCAGAGTCTTTCTTGATGTGAGCTTTAAGACCACTTCCCTTTTCCTTAAACTTTAGCAGTTTGAGAATCAGCAAGGTAAAGATAGTCTTCTCCTTCCTTTCTAGGATCCTAGGGGGTAAACATCTCCTGGCTAGCATATATGTGCCTAGTAGTACCAAAGTCTACCACCTATTTCTTTATATCAAAAATCAAGAGAGCTTGTAACACCACTATAACAATGATATCATCATCACTGTCACCATCTTGTTATACCAAATTTACATTTAGCTTCTAAGGCTTATCATGGTTCGCTCTCTTCCTACACTGTGCTACATAGTGTCCTGGTTTACCACAAACAAAATAGTCTCCTTTTTTCTTGAAAGAGAGGTTAGAAGCATTAGGCTTGTAATTAGATTTCCTATTCTTTTTGTCTTTGGTTTTAGGATCATACTTCTTATTGTGAGGCTTTGTCTCCACCAAATTAGCTTTGGATGTCATCTCTCTAGCTTGAGCTCTATGTATTGCCTTCCGATTGGTGTCTTCGATAATGATGTGAGTGATTAGGTAAGTCAAGGACAACTACTTCTATTTGTGTTTCAGCTACTGTTTGTAATCATTCCATGATTCTAGCAGCTTCTCAATCAGGATTCTAGCAATGAACTCATATTGGAGGTTGACATTTTTAGCATAAAGCTCCTCCAGCAGTTTGTGATATTCATTAATTTTCTCCTTCACATCATTATTCTCAGTCATCTCCCATTTATAGTAGTTTCTCACAACGAACTTTTATTTACTGGCATCCTCAATAGTGTACTTTATCACCAGGGACTACTATATCTTATAAGCTTCCTTGCAGATACAGTAGACATCAAAAAAATCATTAGATAAAGTACTAATGATAGTGTGTCGACATACCTTGATTGTATGAGTCCATGTAACTCTCTAGGCTTGGTCAATATTAGCAAGAGGCTCGGATTGAGGAAAAGCAGCTGCCACACCATGCATGTCAAGAATGGCGAAGACTCATTCTTGCCAGCATTTGAAGTTCCTGTCATCAAAGACTTCTATCTTTGATATGTTTAGGAATGGCCTTGGTAAGGGGACAGCAATAGCAATAGGGACATACTGATCTCCAGTCAAACCACTGGGTATACCTTCAGGAATGACATTCTCAACACTATTAGACACCATTCAGTTAGGAATAGTTCTTAAGATTGTTGGCGGTATTAGTGGCACAGATATGAATCACAAGTTCTTTAAGTCATTCCTGGAAGGATACTATCCTTAAGAACTATTCTAGCACACTAAGACGATGGATCAGTAGTTTCTTAGGATTAAATAAGTACTTCCTACATGAGCAAGGTACCAGAACAGTAAAACTAAAATGAACTCAGACAAACAACACAACAGAAGTTAAAGGGAGGAGAGAATTGCCTTAAACGCTTAAGAGGTTGGCGAGTTGATCTATCCGCACCTATGGCTATATATAGCTTAAAGATGGAGACATGAATGTTAGCTCATAATCACCGGATTAAGGCTTTGGTTACACACATATAAAACACTATTAATCTGGAGCTGTTGGCAGAAAAGGGCATTTTAGAAATTAACTCACAAAATTAGTTTTTAGAAGTAGTTTAATGCCCAAAAGCTAACAAGGCTTCAAATTCAAATTTAAACAGCAAAAATTTAAGGATTTTTAGGTAAGCTAAAAATAATTAATTATTTATTTATTTTGTAAAAATAATTCAGTAAAAAGAATCTAGTGCCTCTTGAACTCATACGCAGGGGGTGAATCGACTGATTTAAACTGCGATTGCCTTGAGTTGGCTTGTCTCATGCATGTGAGCCCACCTCTCCTCCAAGCCTATTTTACTAACCTACTTCATTCCTTAGTATTTATACACTAGGAGAGTTCTTCATTTAGGCAATGTGGGACTTTTGACACACAACACTTTTGACACACACACAACAATTCTTATGGGAGATATAATGAGAATAGAAAGAATCCTTACCATTTGCTTTGTATCTTCAAGAATATGGCATTAAAGCTTATCATACTATGCCTAGCGTCCTATAGCAGAATAGGGTTGTAGAAAGATAGAATCACGCTCTCATAGATATGGTTAAAAAAATGATCAATCACTCTAAATTGCCAGGGTTCTTGTAAGGTAATGCATTGGTAACTATTGTATATATTTTGAATTAGGTTCCTAACAAATAAATTCCAAAGTGCAACATCTAAAACTTTTATTGTAGAATTTTAGTAATATTGGGACAGAATTGCATGTTCATTGAAATTTACCATGTAATTAATAGAGTAAGGTTATTTTACTCAAAAAAAATTAAAAATATAATTTTTAGAAAAAATAACCATAAGATTAGGTGATATTAAAGAAGAATTCTTAAAAATAAGTAATTCAATTAGCCAAGTTACAATTAGTTAATTATAAAAAATATTTAAATAAAATGTAAAAAATTCAACCCAAACTTTAAATGCGCAAAATCCAGAAAAATTTTGATATGCATATATAAATAGATTTTATAATACACACACACACACACGCATATATAAACATATTATTAATTATTATATAATATATATTATAATCATAGTGGGGAGCCTAAGCCCACTTTGATTTGGCATTAGCTGTGATATTAAAATACCCTTAGTAGGAGCAAGCGCAGATGCACATCTTATTTTTGTTTGTGGGACTAGGAATTAAGGGAGTCAAATCATATTGTGAACCATAGTGATAGTATAGGAGTTTTATTTAGATATTGTTAAGTCTTAAAAATTTGATTCATCTATTATGAGGCTTAAAAAAAAAAGGTAAGTGATATAAATCTTCCTCTTATTTTTCTTTTGGATGTTTTTGGGATATGATATGGATAAAAATTTATAGCTAGATAGAAATTAAATATGTTAGGTGCTTTCAACTAATGATTGGGTTGTTAAAAGACCTAAAAAGGTTAGACTGAGTCTATATGTATTGGTTTTGCTCAAGTAATTGATTTTGTCTATAGTAGTTTTTAATATTTTGAGAGACTTAAGATAAATGAATAATGACTTATTTATGATTTTATAGGCTAGAAAATTTCTCTAGAGTTTAAATTTATTTATAAATAAGCTAAATATAAGTTTTAGAATTAAGATGGCATTAAATGGCAAAAATACCCTAGACCTTTTTCTCTAAGGGTGATTGGTATCCTAAACTTTTTTTTGAAGTATTTTTGCCTTGGAAGTTTCAAAAATAGCACATTTTTGTCCCCATTGTTAAAAATTGCAAACATCGACTATTAACTAAAGTTTGACCAGGGTATTTTATGATTTTTTCCACAACTACTTGGGTCTTGTGAAGCTCTTGCAACAATAAATCCACCTTTATAGCACTTTCAGTCTTCCTAAGTTTCTTTGGGCCCAAGGTGAAGCACTCTTTCTTGATTAATCTAAATCTTACACCCCGAACATGACCAAGGTGGTTAACATTCCCCAAAGCCTTCTCCAAGACATCCTCTGTAGGAGGTAGAGTGCCAGATTCTACCTCTTGAGAAAGGGTCACCTATTAATTATACGATAAAGGAAAGTAAATATGAATGAATAAAGAACTTATTACACAACAAAGGAAAGGAAATACTACTTACAATTTTATTAGCAACCACCTTCATGAAGGGATCTAGAATATTTACTTGATTATTTATTTGAGCCAAAGCCTAAAGCTTGCCATGAGATATAGAAGTCTCTGTGTAATGCCCTCCATAACATTATCATACAATCCTCTATATAATCTACTAATTAAAATAAAACCTCTTTGAAAACATTGGGATCCCAATATAAAACTTTTGAAAATCTCTTATAGAAATCATTCACACTATTTAAAATAATGCACAGTGGAAGCATTATGCAATAGCACCTCAAGATCAACAAGGAAACATATGTAATTCAACCAAATCAAGTCAAAATAGGGACCATACACCGCGACTCATGCCATATCATGGCTATTACCCTTTGTTGTCACATGTGCCATGGTGCGCATATTGAAATTTACTGTCAAATTTTGGATTCTAATATGAACTTCAAAAGTATGTTGTTTTTACAGCCAATGTCTAATTGGGGTGGTTTAAGTGCCTACACGAAGCTCATTTCAAAATATAAACAATAACACTTCTTTAATTTAAATTCGACATCCCGTTTTAAAATTGGACACCTAAGTGTATTTTGACCATTTTAAGTCAAAATTTGCAACTTTAGCATCCCCATTCAAAATCAAAAGTCATTGGCCACTTCTAGGACCTTGATCATTTCTAAATAGAAAATATACACTTGATTGATCAATTATTTACACAATATAATACACATATATACAATTGGCCTATAAATTGCCCATAATACACTGTTTAGGCAAAAATCACATTTCTTCATATTCATTTTCATACAAGGCCAAATTCCTCAATACACGCACAAACATGTTCATGAACATATCTACTTACCCACAACAACATTTTCACTACATACACACATATATATGCATAAAGTAGACTAGATTACCAAAACTTTAGCTACTTTTAAAACATGCATATACTCAACTATAATTCCGTATGGCAACTTATATATATATACTACAATATTTAAAACTACATTCATTACACCATCTTACAATGGGCTTGTCACAAAAGTCTGCACTTAGCCCGTTTCCTTTCCCTTTGCTCCACTACTACTAGAACCTAAAAAATATAAATAACCACGGGTGAGATAAAAATATCAATAACCAATATAGTTCATTTAATGTCTGTTAGTATAGATAACCATGCCAAAGTAACAAGACTAAAGCAATAGCAATTATATATCAAAGTATATAAAAACTTTTTCTTTTCAAAGTATTTCTACATAAATACCATATTAGCATAATCATCTAGCCACCAAACCTTTAATGCTCCCCGACATAAAATCATAGGCTTTACTAGATCAATCACTCATTGACCCGAGCACACTTTTGATGGTAGAAACATTTAGCCAATAGTAATATTTCTTACCTATGGACTATGCTTTCTCTTATTACACACTTGTGATAGAGGCATTGTTGATTGCTAACTGCACCCTAATAGGTACTAGGGAGTTGCTAGACTGCCCGAATGTCTCATGGTAACAGTCCCATTATAATGCAGTATCAAATTTTCAATGGTAATAGCCCATATAATGATACACCCGATGTCCCATGGTGTCAACCTGACCATATGATTTGTTCACTCACATTTCTACTCACACACATCCACATATATCCTAGGTGAACTCCCACCACCTATGATCATGCTTTTTACACACTTTTTAATGTTTTCTTTCTAAAATTTCCACTGCATACATGCAGGTATATATATATATCAGTCCAAATTAGAAATCATTAAACTTTCCTTTTTCAAGTCAATTTCATGTTAAAATTGTTCACAATGTGATTTTATGCATAAAAACTTCACAAAACAATAATACATTTACTTCTACACAGTTGTATGAGTTAATAAACATAACAAACTATATGATTACCTCAACATTTTTGTTCAATAGAAAGAGTTACCTATATTCCACAACCCTATTCGAGCTTCTTTTCACTACTCACGTGTTACATGCTAGAATATACACAAATTTAGGCACCCAAAGTCAGTTTTACCATTGACAAAAAGTGTCAATTATCATATTTAAACATCTAATCATTATCATTTCCCTTAATCACACTTATTCATGCACACTAAGACCAATTATCACTCACTACAACATCAACTACCTCACAACCAAATTCTCTCTCAATACTCTCTCTCTAGATTACCAGTCATAAAGTACTAGTTTAGTCCTAGAGGACCTTTCTATTACTATTAGGTTAGAAATCATCTCTTTGAAACTTCTAAATTTAATTTCTCAATAGTTTAAACTAAGTAGGGTAGAATCATAAGTTAAGGCAGTACGAGACTTACCTAATAAGTAACAGGTCAGAAATCTCATCCTTTCTTTTAAAAACTAAAGCCCTAATAGAGTTTGGCCTCCATCTACATGCCTATCCCTCTTTTCCTTTCTCTTCCTTCTATTTCACAAGCTGAACACATTCTTATTTATCATAACTTTACACCATGCACCATGGCATACCTATCTTTTATAACATCTTGATTTCATAATCTTGTGATTAGCTATTAATCAGGGATAAAGTGGTAATTAGTGTGAGATTTGAGATTTTGGATGATTAATTGATAGTTTGACTTGTTGGGATGTTGTATGAATAAATACAGGTGAGAGGATCATGTTTTAGATCAAAGCAAGTACACATAGTGAGAATTTTTCTCACTATGCCATGTGCCATGACTAGTACTACATGTACCGCTGTGCATGAACTAAAAAGTGACTTCTTAAGTCGTGAAATTTCATCAATTTCAAAAGGAGAAATTTTAAAACACATGAAAGGAGAAGAGAAGGGTTGGGGTGCTAGGGAAAGAGATTTTAGAGCTGTGGAAGGTACTTCTAATTAGTAACTTAACTGGTAAGCTGCGTATAACCCTTACCTTCTATTTTACCCAAATTTCCCTAAATATGAGTTATAGAGAAATTGAATTGGTGAAATTTTAGGGGTTTAATTCTTACCCAACAGCAATAAAGAGGTTCTCAAGAGTTAAATTAGAGTTTTGTGATTGGTTTATAGATGAACGATAGAGTTTTGAACCCGTGGGCTCAATTTGGCCTTAAATTAAAGAGAGAAAGGGGTAGAAACCCTATTTAAGTGAGGTGAGATTGATTGAGGTGATGTAAAGTGGCAATTGAGTAGTAATAGACTTGGAATGGATAAATGGAAAAGAATAGACAGCTAAATATAGCCATAAGTAATAAATGTGTGTTTTGGATCAAATTGAACTAAGTGACTAAATTGAGCCAATTGTGTATAGATTAGTATATCGAGCATGTGAATTAATAAAGGAAGCTTGTAACGAGCTGTTATGGCAATTGAAATCCACGGGTAACCTTTCTAATGACAAAAGGGTTGAAGTAATCGAATAACTTCCTTTGTTTGGCTATTTATTATAACTACATGTGAGTATACTATCTATTATATGAAATTGTTTTAAACTAAGCATATTTCATAGCATTATGTGATTTTGATCAAATAAATGAGTAAGAATATGTGATTTCATACTTTACATAAATATATGCTATGTGTTGAGGATATGTGTATGAATGAGGAACTTATGAATAGTTTGGAAAGCATGATCATAGGGGTAAGAGTTCACCTATGTGGAGTATGATGATAGGACCATATGGCATATTCTCCTTAGTGCTCGAAGGGGTAAAGTGTTGTAGAATTATGCCTCCTTAATACCTTTTGAGGTGTGATGTTGGAGATTATCTCCTTAGTGTCTATTGAGGTGCGATGTTAGAGATTTAGACTTCTTAGTGTCTATGTGATACGGTGTTAAAGTCAACGACACCTGATTATGTGTATTACGAGAAATCATAGTCCAAAAGTAAGATATAACACCTTTAGCTGAGTGATTCTACTACTAAAGGTGAGCTCAAGGCTAATGATATTATATATTGGTCTAAGGCAAGCCTATAGTTTTAAGTCAGGGTGATTTAGAGGTTTGGATGATAGAGATCATGCTTATGTTAGAAAAGTGGTGGAAAGCAGTGAAAGGGGTGATATAAGCTATGTTAATGAGGTTTGAATGGTATATTATGCTTTACTTTCATATAGTTATATGTGATAGTCAATAGGAGTGAGTTATTATATTATTAAGATTTTTATCTCACCCATGTGGTCACATTTTTACAAGATAAAGCAGTGATCAAGGCAAAGGAAAAGAGTTAGGGCTAGCTTAGAGTTGTTGAAGCCATGTGAACTCAGAGAATTGTATAATGAACTAAAATCTTATGTATATATGTATAGATAAGTTGTCATAAGGATTGCATGCATGTTTAGAGTAGTGAAATAAAGAAAATATAGAGATTTTGTGAAATCTTAGCCTAATTGTGTGTATATATATGAGGCTAAGATTGAGTTATGATTATATTATGGATATGGATAGATGAGATTTTGGTGAGAAAAGGGCCAAGTGGGCTAAGTTGTACTAAATTGTAACAAATTATGAAAAGTTGAGAAATGTAAAAATTATCTATTAAGGTGTCAAATGTTGGTATATGTGTTATGTTGTGGTCAATTAGGTGTATTAGGTCCTTTTGGATAAGTTCAACACTTTGTGTGGTCTAATGAGAGAAAGGGATCAATTTGAGCGTTTGGGTGCATGAAATTTTTGTAAAAAGTGACTTTTTGCACCCAGGTATCTAGTTTTTGATCAAACCATTAGATTGTGTCTAAACCTGTCTCATTAGCTAGCTTATGAGTTAAGCTTCATATAGGTACTTGAATTACTTCAATCAAACATTGTATGTAAAAATGGTGCAGGTCAAAAGCTCATTATTTTCTGTTAAATGACAGTTGAAAATTCAGACTGGCATGGCACAACACATGGTGTCTCATGCTGAAGCGTATGACACACAGAGTTAGGGGTGTTACTCCATGCCACATGCCACATTACACGTATTGTAAGCCATGATGCATGGTGTAACATCCTAGATTTCTTAATCCTAAGTTTAAAGGATAATCAAGGGTGAAGTTAAAGTTAGTGTGGGATTAGAGATTCAGATGATTAATTAGTATTTTGACTTGTTTGTATGTTGTGTGAGCAAATATAGGCAAGAAAAGTGTGTTTTGGGTCAAAGCAAGTGTGCGTGGTGAGAATACATCTTACTGTGCCATGTGCCATGGCTCATGCTGCATGTGTCGTGGTGCATGGACCATAAAGTCACTTCTTAAGTCATGAAATTGGTTGATTTTCATAAGTGAAAATTTAAACACACATGAGATAGAGAGAGGAAAAGGGTTGAGGAGCTAAGACAAGTTATTTTGGAGTAGTGGAAGGTGATTTGAATCGATAACTTGCCAAGTAAGCTGTGTATAACTCTTACCTTCCATTCTACACAAATTTTTCTAAAAATAAGTTATAGAGAAATTGATTTGGTGGAATTTGAGGGGTTTAATTATTGCTCAATAGTAATAAAAAGGTTTTTGAAAGTTAAATTAGAGCTTTGTGATTGGTTTAGAGCTAAACAATAGAGCTTTAAACCTGTAAGCTCAATTTTAGCTTTTAGAGAGAGAAAGTTAGGGCAAAAATCTGATTTAAGTGAAATAAGACCAGTTGAGGTGATATAAAGTAGTAATTAGGTAGTCATAGACTTAGAATGGATAAATGGAAAATAATTTATGGATGAATATAGCCCTAAGAGGTAAAAATGAGTTTTGATCAAAATGGACCAAATGACTAAAATGTGTTCAGATTGGCATATTGGACGTGTGAGTAGAGAAAGGAAGCTTGAGATAAGTTTGTGTGATAGTTAAAATCTATGGGTAACCTTTCTAGTGACAGAAGGGTTAAAGTAATTGAATAACTTCTTTTGTTTGACTGTTTATTATAATTGTATGTTAGTATGCTATTTAGTGCATGAAATAATTTTAAACTAAACATGTTTTATAACATTGAGTGATTGTTGTGTGTGAAATGACTTTTAGTTGAAATAAGCATTAAAATTTGTGTTTTGTAATGTAAAGTGTTATTTATATATATATTATGTGCACGAAAGTGTAAAATAGTAAATGGGAACCTTAAATGGTTTCAAAAAGTATGATCATAGAGGCGAGAGTTCACCCGAGTATAGGAGATGATAAAGACCATGTAGTAAGGTTTCCTTAGCACCTGTTACGGTGTGGTGTTGGAAACAATTCTCTTTAGTGCCTTGAAAGGTGTAATGTTGGAGAAGATCTCCTTAGTGCCTATTAAGGTATGGTGTTCAAGACGTGAAACTCTTTGGTATCTTTGTGATATAGTGTTGGAGTCAATAATGCCCTATCATGTGTATTGGGGGGAAACCATAGTTCATATTATGTGTTAGAATATCTTTAGTAGGGTGATTCTACCACTGTAGGTGAGCTCAAGACTAATAAGAATATACATTGGTCTAAGATGAGCCTATGGTTTTGTATCAGGATGATTTAGAGATTTGGTTGGTAGAGATCATGCTAGCATGTTATGTAATAGGATGAAATATGTTGAGATAACATGGAATCCTTTATGATTGAGGAAAAGTTAAAAAAGGAAAGAGATATGATATAAATGCTATTTTATGAGGTTTTGATGACATAGTATGTTTACTTTCATATTGTTGTATGTGATAGTCAATAGGATCGGGTTGTGATTAGGGCAAAGGAAGAGAGTCTTCACTAGCTTGAGTGTGAAGATGTGTACTTTGAGGTTGTATAATAAACTAAACTAAAATTGTATATATAAGTGTATATGAGTTTTTATAGGGTTGCATGTATGTATTAAATTGAGCTTTTATGAAATCAAGCCTGATTATGTGTATATGTGTTGTTTGAAACAAAAAGGCTATGACTTGAGTATATTGTGTTGAAATGATTTTTGTGTTGGTAAATCTTAAGCCAAGGGATAGATTATGATGAAATGAATAATTTGGCGGCTAAAATTATATTATGAATATAATTGTATATTTATGGGTTGAGAAATAGCTAAGTGGGCTAAGTTATTCCAAAAAATGGCAAAGTATATGAAGTTAGTGAATTGTGAAAATTGGCCATAGAAGGGGAAAATTTCAATATATGAGTATAATTGTGATTAATTATGGGCAATCAGGTGCATTAGATCCATTTGAATTTGGTTTAAGGCCTAATAAGAAAAAGGGATCGAATTGAACGCTTGGGTGTGCAATTTTTTTAGAAAAAGTAACTTTTTGCACATGGGTGTCTAAATTGTGATCGGACTATTAGATTATGTCTAAACCTATCTCATTAGTTAGTATACAAACTAAGCTTCATATGGGCACTTGAATCACTACAATCGGATGTCGTATGTGAAAACAGCGCCCATTAAAAATTCATCATTTTTGCTATCAAAATGACAACAGAAATTTGGACCGGCATGCCACGGCACATGGTGACACATGCTGTGATGCACAACATAGAAAAGGCGAGCGTGTAGCACTATGCCATATGCCACAGCGCACGGACTGCACATCGTGGCACACGGATCTAATTTTAGTTTTATTTTTGTGTTGAAATGCATGCAATTGGGATAAGATTACTGGTGAGTTATGTCCACTATGTATTTGAGGAGTGTATGATTTACTTCCATTGTGTTTTTCTTTGATTGTATTGTGAATTGATTGATTTTACAAAATAAGTCTTCAGCTGAAGCTTTTAAAATAAATTTGATTATTTTAATTGATGCGAGGCAGTGGTAACACCGTAATCTTCTTTTATATTAAGTAAGTATAAAAAGAGGTTACATTTTGGTATCAGATTCTCCGTTTTTGAGACCTGATTAGTATTGATGCATTCATTTAGGAATATAGCAACTTATGTTGTTCATTACACAACTCTTTCTGTGATCTCTTTTGTGTTTCATATTTTTGTCCTTAAGAGGGTGGAAAATAGTATAGTATGAGAGGCACTTGTGCAAGAATTATAGTATCTAGACAAGTTATAGAGGAGGAACGGGAGCTGAAAGTTCAACCATTTTAGCTGCAATGAGACCCGAGTACCGGCAACATATAGCACTGCTTGATGTGATGACATATGAGGAGATATGCTATAAGTTAAGGGTAGCAGTTAGGTATGGTAGAGAGGCAGATGCTGAAAGGAGGCAAGACAGTATAGGGAGGTTTTCATCTCATTTGGGTCTGACTAGTGGAATCTCAAAGAAGCTTAGGTTCAGTGCAAGCAATTCTAGTTCTTCTAGAAAAAGAGATTTTAGTCGAGGATTGCAGCCTTGACTTGTGCATAGAGGGTCAATGCAAAGGGGTAGAGGTATGACAATTGGGCCTCCACAGTCTTCGAGGAAAGCATCAAATGTTCCAGCTCCGACTCTGAGTACTGGAAGGATACCCTATTGCAACATATGCGGAAAATCTCATTCAGAAAGATGTTAGGCTTGCTATAAATATGGTAAGTCCAGTCATATAGTTAGGTAATGCTAACAAGGCAGAGTTTAAGGGACTAAGCAGAGATTGATAAGTCCTAGTCAAGTATTTACAGTTACACAAGTAAGAGGCCAGAGTATCTTTGAACTTGATCAGAGGTATGATTTCTGTTAATGGTCATAAAGTAGAGGCATTGTTTGATTTGGGTGCTACCCATTCTTTTGTATCTAAGGAATATGTGGATAGATTGAAATTGTCTTTATAAGAATTGCCTATGCTCATTAAAGTGACAACACCTTCTGGATCGTCTAGTATTACAAGTCAAGCTTATCAGAATATGGAGATTCAATTTGAGGACAGAGTTTTCAAGATCGATCTAATTTGTATTCCTATAAGAGGAATAGATGTGATAATTGGCATAAATTGGCTAGTAGCAAATAATGCTATGCTTGATTGTACCAAAAGGGTGGTTTCACTACTAGTGTTGTGTGTAGCTATGGAATCCTTGGAGCAACCTAAGTTTCTATCAGTATTATGTGCTAAGAAGTTGATCCGACAAGGTTGTGATGCCTATATAGTATTCTTTATAGCCAGTATGGTGTATGATGGTAGGATCAAGAAGATTGGGGTAGTAAGTAAGTTCCTAGATGTATTTTCAGAAGAAATGACTAGACTACCTCCTGAAAGGGAAGTTGAGTTCTTAATTGATTTGGTTAGTGGAACCGAACCAATATCAAAGGCTCCTTATAGAATATCGCCATCAAAATTAGTTGAGCTAAAGAATCAGATTGAAGATTTACTAGAGAAGGGATTTATTAGGCTAAGTGTATCGTCCTAAGGATCACCGGTGTTGTTTGTGAGAAAGAATGATAGCAGTTTGAGACTATGCATCGATTACTGGCAATTGAATAAGGTAACTATGAAAAACAAATATCCTTTACCAAGGATAGATGATCTTTTAGATCAATTGGTTGGTGCCTCGGTCTTTTCTAAAATTGATTTGAGGTCGGGGTATCGTCAGTTGAGAGTTAGTGCAATAGATGTACTCGATATAGCATTTAGGACTCAATATGGCCATTATGAATTATTAGTTATGCCTTTTGGTTTGACCAATTCGCCAGCAGTGTTCATGGACTATATGAACCGAATCTTTAGGCCATACTTAGATTAGTTTGTAGTGATTTTCATAGATGACATTCTGTCTATTCTGAGAATGAGGAGCAATATGTGAGGCATTTGAGAACGGTACTGTAGATTCTGAAAGATAGAAAGTTATACGCCAAGCTTAGCAACTGTGAGTTTTTGTTGAGAGAAGTGAGATTTTTGGGACACATGGTGTCTGCAGATGGAATTTCAATGGATCCACATAAGGTTGATACAGTGTTAAAATAGGAACGTCCTAGTTCAATCACAGAGATACATAGTTTTTTGGGATTAGCTAAATATTATCGATGATTTATCTAAGGAGTTTCCAATATAGCTTTTTCTTTAGCTAAACTAACTCAAAAAGAGCAGCCTTATATATGGGATGACTGGTATAAAATGGCATTTCAGAAGGTAAAAGAGAAATTAACCATGACACTAGTATTGATTATCCTTAATCCAAAGTTACCTTACAAGGTATACACTGATGCGTCTTTGAAAGGTCTTGGTTGTGTCTTAATGCAAGATAGTCGAGTTGTAGCCTATGCTTCATGACAATTGAGACCACATGAGGAGAACTATACTGCGCATGATTTAGAGCTTGCGGCAGTGTTATTTGCTTTTAAAGATTTGGCACCATTACCTATATGGTACAGTATTCATTGTATTTAGTGACCATAAGAGTTTGAAACACCTGGTCAATCAAAAGGAACTAAATATGAGGCAGAGAAGGTGGATGGAGCTTCTTAAGGATTATAACTTTGAATTGAAATACCATCCGGGTAAAGCTAATATGGTTACTGATGCTTTGAGTTGGAAGACTTTGCATGTAGCAAGTCTTATTATTAAGGAATACAGATTGATGGTGTCATTTGTTGAGTCATAGCAGGACGCACCATTGAAGGCATTAGTTAGTGCTTATTCCACTAAGATTAGAAATGATTTCTGGAAGGAATTGAGAATGGCATAGCTAGAAGATGAGAGTCTCTTAAAGGTTAGAGAAGAGATTGAAGCAAATCAAGCTCTTGATTTTAGATTTAATGATGTGGTTTTTGTGGTTTACCGGGATAGGATTTGTGTGCCTAACGATGTAGATCTGAGAAAGGTTATCTTAAATAAGGCTCGCTATAGCAAGTACATGATTCATTCGAGAGCTACAAAGATATACTAAGATGTGAAGTGGTATTGGTGGTGGCCTGGTATGAAGAAAGATGTAATGGAGTTTATTACTTAGTATTTAACCTGTCAAAAGGTTAAGATAAAGCACTAAAGACCAGCAAGAATGTGGCAACCATTGGATATTCCTATATGGAAATGGGAGAGAATTTTTATGGATTTTATAATTAGGTTACCAAAAACTCAATCTGGACATGATGCCATTTAGGTCATAGTCGATAGACTTACTAAATCAGCTCATTTCTTAGTAATTCTTTAGAAAAGTTGGCAGAGATCTATGTCTGAGAAGTGGTAAGGTTATATGGTATGCCAAAGAATATAATTTTTGATAGAGATCCATGATTTATTTCTAAGTTTTGGGGAGCTTTACAACATGCTATGGGTACTAAGTTAAGATTCAGTACAACGTATCATCCATAAACAGATGGGCAGATAAAATGGACCATACAAACCTTAAAGGATATGTTGAGAGCTTGTGTATTGGAGTTGAAAGGTATTTAGGATAGCCATCTCCCTTTGGTTGAATTTACTTATAATAATAGTTACCACTCTAGCATACAAATAGCACCGTATGAGGCATTGTATGGGAGAAAATGCAGATTGCCTCTTTGCTGGATGAAGTTGAGCAAAAGGAGTATGTTAAGACTGGATATTGTGGATCAAACAACTTAAAAGATTAAGTTAGTCAAGCAAAAGCTGTTAACAGCTCAGAGTAGGTAGAAGAGTTATGCAGATAGGCGTAGAAGGCTGCTAGAGTTCTTGGTGGGAGACCATGTGTTTCTGAGAGTTACAACAGTTACGGGATTCGAGAGATCAATAAGAGCCAAGAAATTGACTCCTAGATTCATTGATCCTTTCAAGATTCTAGAGAGGATTGGACCAATTGCCTACAGGATTGCTTTGCCACCATAGCTATCAGGTGTGCATGAGGTGTTTCATGTGTCCCAACTTAAGAAATATCAATATGATCCTTTACATGTGATAGAACCAGAGGAGATTGAACTCCAGAAGAATTTAACTTATAAGGCTGAGCCAGAGCGAATCATAGATGTGAAAGAGAAGTAATTAAAGAAAAAGACTACACATTTAGTTAAAGTTTTCTGCTAAGGTATGGCTCCTGGTGATGCTACCTAGGAGACACAGGATAAAATGAGGCAACAATATCTATAATATCTACCTTGACATTACCAAAATTCACTACACAATCATAACAAACAATCATAAATAGGAGCAAAGATTGCTCTTAAGCTCACATTATATATATAAGAGTTAAAACTAATAATATTTTAAAAATAATTGTGAAATATTTAGATCCAAAAAAAAAGCTTCAAATTTATAGTTAATAATTTATAATTTATAAATGTATTGGAAGTATGGAAAAGTTTTGGGAAGCAAAATACTTGAAAACAAGGCCAAAAATGTCATTTTTGAGTATTTTGGTCCATGCGCCGTGGCTTGGGATCCATGCATTGTAGCATGTGGCACAAAAAAGCAAATTTAGTCATTGTACCGTGTGTCGTAGCTTGCATGCAATACACCATAGCGCATATGTCCATGACAGTAAAATGCTATCATGACAGTTGTTCAGTACAAACTTTAATTGCGTGCTGTTTTCACATCTGATGTCTTATTAGAGTGATTCAAGCGCCACACAAAGCTTATTTAATAAGATAACTAATGGTATAAGTTTTGTTATGATCCAACACCATAAAAATTTGACACTTGAATGTAAAAGTCAGTTTTTAAAGCGATTTTCAAGCATCCAAGTACCAAAAACTCAACTTATACCATTAACCCATTTTGAGGCTTGAACCAAGTCCAATGGAATAAAATACACCTGATTAAGCATTCAAATGCACAAAAACGTACCAAACACAAAATTTGGCCACTTAATGACAATTTCACCCAATATGGCCAAAATACAAAATCAATACCACATACACTATTTGGTTTCTATTGCCACATAATACACCACATATACATTGTCACCATATATATAAAACATTCCTTACACTTGTATTAGTATTTTAGGCCATCACCATAAAAATCACCATATATTTACATCATATACAATATTAGGCTAAAATACAAAATAACATAGTATGAAACAAGTACAACCAATCAAAATGATATATATTCCTATTTGGCAACATATAACATCATCCATATAAGTTTATGTACATAACTTAAAATAAAACTGGGCTTTACAATGATAATGTAGCAAGTATGCTAGCCCTTGCCCGATTCCTTCCCTTGCTCAATCTCAGCGATATAACCTATAAAATGATAACCACGGGATGAGATAAAAATCTCAATAACTAAGATAATCTACATTATTGATTAATATTCCAAGTTATAAATAAGCTTTAAAATGAGCATGATAGACACATTTTATAAAATCACCACAAGTTACATACATGATCACTAACCATCCGATCTTTTGATACTCCAGATTAAATTAGTAGGCTCTTTCATAGGACTAAACCATATGGTCCCCAAGCTCACCATCCATGGTAGAACTACCCAACCAAGGTGTCTTAAACTACTTCTGGACTATAGATTCCCCCTATTATAAGTAACTAAGGTGTCGTTACTCCAATACTGCATCCTATGGATGCTAAGGAGTATATTCTCTAACTCCATACCCTTTTGGATACTAAAGAGAGTAAGTCTCCAACACCGCACCTATTTTCAAGCACTAAGGAGAAATATGAACTGCATCAAGTGTCCCAAGGTGCCAGCAGTGTCATATGGATTTAATCTTTACTAACTCTACTAAGGTGACCTCCCACCCTTTAATATGCCACATTTCACTATATATCTCTACTTGACCATGCATAAATCACTTTCTAAATAAATATAACAAATCTTATCACTTACTTTAAAAATACGGAGTTTCACAAACCCATACTCCACTTATTTTCTAAAATAATTAACTTTTACAAAATTCATACATATATACATAACAAATCATAGAGAAATAACTTGAGAATAACTTATACAACGTAATAAATAATGTAATATATCTAGTTACCTTGACCCTTTTGTTACTAACAAAGGATTATCCATGGTACTAAATCTCTTCTTATATCAAGGCAAGTTTTCCCACACCACAATCTACATTAACAAGTACTATATGTCAATTTTCAATTAACACAAGCACTATTAGCTATCCATAACATTCCAATTCTCCCACTTCTCACTCATATTCTCAACAAATAGGTTTGTCAAGATTATAATTTTCTCACATAATCCCTTCAAGCCTCCCTCCAACTCTATCACAACATAACACTTGACATCTCAACTTGTCACACCTCAAAACCCTATAATCAAGCTAGGGCTTGATCCAATTTTCACCAAACAACAATTTAACTTCACATTACCACTTATCCAAGATTAAGAAATTTAAATCAATCCTTTAGAGTTAATAGAATCCTTTAAAACATAGACTCATAGCTTAATCCATTCAGAGTAAATTCTCCCACTTCCAAATCCCATGAAAAATGAGATGAAAAGGTAGAGGAGAAGGGTAGGAAACTTATTCAAGAGTTTGAAGGCCTAATTTATCTTTAAAATCCTCATAAAATGATACCCTAGCAGTGCCCAAAGCTGTCCCCTTCGTGTTTTAGTTTTCCTACCATAAAAAATAACTTTTTCTGATTATTTTTGAAATTTTAATTTGTCTACTGTGCCCTACATGGCAGCACAAGCCGCGGCTCACGACGCAATGAGTAAAATGTCAATTTTGCTCCCCTCATACTGCTCGACTTAATCTGACTTCCATCCTAACTCAATTTAAATCCAAATATGACCTAAAAACAAAATTAAATTAATTAATCATCTTTTTAACTAATGTATCCCTTAATTAGTCAATTTTTTAGCTTTAAAATTTTTAGATGTTACAATATCCTTACCTATTTCTATAGGTATATATTTATGTCTTTTATGAATTTTGAGGGCAAAATTCTTAAAAGAAGGGGAGAACTGTAACATCTTGTTTTCTTAATCTTAAATTTAGAGGTTAATTGAGGATGAAGTGAAAGTTAGTGTGGGATTAGAGATTTAGATGATTAATTGATATTTTGACTTGTTCATATGTTGTGTAAGCAGATACGAGTAAGAGGAGTGCATTTCAAGTTAAAGCAAGTTTGTGTGGTGAGAATAAATCTCATTGTGCTATATGCTGCAACTAGTACTACATGTGTCGTGGTGCATGGACTTGAAAATCATTTCTTAAGTCATGAAATTGGGTGATTTTTAGAAGTAAAAATTTAGAAACACGTAATATAGAGATAAGAGAAGGGTTGAGGAGCTAAGACAAGTTACTTTAGAGTATTGGAAGGTGATTTAGATCTGTAACTTGCCAAGTAAGCCACATATAACTCTTTCCTTCCATTCTACACAAATTTCTCTAAAAATAAGTTATGCGAAAATTGATTCGGTGGAATTTTAAGGGGTTTAATTTTTGCCCAATGGTAATAAAAAGGTTCTCGAAAGTTAAATTAGAGCTTTGTGATTGGTTTAGAGCTAAACGGTAGAATTTTGAACCTGTAGGCTCAATTTTAGCTTTTAGAGAGAGAAAGTTAGGGCAAAAGTCTAATTTGAGTGAAATAAGACCGATTTAGGTGATGTAAAGTAGTAATTGGGTAGTCATGGACTTAGAATGGATAAATGGAAAAGTGTTTATGAATGAATATAGCCCTAAGTAGTAAAAATGAGTTTTTGGTCATAATGGACTAAATGACTAAAATGTGCCAAATGTGTTCAGATTGGCATATTAGATGGGTGAGTAAAGAAAGGAAGCTTGAGATAAGTTTGTGTGATAGTTGAAATCTATGAGTAACCTTTCTAGTGACAGAAGGGTTAAGGTAACCGAATAACTTCCTTTGTTTGACTGTTTATTATAGCTGTATGTTAGTATGTTATTTAGTGTATGAAATGATTTTAAACTAAACATGTTTTATAACATTGAGTGATTATTATGTGTGAAATAATTTTTGGTTGAAATGAGCATTAAAATTTATGTTTTGTAATGTAAAGTGTTATTTATATATGTTATGTGCAAGAAAGTGTAAAATAGTAAATGGGAACCTTAAATGGTTCGGGAAAGTATGATCATAGAGGCGGGAGTTCACTCAAGTATAGGAAATGATAAAGACCATGTAACAAGGTTTCCTTAGCACCCGTTAGGGTGTGGTGTTGGAAACAATTCTCTTTAGTGCCTTGAAAGGTGCAATGTTGGAGAACATCTCCTTAGTGCCTATTAATGTATGGTGTTTGAGACGTGAAACTCCTTAGTATCTTTGTGATACAGTGTTTGAATTAACAATGCCCCATCATGTGTATTGGGGGAAAACTATAGTTCATATTGTGTGTTAGAATATCTTTAGCAAGGTAATTCTACCACTGCAGGTAAGCTCAAGATTAATGAGAATATACATTAGTCTAGGATGAGCCTATGGTTTTGTGTCAGGATGATTTGAAGGTTTGATTGGTAGAAATCATACTAGCATGTTATGTAATGGGATGAAATATGTTAAGATAACATGGAATCCTTTGTGATTGAGGAAAGGTTAAGAAAAGAATGAGATATGATATAAATGCTATTTTATGAGGTTTTGATGATATACTATGTTTACATTCATATTGTTGCATGTGATAGTCAATAGGAGTAATTTATTTTGTTACTGAAATTTTTATCTCACCACCGTGGTTACATGTTTGCAGGACTGGGAAGTGATCAAGGTAAAAGAAGAGAGTCTTCACCAAGTTGAGTGTGAAGCCGTATACTCTGAGGTTGTGTAATGAACTAAACTAAAATTTTATATATAAGTATATATGAGTTGCCATAGGGTTGCATGCATGTATTGAATTGAGTTTTTGTGAAATCAAGCCCGATTATGTGAATATGTGTTGTTTGAAACAAAAGGGCTATGATTTGAGTATATTGTGTTGAAATGATTTTTGTATTAGTGAATCTTAAGCCAAGGGACAAATTATGATGAAAAGAGTAATTTGGGGGCTAAGATTATATTTTAAATATGATTATATATGTGTGGGTTGAGAAATAGCCAAGTGGGGTAAGTTATGCTAAGAAATGGCAAAGTATGTGAAGTTAGTGAATTGTGAAAATTGGCCGTAAAAGGAGTAAATTTTGATATATGAGTATGATTATGATTAATTGTGGACAATCAGGTGTAGTAGATCCGTTTGGACTTAGTTCAACGCCTAGTGTGGTCTAATGAGAAAAAGGGATCAAATTGAGTGCTTTGGGTGCGCAAAATTTTCAGAAAAGTGACTTTTTTCACCTTAGGTGTCTAAATTTTGATCAGACCATTAGATATTGTCCAAACCTATCTCATTAGTTAGTATATAAGCTAAGCTTCGTGTGGGCGCTTTAATCACTCTGATTGGATGTCATTTGTGAAAACTACGCACAGTAAAAGTTCATCATTTTTACTGTCAAAATGACAGTAGAAATTCAAATACGCATGCCGCAATGTATAATGGCACATGCCACAGTGCATGGCATAGAAAGGGCAAGCATGTGGCTCTGTGCCACATGCCATGGCACACAGACTACACGCCTTAATGCACAGATCAAATTTTAGTTCTATTTTTGTGTTGAAATGCATGCAATTGGGATAGGATTGCTGGTGGGTTATGTCTACTATGTATTTAAGGAGTGTATGATTTACTTTCGCTGTGTTTTTCTCTGTTGTATTGTGAATTGATTGATTTTACAAAATAAGTCTTCGGCCAAAACTTTTGAAATAAATTTGATTATTATAATTGTTGCGAAGCAGTGGTAACACCGTAATCTTCTTTTATATTGAGCGAATATAAAAGGAGGTTACACATAGCCTATTTTTTAGCTTGATTTTGTGGTTTTAATGCATGAAATTTGAGATAGAATGCTTATGGGTTGTGTCCACTATGTATTATACAAATGTATTGTGATTTTGATGATTTCACAAAATGAGTCTTAGGCCAAAGTTTTTCAAACAAAGTTTTTCTTTAATGTGGTGGTTTAAGTGTGTGGTGATTTGGTTAATCTACTCCTATATCTAGAGGATATAAGATGAGGTTACATCTTTCGCCATGAGGCATGGCACAGTAAGGTTAATCCTCACTATGCTCACACACTTTGCTTTAAAACTTCTTTCTTTCACTCATATCTACTCATATAACATCCCAATGAATCAACACAACACTTCACTATCTAGAATCCTAATCCCACATTAAATTACTAATTCAATCCTTAATCAGTGGTAATGCAGAAATCAAAATTTGGGATGTTACAGTTCTCCCTTCATTTTAAGAATTTGGTCCCCAAAATTGAAACAACTATACACACATACATACCTAAGGGAACAATTAGGGGTACTGCTACTTCATCTTAGTTTCTGTCTCCCAGGTCATATCACGATGAGTCATATCCTTCTAAAACACTTTCACCAGTTGAATAGTCTTGTTTCTTAATTGATTATCCTTCACATCCATTATTCATTCTAGTTCTGCTCTATAGGTCATATTCTCTTATAGCTCCACTTCTTGAGGATCAATCATGTGAGAAGGATCTAGTTGGTACCTTTTGAGTTAAGACACGTAGAATAAGTCATGAATCCCAAATAAATGTAGAGGTAAGGCTACTCGATAGGTAACCGGTCTAATTTTCTCTAGGACTTCGAACAAACCCATGAATCTAGGAGTCAATTTCTTAGTTCTAATTGACCTCCTGATTCTTGTTACTTGCATAACCTTCAAAAACATATGGTTACCTACCAGAAACTCTAATGATCTTTTTCTTTGATCAACATAACTCTTCTGCCTACCTTGAGCTGTTAATTGTAACACTTGCCCCGAGTGTTATCCAAAAATCACACAATTTAAATAAACTAAGTGTGGTTAAGGGGTTGATTCCAAAACTAACTTAGGAAAAAAAATTATTTAAATCACTAAATAGATACATGATTTCAAAATAAACATTTAAAACCTTTTTTAAAAAAATTTATAGGTTTTACCTATAGCACATGGAAGCAAGCTAGGCGAAGGCAAGGTAAAAATATTCTATCATGATAACATTAAATTGCTGTCATGACAGCCCTCCC
Source organism: Prosopis cineraria (assembly GCF_029017545.1). Taxonomy (NCBI): domain Eukaryota; kingdom Viridiplantae; phylum Streptophyta; class Magnoliopsida; order Fabales; family Fabaceae; genus Prosopis; species Prosopis cineraria. Next base: position 14,721,946 of record NW_026555332.1, on the reverse strand, counting down.
GAGCCAACTTTCAGGAGGCACCATTCTATCATCCAGTCTCTAATCAAAGAAGTTTTAAGGATCACACGTCACATTCAAAGGGTACTATAAGTGTACCAAATTTCAGAAAGATCCAATGGTTGGATTAAAAATTAGACATGTTACAAGTTTGGTAATTTTTGCTGTCATTTTAGCTATCATGACAGCACATTCAAACTAACTTTCAGAGTGCACCATTTCATCATCCGACCTCCGATCGGAGCAATTCTAAAACTCACATGTCACTTTTAAAGAGTACTATTAGAATACCAAATTTTGAAAAGATTCAATAGACAGATTTAATTTGGTGCATGCTGCAACATCAATATTGTTGCTGTCATAATAGCAAAAGTGCTGTCGTGACAGCTCCTCCAGACCAAATTCCGGAGTGCATCATTTCTCCATCCAATATTTGATCAATGTGATTCCAAAGCCCACACAAAGCTTATAAAAGGTTTTACTTGTGACCTAAATTTTATAGAAATCCAACAGCTGATTAAGATTTGGACACCCGAATGCAAAAGTGCAGTTTTTTGGTAAAAACTATTTTTAAAATTGTTCAAATCTCATCCTAATGGTTACAAACTTGTGGGAACACTTTGAACATGTCAAATAGGACTAAAAACACTTGATAAAACATTTAAATGATAGAAAAATCCTTTATACCAAAATTTGACCACTTGGGTGTCATTTCCGAAAATAGACCCTATGCCCCCAAAATTTACAAATCACACAAAAGTGGCCAAAAACCATTCTAAATATCTTATACACATATGAATACACACGCTAAAAGTTTTCACTTGACTCAAAGATCTCTATGGGGCCCACGCACCCACTCTCTCTATCAAAGGTGTATGTTTTCCTATAGTACACTATTTGCAATGCAACCACTTTGTATTTGCTTGTGGAGTCACATATATACCAAAAAAAAAATTTGCTTGTAGTGAAAAATTGGTCCACTAAATAAATCCATCAAAACTACACACCATAACCAAGTTTCCTAGCCACAAGTCTACAAGCAAATAAAAATTCAAACACAAGCCATACAATCCACACATACTCACACACATATATACATGATCACATCCTACTGGTACCCTAATCCTAAATACATTACAATATATTTGCTCAAAAGAAAGGGGTTGCAGTTCTTTTCAATCCATAAATAACTCCTAGCTTTGCTCCTTTCCCCGTCCTCCACTAATTCCTTCGCGTAGACCTGAAAATATTGAAAAGAAAGAGGTGAGACAACCACAGTCTCAATAACAGAGAAATCTACATTGATTATTATAAAGTAAGCTATAATCGAATAAATGAATAATAAATTCAATGTAGAACATAATTTAGCCATTTAAAATACATGAATGCATGACATAGGCCGATATAGCCTTTCATGACCAACAAAATGCCTCATGGCACTCTTTAACTCATAGGTAAACCTTATACCTACTTGTACCTCCACAAGCATAAAACATAATCTAAGGCATGATCCAATCCATCGAACCACTTATACCCCTTCGACGTGAATCCTGAGCAGTCGAAGCTAACTCCATCCCAGAGCCAGCCTAACTTACTATCCATGTGAGGGCTACCTTAACCTAGGCACTTAGCCTCACACTTTATATGTTAGATTTCCTCCCCCATTGAGAGGTGTTGAATACTCAATATACTAACCACTTTAGTGCACTGAGGCCACAATACATAAGGCAACGTTGAGTACTGGCAGTGTGCCATAAAATATTAAAAGTCTACAACTTCTAATTGGTGAACTCCCACCAAGATCATGCATTTTGCTCTTGTTTACCTTTCCTGAGTATTGACCACTTCAACACTCTCAAGTAGTATAACATTTATAAATCTCCCTTAAACAGTTCCTTAGCCTATCTAAGGTACCTAACTTTGTTACACTTCCTTAAGTGCAATTTCTATTCTTTATGATTACAATACATGTAAACAAATCTCGTTTTCATAAAAATATTATTGTTAAACAATTAGAAAACATATTTGCACTATAATCAAAGAAATACCCCATAACCCTTTATAAAGCATATTTAATCTTTTAAAACATGTAATGCATGATAGTTAGTAATATTTATTCAAAATAGCTAAATAAAATAATAAGAAATATAAATTTCCTTGTTACCCCAATCCTTTGGTACCAAAAGGGTTCTTTTTATATGAAATAGGACTTAGCTTATTCTTTAACTTCTCAATAAGTTCTACCAATAATTTCCTACAACATATAAGTAATTCACATCACTTATAATGACAAATAGCATTAATGAACACTATAACTCATACCACATAACTTGGGTCAATGAGTCATAATCTATCCTAATGATCTATATAATAAACCAACCATTCACATAGTATCACTTAACCACCAAAACTATTTATTAGCCATTACTAGGCTAATTTTCAATTCATATAATTTTTAATCAATTAAAAACCTTCACTTAGTATCACCAACTTTCACCATTAGCCCTTATAATGAAAACCAAACCTTAATTTAAATCTTATTGGGCTCAAATAGCAAAATTATAACTAAATCAATAGACTTAAACCATTGAGGAGCAAAACCCAACCTATTGGGGTTTGACTTTTGCCCTAAAACTCTATTTTTATCCAATTACTCGCTCAAAACATTAGGACATCATGTAGAAACTCAAAACAACCTTCCAAAGACCCAAGGAAACTAAAGCTTACAAGAATAAAGCCTTTTGGATCAAATTCCAAAAACTTCCTCTTACAAAAATCAAAGAAAATCAAGAAGGAAGGGAGAGGATTGAAGTAGGAAGTTTACCTATCATGTAGTTGAGCTCGCAACGGTCGTAAAGCCTCCTAGATCCAAGCCTAACTCCCTCTCTTTCTCCTCTCTTCTTCCTCTGTCTCTCTCTCTCTCTCACATTTCTTTTCCTTCTTTCCTTTTTCATTTATGTTTCTGTGTTCATTTTTCCTCTTAAAACTACTAATCTAACACTTTAGGGAAAAGTACAAGAAAGGGCCCAACGTTTTTTATTATAGCACAAAGGCCTACGTCAGCTTTGGTAATTTTCCTATAGTTAAATAAAACTAAACTTTTGCTTAGTAAAATTTAAACTCAGGACCTCTATCATACTATTCTTAATTTTAATTTAATTCTAAATATTTTATTATTTTTTTAAAAAATAAATTCGAGTCTTAAATTTCAAGATGTTACATTAACATTTCTGCTATATCAAGTCAATCATTTGTGTAGTTTAATGCACAATATCAGGACTCACAATACTTCTTTCACTCAACTCTATCCAACATAATGGTGATATACACTTCCTTCCAAACAGAGCTTCATATGGTGCCATTTAAATGTTGGAATAGTAACTGTTGTTATATGCAACCTCAGTCAATGGCAAATGGCTATCCCAACTATCACGCAACTCCAACACATAAGACCGTATCATATCTTCTAAAGTTTGTATAGTTTGTTCAGTCTGCCTATCAGTCTGATGGTGATAAGCAATACTAAACTTCAAAGTAGTACCCATAGCTCTTTACAATGCTCCCTAGAATCTGGATGTGAATCTTAGATCTCGATCAAAAACTATATCCTTAGGTATTTCATGCATCCACATAATCTCTCGGATATATGTCTTTTCCAACTTCTTTAAAGAATCATTATTCTTGATGGCTAGAAAATGAGCTGACTTCATCAACTAGTCAACAATTACCCAAATAGCATTATGTCTTGACTGAATTCTTAGTAATTTGGAGATAAAATCCATGAAAATGTTGTCCTATTTCCACTTAAGTATCTTTACTGGCTATAATGTTCTAGCCGGCCTCTAATGCTCAATTTTTCCTTTCTGACAAGTTAGACACTTTGCCACAAACTCTATCACTTCTCTTTTCATTCTTAGCCACCACTAGTAATGTTTCACATACTAATACATCTTCATAGCTCTTGGATGAATAGTTTATTTACTGTAGTGCACTTCATTTAAAATAACTTTTCTTAAGTCAGCATCATTAAGCACACAGATTCTGTCTCGGTATACCACAAATCCATCATCATTAAAACTAAAATCCTTAGACAAATTCAATTCAACTTCCTCTCGAATCCTAAGGAGATATTCATCTTCTAACTGTGCCATTCTTAACTCTTTCCAAAAATCACAATTGATCACTGTAGTATAGGCACCAAATAGGGCTTTTAAAGGTGCATCTTCTTGAGAATTGATGAAAGACTCCATTAAACTATGCTCCTATACCATCAAACTAGCTATGTGTAGTGTCTTCCTACTCAATGCATCAACTACTACATTAACTTTCCCTGGATGGTATTTTAACTCAAAGTTATAATCCTTGGGCAATTCCATCCACCTTCTTTACCTCATATTCAACTCTTTCTAATCTATCAAATACTTCAAGCTCTTGTGGTTACTAAACACTTAGAACATTGAACCATTTAGGCAATGATGCTAAATCTTTAATGCAAAAACCATTGTTGCAAGTTCTAGATCTAAGCTAGATAATTCTCTTCATGCAATCTCAACTATCATGATACATAAACTACTACTCATCTATCTTGCATCAGTACACAACCTAAGCCTTTTAGAGAAGCATTCTGTACACCTCATATGGCAGCCTTGGATTTGGGATTCTCAATAATGGTGCAATTGTCAACTTCTCTTTCAACTTTTAAAAAGAATTCTCACACTTGTAATCCTAGACAAAAGTTTGATCTTCATAGGTCAATTTCATCAACGGAGAAGCAATCTGAGAGAAACCTTCGATAAACCTTCGGTAATAACTAGCTAATCCTAAAAAACTTAGAATCTCCACAACTGAACTAGGTTACTCCTATTTCAACATAGCATCTACTTTATGAGGATTAACAAAAATCCCATCTAGTAATACCACATGGCCCAGAAATCTAACTTCTTACAACCAAAACTCACACTTACTAAGCTTGGCATATAACTTGTTCTCTTTCAGAATCTGGAGAACAACCTTGAGATGCTTGGCTTGTTATTCCTTATCTTCCAAATACACTAGAATGTCATTGATGAAAACCATAACAAACTAATCTAAATATAACCTGAAGATATGGTTCATGTAATCCATGAATACCACAAGTGCATTAGTCAGACCAAATGGCATGACAAGGAACTCATAATGCTCATAACATATCCTAAAGGCTGTCTTGGGCACATCTTTCTCAAAGACCCTTAACTGATGACATCTTGACCTCAAGCCAATTTTGGAAAAAACTAAAGCTCCAACCAACTGATCTAACATATCATCGATCCTAGGTAAAGGGTACTTATTCTTCACCGTCACCTTGTTCAACTGCCGGTAGTCGATGCACAATCACAAACTGGCATCCTTCTTTCTCATAAATAACACTGACAACCCCCAAGGTGATACGCTTGGTCTAATAAATCCCTTGTCAATCAAATCTTCAATCTGTTTCTTTAACTCATTCAACTCTAAGGGTAACATCTTATATGAGGCTTTAGAAATTAGCTTATTTTTAAGAACCAAATCTATTGAGAATTTAACTTCTCTTTTCAGAGTTAATCCAGACATCTCTTTTAAAAATACCTCAGAAAATTTGCTCACTTCTCCAATTTTCTCAATACTTCTATCATACACATTACTAGCTACTAATATTACCATGTACGCATAACACCCTTATCTGATCAATAACATATCGTGATCCCACACTATCCGTCGAATATCAATCATCATATCTCTAAGTTCTTCTAAAAGAACATCTCTTCTACTAACTTAAGGCTCATCTAGTTAAACCTCTTATACAGGCTTATCCTATACAGAATGCCTTAAAACTTGAGTACTTTATGAAGCTGGAGCACCTCTTCTTTTCATTTTCTCCCCTCCTAAGGATGAAAGTAAAAGAAAGTTAAGCAAAAGAGAAAGAATGGTGTAATGAAGAATATATAAGTTTTTGCTTAAAAAAAAAGAATATATAAGTTTCCAAGTGCTAGGATGAATGCAATAAATAATGATAGTGACCAGATCTCGAAACTGATACCAACTATTTATAATGCCCCCACTAACATTACCATACAATCCACTACACAATCTACTAATTAAAATAAAACTTCTTTGAAAAAATTGGGATCCTAATATAAAACTTTTAAAAATCTCTTATAGAATCATGCACACTATTTAAGATAATGCACAGCAAAAGCATTATGTAATAGCATCTCAAGATCAATAACAAAACATGTGCAATTCAACCAAATCAAGTCAAAATAGGGACCATACACCATGGCTCATGCCATATGTGCAGCGGCATGTGGCATAGAGACCTCAGCATCACTTTCTATGCCATGTGCCGCAGCATGTTACCCTTTGTTGTCACATGTACCATGGTGCACATATCAAAATCTACTGTCAAATTTTAAATTCTGATAAAAACTTTAAAAGTGCATCATTTTCACATCTGATATCCAATTGGGGTGGTTCAAGTGCCCACACAAAGCTTCTTTCAAAATCTAACCAATGATAATAGTTTCATTTAAATCTAATATCTCTCCTGAAAATTGAACATCCAAGTGCATTTTGACCATTTTAAGTCAAAATTTGGCACTTTAGCATCTCTAATCGAAACCAAAAGTCATTGATCACTTCTAGGGCCTTGACCATGTCCAAATAGATAATATACACCTGATTGAACAATTATATATATAATATAACACACATACACACAATTGATATGTAAACTACCCATAACATACTTTTTAGGCAAAAGTCACATTTCTTCATATTCATTTCCATACAAGGCCAAATTCCTTAATACATGCACAAACATATTCATGAACATGTCCACTAGCTCACAACAACATTTTCACTACATACACATACATATATACATACAGTAGGCCTGATTACCAAAATATCAGCCACTTTTAAAACCAATCATGCATATGCTCAACTATACTTCCATATCATAACTTATATACACATATAATAGTATTTACAACTACATTCATTACACCATCTTACATTGGGCTTGTCATAAAAGTTTTCACTCAACCCATTTCCTTTTCCTTTGCTCTACTACTACCAGAACTTGAAAAATGTAAATAATCATGGGTGAGATAAAAATCTCAATAACTAATATGATTCATTTACTATCTATTGCCACAGATAACCATGCCAAAGTAACAAAACTATAGTAATAGCAATTACATATCAAAGTATATAAAAATTTTATCTTTTTAAAGTATTTCAACGTAAATACTACACTAGCATATAATAGCAATTATATATCATTGATTTGGACGTGATCAAGACCCTAGAGAACGCACGTTAATTGTGAGCTCTTGACGTGCATTCTCTTCAAGAGTTTGAATCTCAGGAACTGACAATGTAGATCTACTCCCTATACTGGTATTCACACAAACAACTTCCCAACTTGAATAGCATGCTAACGCTGTCAACATCTGTTTGTCTTTGAACAACAATTTCCTTTTCTTTAAAGTGTTTCATGGCTCTCAAAGTATGTTGCTGTCAGAACTTTTCTAACTCTCTCTTAATGAGCATGCTCCCTCCTATACCATATATATATATATATATATTAGGGTTTTAGTCATACTTTGATGAGCCAACAAAAATATTAAATTAAATTTATCTCATAAATAAAATATCTAATATCATATCTAATTTAAATTTATCTTATAAATTTAAAGTATAAAACTGACATGATATTTTCTCATATCATATTAGTTATTAAATTTAATCTATTACATAAAATTAAATTTAAAACTAACACAATATAATATAATATAATATAATATATATCACATATACATATTATATTTTATATATATATACACACTTGAATATATATACATATATATTTTAAAAATATATATATTATATATTTAATTTCATATATCATATACATATATGTGTATATATATATCATATATATATACACACACACACATGAATATATATATATATATATATATATATAATTATATTTTGAATTTTATTATCAAACAACAATAAGAACTAAATTTGTAGGAAAAATTTTAGAATTAAATGAAAAATCTAATAAAGATAGAGCAAAAAAAATTATATAAAATAGAAATATGTTCATTGGAACCAAAATATTTAAATACAAATATTTGTGAATATAAAAAAATATTATTATGAAGAAAGATTAGGAGACTTAAAAGAATAAAGATTTTATTTAGATTTATTTTATAGGAAATTATCACTTTAATATCAGATAAAATATTAGAAGATTATTATAAAACTTATAAGAAATCAAAAAAAGGGATAGAAGAAATAGAAATTGGTTCTCAAACTATAAGTGTGATAGAAGAAGTAAATACCATGGGAAGAAGAGAACAATTTCTAAAGTATATTTATCTGAAAAATGTAAACATGCATGGAGGAATATGAAATATTATAAAACTAATAAAAAAAATATTAAGATGTGGAGAATATCAAACACCTCATAAATTAGGATGTAAATCAAAAAAATATAAAATAAAAAAGAAAAGAAAATCTAAGTTTAAATTTAAGAATATCTAAAAAATAAATTTTATCAAAAATATAAAACAAGAAAATTTTTTAGAAAAAAAGGCAAAAAAAATAAATTATAATAAAAAACCTAAAAAATGTAAATGTTATAATTGTGAAAATATAGAAAATATTTCAACTAATTGCCCAGAAGAAAAAAAATAAAAGGACTATAAAAATATTATAACAAGCTTATGAAAATAATTTAAAACCATTAGAATTTAATGAAAATTTGTTTGAAATAGAAAGCAAAATAGAACAATTAGATATAGAAATCTATAAGTTATTTCTTTTTATGGACAAATTTCAAAAGACAAAATAACTTTCGGCTACTTTCTTTTTGTCTACCACCTTTCTTCTTTTTATCTTGTCTGCTAAAAGCTTTCAGCTACTTTTTTCTTTTTATCCTGTTTGCTACTTTCGGCTGCTTCTTATCTGCTACTTTTGTCTTCTTGTCTACTTCTTTTGTTGGTAGATTACTCCAAAATATTCAGATTAATGGTGGGATCTTCATAGTCCCTTTCTAATTGTCTTCTTTCATCACAGTTAGCAGATGTTCGTTTTAGTACTTTCTGGATTCTCTATCTAATTACTTTTAATTTTTTCATACCATTGATTAAAATTTCTAGCCATCCTACTATTTTTTCAACTAAGTAAATACATGTTGTTGGTCCTATAAAGTAAGTCCATTGGCCTTCATCTGCAGTCATAGTCTTATTCATTTCTTAGAAAATAATATTGAATTCTTAGGCTCTGATTGTTGAAACTTTATATTGGAAATCCTCATCATCTTCTATATTTTGTTTCTCTTCTTCTTCATATTCAAAAGACTTTTTAGTAGTCCCAAATTTGATAAGATTAATTGGAGGATAAAACTTTTTCAGAGTTATCTCAGCTATTGTGTAGTAACATTGGATATATACACAATGTTAGGTTACTATTTCAAAATAATATTTAGCAACTCATTGGATGGATTTTGAAAGTTGAGATATTTCTGACATATCACTAGAAGGATATAATGAGTGTAGAAGGCCATAACTAAATAAAGTTTTTACAAGTTCTGAAGAGGTTCTTGGATAAATAATTACTTTATTAAAGGAATAAATACTTAATATTATTGGATTTTAGAAGAAGGAAATGATTGGTCTTATAAACGAGAAGTTTAAGAAAATTATACTGGTTAATAGTTTTAAATGTTGATACTAGGAAACTTCTCCTAAAAGAGGTAGAAGTTGAAGGACTATTTTGAGATGTTTGGACTTCTAATTGGGCTTGAGCCTTTTGGACTTCTTTGACTATTTCTATAAAAGGTATTATTGGACCTAGTCTTGAAGTTGGACTATGAGGTTGATATTGAACTTTTGATGTTTGAATTGAAACATCAGCTACTGATCTTTTTGATGGTTCCTTTATAAAATCCACATTACTTCTCAAATTATTTAACTCAGAAGAGATCTAAGTTATTGAGCCAGAAAAATTTTGGATACTGGTATTTACTTGACTTGCCAGAAGGGTCGTATTCATTTCAAGAATATTTACCTTCATAATTACTTGTTCTAGTAGGGTCATTTCATTAGGCAACCTCTACTATTACTTGTCCTCATACTGGTCTATCCATTATTTGGTTCCATCTACTCAAATAATCAATAATGAGATTATTTTTACTTTTAATATATTTAATTTCATAATCATAATATGACATATCACTTTGCCATTTAATTAATATTTTATTACTTAATTTAGTTATTCTTACTATTTTTTGCAACCAATGCTTTACTTGAGTATTATCAGTTTTTATAATAAATCTAGTATTAACTATAAACAATTCAAAATTTTCAATAGCTTTTACTATTGCTAAAAATTCTTTCCAATAAGAATAATATTTGGTCTGAGATTCATTAAATTTTCCACTTACATATCTAATTATTACTTCTTCTTCATTTTTATTTTCATGATATAATGTTGCTCCCCAAAAATTTTTAGATGCATCAGTATATATTATCCATATTGCATTATTATTAGTTGGAATAGTTAATTTAGGTTAATTTTGACATAAATATTTTATCTGATCTATTATTTTTTCTAAGTTTTTATCCCATCTCCATCCTGTTTTTTCTCCTGAATTTACTAATTTTTGCAGTTAATCTTGATAAATTAGGAATATAATTTTTAGCCTGATTTACTAATCCCAAGAATGATTATAATTCTTTCTTATTCTTTATTTCAGGGAATTTTAAAATCTTTTTACTAATGTATTCTTATAATTCTACGCCATTACCTTTTATATATTTCCCTAAAAATCCAATTCTATATTTTCTTAATTTAGCTTTTTTAGGTGATATATTTAATCCTTTTTCTTCTATTAAAGTTCTAATTTTTTCTAGGTGTTCCTCATGTTCTCTTTCATTTTTTAAAATATTAAAATATCATCTATATAAATTACAGCAAAATCCTTTATTGGTAATAAAAATTTTGTTACATATTCTGAAATATACTAGGACTATTATGAAATCTCATAAGCAATACATTCCATTTATACAAGCCTTCTAAAGTACTAAAGGCTGTATATTTTTTACTTTTTTCTTCTAGTTTTATTTGAAAAAATCCTAACTTACAATCAAATTTACTGAATATCTTTTTTCCTCTTATTAGATTAAATAATAAATCTATTTTTAGAATTAGATATCTATTTCTTATTGCTAAACTATTTAATTTTTTATAATTTATTACTAATCTAAACTTTTCTCTTCTTTCTTCAGTGTATTTTGCTACTATCATAGCTAGTGATGAATATTCGAATCTACTTTTCCTTATTAAATCATATTATTTCATTTCATTTATATGCATTATAAATTTATTTTATCATTTTCTGTCCATATATAAGGTTTGCAATTTATTTCTTTATTATAGTCTTTCAATTCTATTTTTGCTAAAGGTTTAGATTTTTCTCAATGAATTAAAAAATTTTTACTATAATTTTCTAATAATATTTGTTCAATATTTTTCTTTTCTATAGGTTTAGCATTTCCTAACATGTTTATTTTATTTATTACCTAATTCTAATATAATGGTTTTTTGTTTGGTAAAAATTGAATTTCATGTTTTTCTTTTTTCTTTTAAAATTTTTCATCTTTCCTACTATAAGGCTTTGTTATTCTTATTCCCCATGCTTCATGATTATAAGGTATAGTGAAAACTAAAGCTTTTTGAAACATATGTATAGTATAATATTATTTTATAAAATCTATTCCTAAAACTACATCACATGTAGTCTCATTATATTGATTCATTTCTTTAATTTTTAATTCATATTCTCCTATTTGTTTTTTTTATAATTCATCTGGTAATATATTTACTTTTACTACTAAAATATTGGCTCCTGTGTCTACTAGGGCATGATATTTTCTTGATTTATATTTTTGATAATTAAATTTTATAAGAATATAATATAATTTTATCATCTGTATCAATTTAATTTTTTGAATTATTATAGTTTGATAATTTATATTTATCATAATTCTATCCTGCTGTATCCTATATGGTTTTACTTGATTTAAGAAATCTTTTCTTAAAATTATTTGACATTAATCATTATTATTTTCTTCTACCCATAATATTATATTTATTATATCTCTTTTATTTATTCTGATCATAGTAGATGTTTTATTTCCTTCGTTAGTTATTTCTAAATAATCTTCTGTTAATTCTAATTGAATAGTAATTTTTTCTATTTTTGGTCAACTAGAGCTTTTATTTCTCTCAACACAACTTCTTTATTAACTTCTATTAATATATAATTATTATTTGTTACATCTATTCTTAGTGTTTAAGGTCTTAAAGAGGCTAAATTAGAGGTTATTGGAATTTTTGCTAAATAATTTTGTAATGTTCTCATACTTTGTGATCTAGATAATTCTCTTCTAAATATTCCTCTGCTAGTTCTTGGTCTTTCTTCTAATGTTAAACTTCTTCTAGGTTAATGAATATTTATATTTAGTGTTGGAGTATTTATTCTAAGAGATCTTTGTCTTATATTACCATTATTTATTAGTCTTTGTGTATTATTATCATGGTATTGAATTGTTTTATCTGATTCTAATTGTAATTGTTTCAAAATCATAATATTTGTTGGATCTAAAGGAATTTCTTGTAATACTGGCATAAAATATTTATCTATTGTTAATTTTTTATTTCTTTTATAAATCTTATGTTCATTTGTAAATACTAATCCTATCATTGCAGTTATACTTATCATTCTTGATCCTGGTAATAATTTTATTCCTCCTAGTTTATGATATACTAATAATCTTTTATTCACATGTTCCTCTGCTCTTGAAATACAAAATTAGTATTTATTATAAATTTTAATTTTTGATATATTAAATTTCCTATGAATATTCATAAAATACTATCTTCTACACTACTTATTATTCTTTTATCTGTTATCAATAATTCTATTGGAGTATTTCTTCCTTCTTGAAAATAAGCTTTTGCCAATAATTTTACTTCTGCAATATATATTTCTGCTACTTCATCTTTAAAAGGTAACTTATTTATTTCTATATCTATTAATTCTTTACTAATTAATGGTATCCTTAGTATTCTTTCTATTAAAGTTGATTCCATAGAATGTTTCTTTTCTAATACTACATAGGCATATTTTTCTTATTTTTTAGATTTTACTAATTTACTTACCTTACTCATAAAAGTTTCAATTTTTTAATTCTTCAGGTTTCAAATTTAATTTAGTATCCCTTATTTTTTTCATATTTTTTTTTATTAAATGTCATTCTTGTTTGTATTATTCCTTCTTTTGCATTTATAACTTTTTTATATTCTTCATATTCATCATTTTCATCTTGATTATTCCTACAACTTTCTGGTTCATTTTCTATTATATTTATCATATATATATAACATTTTCCTTCTGTATCTCCTTCACTTTCTTCTAAATCACTTATAATTTTTAACTTATAAATTTCTATATCTGATTGTTCTATTTTTCTTTCTATTTCAAAAGAATTTTCATTAAATTCTAATAGTTCTAAATTATTTTCATAAGCTTCTTGTAATATTTTTATAGCCCTTTTATTATTTTCTTCTAGGAAATTAGTTGAATTATGTCCTATTTTTTCACAATTATAACATTTACATTTTTATTATAATTTATTTTTCTGCCTTTTTTCTTTCTAAAAAATTTTCTTGGTTTATAGTTTTGATAAAATTTATTTTTTTGGATATTTTTAAAATTTATACTTAGATTTTCTTTTCTTTTTCCTTTTATATTTTTGTGGTTTACATCCCCATTTATAAGGTGTTTGATATTCTCCACATCTTACTTTTATTAGTTTTATAATATTTCATATTCCTCCATGCCTATTTACATTTTTTAGATAAACATTGTTTTAGAAATTGTTCTCTTCTTCTCATAGTATTTACTTCTTCTATCATACTTATAATTTGAGAACCAGTTTCTATTTCTTCTATCCCTTCTTATATTCTAATATTGTATTTGATATTAAAGGTGGTAATTTCCTATAAAATAAATATAAATAAACTTTTAAGTCTCCTAATCTTGCTTTATAATAATATTTTTTATATTCACAAATATAGTATTTAAATATTTTAGTTTTAATGAACATATTTTTATTTCATATAATTTTCTTATTTCTCTATCTTTATTAGTTTTTTCATGTAATTCTGAACTTTTTTCTACAAATTCATTTCTTATTGTTGTTTGATAATTTCTTACTAGCATAGCATAATATTCTTTTCTATTACTATAAGGTCTATCTATATGTCTTATTTTATCTCTTATTTCTTGAGATTTACTTCTCCACTAATGTTGTACATTTCCTAAAAATGTTATTTCTACTAATAAACTTGCAGTTTGTGTATCTATATTTCTTTCTATTAATGCAATTAAAGTTGCTTTACCCCATTCTTCTAATATTTTTTTGTTATCTATATTACAATCTAAATTTAATTATATTCTTATATTTGATATATTTCTTCTTTCATATTGTGCTATAGGTATAGGTACAAATTTGTTATTTTTAGGTATATTGAATGTAGCCTCAAAAGGTATATTACAATAAGGTTCTTTATGTATTCTATTAAAGGTAGTATCTATCTCTTCCTCTCTATCATCTTCTACTAGTGTCCTTTGTGTTATTACTTCATTTGTTTCTATATCCATGTTTGCATATTCTTCACTATTTAAATTATGGGGATTAAAATGTTGTAATTGTGTATTCTGCATATTTATTATAGCTTCATCATAATTTTTATTTAATAAGTGACCATATTTTCTTTTTAATTCTTTTATTTTTTATTTTTCTTCTATTTCCATTAATTCTTCTATTTCTTGTTGACCTATTTCACTCATTTCATCATCTATTGTTTTTTGCCATATTTATATTTGCCTTATGTGATTTTTTTCATATTTTTCCGTAATCTTCAAGCATTGATTCTGCTAATCTATTATTTTCTTTTTGATTTATTTTATCTTCTTCTTTCAATTCTACTTTGGTTTCTTCTTCTCTTTTTATTTTATATTGTGTTCCATGTTTTTAATTATAATTTTCCATTTGTAAATTTTTTACTTGTTTATATATTTTTCATATATTATTATTTATAACTTCCTGGCCTTTTTGTAATTTGTCTGTTATTATTCTTTTTTGTCTTATATTTTCATCTATTTTGTCTATTTAAGTTTTCTTTAGTCATATTATTATTTTCTTCTTCAATTATTCTCATCATATTAATTTGAGAACATTCATCTTCTATTTGAGTTTTATAGTTTATTCCAAAAGCATCCATTATTCTTTGAGTATTAGATTTTATTAAACTCATATTGTATTTTATATTTTCTGTATCATGTTTTACTTTTCCTATTTCTTCATTAAATTCTTTTTTTTTTATTTCATATATGTTCTGTTCTAATGGTTTTGCTCATCTTTGTAGCTTATATTTAGGATTTTGTTGCTCTATAGTATTTTTTACTTCTTCTAGTAACATTTATTATTTCTTCTAAATTATTTATATTTTTTAAATCTTTTATATTTGTATTAATATAACATCCTAATTGTTTCATAATACATATTAGCCCAATTTACTTAATTAAAAGTACTATCTCCTTCTCCTCCTAATATAGGTAGTAATATACATGAGGGTTTTCTCACTGGTAAATAAGAATTTTCTGGTAGTTTATTTGTTTCTACTTCATACAATCTAGGTTCTATAGTTTTTATTACATTCATTATGGAAAAGATTCTAATGCCTCTATTATTGGTATAAAATTATATTTTAAATTTCATATATATATATATATATATATAAAATTCATTCACCTTATATTACATTCATTGAATCTAAACATATTTCAAATTTAATAAACTTGGACATTATAGCTCGACTTGGGCTATTCTTGTGTTCGATCCTGTAGGCCCATATGAAGTTGGTAATAGGCTAATTATGCTATTAGCCAACAAGTCACAATTGGCTTTTAACAAGACATCGCAACTACCCAATTCATATGGGAAAAAAATGATCTAATGTAACCTTTCATATAACCATATCATATTCCTTTTGTCATGCAATATTTTACTCAAGTGTGAGCAAGAAATTGTCATTCTCCTTTACCTGACCATTACTTTCTCGATCTTTGAGTGAATTGACATAACAATGGAAAAACCCTTTTCGTTGTAGTATAACCATACACTTTCTCAATCTTACTTATAGAGGGCTCCAGTAATATCTCTCAATTAACATGAGGGACAAATTTCATCTTGACCACTCATATTCCTTTGCATGAATATCACTAAATTTAATCATAGCCTTTATGATCACCAAGTCAAAGGTAACTTTTGACTACGTCAAAGCTCAATGGTCATCATGTAGGAATATATTATAAACTTAGGTCAAAGATCTTAGTAACATGGTTATGTATGAGATAAGCTTATGACTTATACCATGCATTTCTTATAGTAGGTCGATCCAGTACCTTGTATTCTTTCAAGTGCCAATAACTTTGATTTATATCTCTGTAGTTAATTAAAGTTATACTAGTCTTGTTTCATCTATGATCCTTCATAAATGATCGACCAGGAATATTTAGGACAATCACTATAGTTTGTCTAAAGATACAGTTATCATAATGAATATGCAATTGATATGATAACAAAAGAAAAATTCATTAAATAACAATGTACATGGTATAATGATTGGTCTTAAGGCACAATTTTCAACAAAAACTTCACAAAACAATAACACATTTACTTCTATACAGTTGTATAAGTTAATAAATATAACAAACTATATGGCTACCTCAACCTTTCTATTCAATAGAAAGGGTTACTCGTGTTCTACAACCCTATTCGAGCTTCTTTTCGCTACTTATACATCATACGCTAGAATCTACACAAATTTAGGCACCTAAAGTCAATTTTATCATTGACAAAAAGTGTTAATTATCATAATTAGACATACAATCGTTACTATTTCCCTTAATCACACTCATTCACACGTATTATGACCAATTATGACTCACTACAACATCAACTACCTCACAACCAATTCTCTCTCACTACTCTCTCTCTAGATTAGGTCAAGTTAAGCTTATCACTTTAAATCCTTGTCGTTCCAACTCAAACAAGTCACAAAGTACTAGTTTAGTCCCAAAAGACCCTTCTATTACTATTGGGTGAGAAATCATCTCCTTAAAACTTCCCAATTCAATTTCTCATTAGTTTAAATTGAGAGAAAATAGGGTAGAATTGGAGGTTAAGGTAGTATGAGACTTATCCGATAAGTAACAGGTCAAAAATGTCATGTTTTCTTCTGAAAACCAAAGCCCTAACAAAGGTTAGCCTCCTTCTTCACGCCTGACCCTCTTTTCCTTTCTCTTCCTTTTATTTCACGAGCTGAACACATTCTCATTTATTAGAACTTTGTGCCATATGCCATGGTGCACCCATCTTCCACCATAGGACGTGGCATAGTGAAGGTAATCCTTACTATGATCACACGCTCTGCTTCAAAACTTCTTTCTTTCACTCATATATACTTATATAACATCTTAAAGAATCAATACAACACTTCAATAGCAAAAATTCTAATCCCTCATTAAATCATTAATTTATTCCTTAATCAGTGGTAATGTAGAAATCAAAATTCAGGATGTTACACTCTGATCCCTACTCCTTCAAATAGTTTTTCTTAGTAGTAACATAACTCTTTTTTTCGGGCAGGGATATTCATTCTTCTTCACCCTCGCCTTGTTTATTAGGCTTCATTACTATGAAAACAAAAAATATTTGAGTCAGTGTAAATATATAAGCAATAAAAACTAATATTGATGAAGAAATATTACTTGAACTCTATACTGAGACAAGAGTCAACAAACTTAGCCTACTAATTCAGATTAATCACAAATCTTAGGATAAGGAAACTTTATCTTCAATGTCCATTATGTCTGGGTTCTTTAAGAATTTTCAAGTGACTCATGCTTTGAAACTATAATGGGTTGTACAAGTGTATGAATTATGGTATGAGGGGAAAATATTACATTGCTTTTTCTGGACTCTTTCCATTCTTCTTATAATATGATGCCTTACACTTAGGGCAATAGGTCAATGATTCATATTCTACCCTAAACAAAATATAATCATTCACGCAAGCATGTATCTTCTCAAAGCTTATGCTAGTAAAGTGTAACTTTTGTCTCATACAACTGACTTGAAAACTCATTGGGCCTTAGTAGTATTTGTTTTATGATCGAGAGATTTTTCATGAAGCTTGCATCGTTCCACCTATGTTTAGCTTTCAAGTTATAGAATCTCAATATTACAAACAATATTTTGTATTCACAACCCTCAAACAAAGGCCTCTCTATATCACTCTTCAAGCTCTCTAATATTTTTAGAAAATCCTCAAGTATCTCTTCCATAGAATCTTCCAACTCTTCAAGTTTGTCAATCACAAATGAACTTGTATTAGAATTAGGGGAATGGAAACTTTCACTATGCCTTAAGCTACAATTAATCTCATCCGATGTCTCTCCATGTAATATTAAAAACTTAAAACTCTGATTGATTCCAAATTCCACCAAGTAGTCTTTAAGTTTTTGTGGAGAAGTATGCCTCACAAAATTACACTTCAAACAGGGACAAATAATGCTTTCTAGATCTTTAGCATGCTCTCTTGCAAGCTTAATAAATTCTTGAATCTCATCCTAGTATTCTTGAGATGTCAATCTAGATTAATCATTTAGAAAGGAAATGTAAGCAGTGGCTCAATGCCCAATTAGAATAGTTAAAGCAAGAAAAAATAAATGTTTAAGTCATATGCTATCACATATTATCCCTCTCTAATTATAGAATCAATACTAGCACATTAAACATGATTTTAATCATGTCTCATTACACTTGAAAAAATTTTGGTTGCATAATGATTTAAAATTATCATGCCCCAGGCCTTATAACTTCTCTTTATACTATTTTTTGAAAAAAAAAATATTTCAAACTTATGTTGAATCAATAATTTTAACAGAACTTCAGTAGCATAACGACACAAAAATAATTTTCCCAAGCATAATAATGCACTATTTTCTAGAACAAATACGAAGCAATATCATAGTACCATTTTTATAGCAATTCGTTCTGTTAGATATAATAACATTATCACATAGCATATGCATTCAGCCAGGCATTTAGAAAAACAAGTAAATTCAACATATAAATAGAGAAAATTTAATAAAACTAAGGCTCATATTATTAAATATATGGTTATTATATTAAAAAAAATAGAGAAACAGAGGAGCATAATAATAGAGGAACACAATCACATATACACTATGTATATTCAAAGAATGAATCAAGACAAAGTGAAAATGATATGGATAGATATTAGGGATAAAAATCACTAACTTTAGTCTCAAATATTGAAGAAGAGAGAAGACAGTGGAGGACTAATGTGATGGGAGAGGAAGGCAATAAAAACCCCAAAAAACTAATGCAAAAACCCACAGTGAAGGATGGCGACAATGGAGAAAGGCTCTTCGATGGTGAGGAAGGCTAGATTTGGACAAAAATCAACATTCAAGAACAATAGGAGTGGGTTTAGAAGGAATGGGAGAGGCTTGCAGGAGGAAGAGATACTTTTTTTTTATTCTAAAACGTTAACATTCTGTGAAGATTTTAGAAGTTGAAGGGATTTTAAATAAGACTATTGAGTGGTTATTTTCAAATAACTGATAAATAGTCTCTCAATTAAGAAATCTCAAAAAAGAAATACTATTTAATCGCTTTATAGTTTCAGAAACTATTTAGCAATTATTTTGAAATAACTGCTAAATATTTTCTCAAAAAAAAACATAAAGACTATATAGTGGGTTTTCTTTTAACTTCTATATAGATCCAAAGTCTATGTAGCGATTATTATATATAACTGTTATACAGTACTTGGAATTAAATCCCTACCTCCTCTATATAATAGTTATTTAAATAAACATTATATAGAGACTACTTTATATAAGATATTTTTTAATAGTGTGTAATCTTATGGCTGTACTGTAATGGCAAACACCCTTTGAAACTTGTGTTTATAGTGAAAAGTCTCAAGTATAATCTTAAGGACTGAAAGTAAGCCAAGTGGTTAGATTGAAATAGTATAAATATATTGTGCAAAGCTTCTTTTTCTCTTTGTCTCATTTGAATTTATGAAGCTTATTGCATTAACTTGTTTTTTTAAGTTCATCTTTTTTTTTTTAGGTTGGGAAAAAGTTTTGAGAAAATTTTTAGAACACCCAATTCACCCCCTTTTTAGGTGCCAACCTTATCCAACAAACATTAAGGATGAAGCTCTTGAGGAACAAGCTAAGGACTTAAGTGATAATTTTCTAGCAGGGGCTAAAAAGAGAACTTTATTATTTATGCCTTACTGCTAAGGATGAGTTAATTGTAATTTAGCAAAAAAATTTTTGATACCTAATTTAGCTTCTTGGTTATGATTTTAATGTTAATTTTATTAGGAATCACTAGATGTTTCACCATTAAACTAGCCGATGCAACTCCTAAGATATATTATCTTGATTCCCTTATAATTAATAAGTAAGAAGATTAAATAAGTTTTTATATATACAAATTGTTATGAATATTAAGAATAATGTGGATGTCTATCTCCCTTGTCTCTTCATTTTCATTTTCTCCTATGAAATTTCCACCATCATGGGTATTGATTATGTTTTGTTTGCCATTATCATTTGTGTAACCCTTGATATAAGTCTATGGCTATAAATAGGGTATGTCATTTGTATTGTAAATATGGAAGAGAATACAAGAAAGGTTATCCTCATTTATATTGCCTTTATTCTTCTAATAAGCATACATTAAAAGTTTGAGGTGTAAATTCACTAGCTTTTATAAATTAAATTGTTTAGATCACATAGTCCATAAATTATATGATTTTACATTATGATTTATGCACACAATCTTACAAAAGTAAGTTTTTGAAAACATCTTATAGATGCATCTATTAAATTTATTAAATTTTTTCACCATTCACGTGTTATCTAATAGGCCCATATATTTGAATTTATTATATTTTCAAAACTCAATAGATCCATTCTCAATTATAACTAGTGAACATATCATATTTTCTTTAAGAAGAAGTAACACATATAAATACTATTAGAAGAATGAAATTTAGCGAAAGACACATCTCTCACTAAATGCCATTTTCCTGTGCTAAATTACGTTTTAGCGAGAAATTTTATCCCTCGCTAAATTTATAGCTAACAAAGGGCTTACTAAATTTAGTAAGAGATCGCATTTGTCTCACTAATTAGCAAGGAATTTACTCCCACTCTAATTTTTAGCGAGGGCCATATCTCTCGCTAATCCCTCATTAATACTATTGAAAATTTGATAATTTTAGTAAGGGATTAGTCTCTTGCTAATCCCTCACAAGATATGCCTATATTTAAAAATGGTGATGCCACATCACTTGCCATGTGTACATGAACCTGTGAAATGTTGCCAACAACCTCGTGTCTCATCAACTGCTATGTCACCTACCATCTCATGCCCTACCACCCACCACATGTGCGACAACTCATGACATATTATTATCCACCTCGTGCCATGTTACTTGCTCCTTACCATGTCACATATTTTTTATGTTTGTGCCAAAGCCAAAACTTAAACCCTTGACCTTTTACCTTTCATGTCTTATGCTCTCCTTCTTTGCTAATTGACTTGAAAGATACTTGCAGTTATTATATGAAAAATTAAATATATATTACTTAACTACATAAATATATCAAACAATATATTATAAAAATACACACACACACACACACACACACACACACATTAAATTTTATTTTCAATCATTAACAAGTTAAAAATATTTATATTTTATTTGAATTTTTCTTTATATTATATTTTTAATAAAATATTATTTTATTAATGAAAATAAACTTAAAATAAAGAAGACATTAAATATTAAATAAGTTTATTATGAACATTTTAGTTAATTTTTAAATTTAATTTTTATTTTTAAATTAAAATATTTAAATATATAATTAAAAGTCATTGCCAAAAGTTTTTTTTCTCAGTAATTAGTTAGGTATAGAATCTTTTACTAATTATTTTATTTTAGAGAGGAATTGATAGTTTCTCACTATTTTCCTTGCTAATTTTAAGTCGAGTTACAAAATCAACATCCCTCACTAATTTCCTCAATAAGTTGGTATTTTAAAGTGAAATAGATGATTTCTCCCTAAATTCTCTCGCCAATTTGCTTGTAATGAAATTCTTAAAGTATATAACATGTTTTCTATTCATGAAGAATCTTTTAGTTCTTCAGTGATGTCAATGCACATCGTCAATAACCATTTGTATTTTATATATATATATATATATATTGGAATAACCAAACACTTATGTTAACAATATGTAGTAGATTAATAAACTTTTGGTTTACTATAATGAAAATCAACTATAAACTTTCCCTTTTGCATACATGTAACTAATTTATAATACCAATATACATCCATTAGCGGGATCCATTGAAATTTGTGAAGTATATGAGTGGTACTCAATCACGTATTATCTCACACTTGTGCCCCTACAATCTCCCCCTTGGGTGGGAATTACATGAACATAATTTATCTATTATTGCATTTTGTAGACAATGACTTGTAAATAGTAGACCAATAGCTAGCCTTTCATTAGAAAACTTGAGTGCTTCTCAACTCACATAAACCCATGGGTTTTAATTTGATTGAGCTATTGTATTCAAATGCTTAGCAAATCAATCTTTGATATCTATGGCCATAATCTTTCATCACTCATCCTTTTCCAACAACAAAATGAGAGACATACATTTTAGTTCTGTAAATAACTAATCAATTTTAAAGTTCTTCAAGAACTGACATATTTCAACACAAATTAATTTATAAATTATTTCATTCAATATAATAAATTACAAATATAAATACAATTTTTATATTGCAATGATTTTTGATATTTTCTTTAAAATTATATCAAGCTTAAATCAATATCAAATATTTATGATAATTACTCACAAAATTAAGGACAATAAGTTTAAATATTAATAATAATTGAACACAATATAGGCTTTCAGATATAGTCTTCTAGACTTAAACACCATATATCCTTTTAAGTTTAAACATCATCAACATATAACCTCCCGAGCTCGTCATTATTTTTTCTTTTCCATACAAAAACTTTTTTTTATATTTTCTTAAATAACAATACATGTTATTTTGATCATTTTATAATTACTTTCTACATTCATTAATATCTCATTTCCTTTTTGGCTTTATAATCAATTTGGATATTTACTTTCAATGAATTGCTCATACATATTTGTCTACATGGCTTGTGGCCATATTGTAACATTCCCTCATAATTTTTATTTCAATGCCCGTAAAACATTATTTTTCAACAATTATGGCAAGACAATTATTCCTTTTAATAAAATTAGCAGCCAAGATAATATATTGTTGGCTTTTAATGGTTTAATCACGATAATGCCATGTGACCATAAATATTATGACTCATGATATTTTTGAAACATGATCTTTATCACTTTTATAGATATTTGTCCATGCTTACAATCGCACATACTCAATTTCACTGAATATTAGCCTTCAAGACTATAGCAAATCTTTCAAATTTACACAACTCTTTGATATCTTTTAATGCTTGAATAATTAACTTTCAAGGCTGTAATATTTTAAGTGCACTTAGATCATCAAAATGCCATGAATTTTTCTTGTCACGCCATCTATTGAAACCATAATATGGTCTTTTGCAAGAAAATAATTATCAAAATTGATGTCGCTTCTGGCCATCTAATCATGTGATCAAGAGTATTAAGAACAACAATAATTCAATAGTTTTTCAAAAAGAATTAATTTATATCAAACTGAACATTGTAATTATATCATACATAAAAGATGAATCTTAAAATCTTATGAAACAAGAATATAGAAAATAAAATGCTCACACCTCAATATGATGAATATGAATCTCCAACCATCCATATACCTTATTTGAAATTGCAAGGTTATTAAGACAAATTGGAAAACTCCACGACACCATTTGGATCAAAGTATGTCTATGTGATGAACAATGATCAACAAGAAATTTCTAGGACAATAAGTTAGACTCATTTGGTAGATATTCATGTTGATAACATGTTATGAGTAAAATTTAAAGAGAATGGAAATAAGAAGATGACAAGGAGGAGGAGAAAGAATAGAAGCAATAGAAATGAGGACAACCTAATATTTTTGATCCCTGTGGGAAAAACCTGGCAAAAGAAAAGAGTACACTATTCATTTATATGCTATTCAATGCTGCCTCATTAAAAACCTTGCTAGAAAAACCCAATGTGAAAAAACCTTAGACAAGAGAAAAAGAGTACATCATGCATTAACTCCCCCTCTTG
The DNA here is from genome assembly GCF_029017545.1 of Prosopis cineraria. Classification (NCBI taxonomy): domain Eukaryota; kingdom Viridiplantae; phylum Streptophyta; class Magnoliopsida; order Fabales; family Fabaceae; genus Prosopis; species Prosopis cineraria. Next base: position 14,697,406 of record NW_026555332.1, on the reverse strand, counting down.
ACAGCATCAATTGATATCTTTGAGTTTGTGAAGTCCAATGTCATGAACAATTTTTTTAAATATTTTAGCAAGAATTGACTTGGTGAATATATCAGTTATATTTTCTTTGAAATGAATTTGCTAGACATTAATTTCACCATTCTTTTGAAGATCATGAGTGAGTGAAAAACTTAGTGAAATATGTTTCATTCTATCTCCTTTAATATACCTTTCTTTCAATTAGGCAACACAAGCAGTATTATATTTATATATGATCTTCAAGATCATTTTGTTAGGAGATAGACCATGAGTAGTTTGTATGTAATAGATTAATGATTTTAACCACATATATGTGAACAAATAGCCTATATATGGTTTATCAACATGAGGATCAGATAAAAATCTAGCATCTGCATTAACAATAAATTCAGCTTTAGGTACTTTGGAATAAAATAATCACATATCCATAGTAACCCTAAGATAAAAAAATGTACTTAACTCAATTTACTTGCCTTTGTGTTGGTGAAGAACTGTATCTTACTAATAAGTTAATAGCAAATGAGAAACTAGGTCGCTTGTGACAAGCAAGATACATTAGTGCTCTGATTACACTAAGATATGGTACTTCTGGTCTAACTAGTTTTTCATCACCTTTTCTCGATCTAAGCATATCTTTATCCACCTTCAATAGTCTTACAATCATTGGGGTACATAATAGATGTGATTTATTCATATAAAACCAATTTAAGACCTTTCTTGTATAATTTTCTTGATATAGAAGAGTTTCATTATTCATATATTCCATTTGTAATCTAAGGCAAAATTTTATTCTTCCCAAGTCTTTCATTTTAAATTCTTTCTTTAAGCAATTTATAGCTTTTGACAGCTCTTCAAGTGTTCCAATAATATTTATGTCATCAACATAAATAACAATTTTAGCAAACTCTTTTCCAAATCTTTTCATAAAAATACAAGGGCAAATTGGATCATTTTTATATCATTCTTTCAATAGATATTCAATAAGTCGATTATACTATATACACCCTAATTGTTTCAATACATCTAAGGATTTATTTAACTTTATTGACAAATTTTCTCGAGAACTTGAATTGTATGCTTTTAACAATTTGAATCCTTTAATGAGTTTCATGTAAATGTCACTATCAAGTGAGCCATACAAATAGGTTGTAAAAACATCCATTAGATGCAAATTGAGTCCTTCACTTATTGCCAAACTAATTAAATATCAAAAAGTAGTTGCATCTACTATTGGTGAGTATGTTTCAACAAAATCAATTACAGACCTTTGTGTAAATCCTTAAGCCATAAGTCGTGCCTTATGTCTTACAATTTCACCATTTTCATTTTTTTTTTGCATAAAAACCCATTTATATCCAACTAACTTGACACCTTCTGGTGTATAGACTATAGGTCCAAAAACTTTTTGCTTTTCAAGTGACTTTAATTTTGCTTCAATTACATCTTTTTATTTTGGCCAATGCTCTCCTTGTTTGCATTCCTTAAGACAGTTTGGTTCATGAACTCATTATCATGTATTACATCAAGTGCTACATTATATGCAATAATATCATTAATGTTGACTTCATTCCAGTCCCATTGTATTCCATTCATAACAAAATTTATTGAGATCACATTACTTTCACATATTTTAGGTACCTAAGTTTCTTCTAGAATAGAATATTAATAGTGTCATGTTTACATCCTAAATTTTAATCCAGGAAAACTAGTTACTAATCAGGGGTAAATTAATAATTAGTAGATTTATTATAGTTTGGGCATTGGGTTAATATATGGTGTTAGTTGGTTGTTATATTAATAGAATTGAAGGATAGAATGGAAATTTAGGATGAAACGTGCAAGCATAAGTAAGGTTAACCTTACTATTCCACACGCCGCGGCAGGTAATGCATGTACTGCAGTGCATTGCATGAAAGTGACTTAAAGCTAACATGAACAACTCATGAAATTAGAAGGAGAAAATGTGGAAAATGCATCTGGAGAGGAGGAAGATTTCATCTGTGCTAGGGAAAGCATTATCCAGCTATTGAGAGTTTAGTTCAACTAGCGACTTGTTAGATAAAAATCATACAGCCTTGAGCTACATTTCTACCCTATTTTTTTTTTTTAAATTTCATCGATTGAGAAATTGAATCAAGAAGTTTTAAGGAATTGGAATTTAAAGGAAAGGTTTAAAAAGGGCTATCAGATGAAAAACTAAGGTTTTGCGACTTATCTGGAGTTAAATGGTTAAACTTCAAGAGTTTAAGTTCAAATTAGCCTAAATAATTAGGTTGAAATTGAGAAATTGGTTGGTTAAATGATTTAGAAGATTGTTATGGTCATTTGAATAGCCTATAGAGCTAATAACTATAGACAATGGACTTTATGAATTTGAAAGGTGCTAGTTGAACTTTTTTATGTATTAAGAGAATTCAGTTTAGCCAAATTAATGCTTGAGTTGGATATTAGTAATTGATCAGAAGGTGCTCATTATGTAGATTGAGCATTTAAAGGTTTCTTGAGGAAGTAGACTGACTTGAGAGGTTCAATGTGAATAGTAACCTTAGTAGTAAGAGTAAAAGGTAACTGAAGTAAACCTTTTACCTGTTCATTTCTGAATTTATTTACAAGTTATATAACTATATGCATTATGATTTATGAACTAATAGAGTAGTAATATTATGAAAGGAATATGCATGTGGGTGTGTGAGTTATGTATGACATGAATGTGAAGAGACATATGCATTGCATCTACAACTATACCCTAGACTAATGTAAAGGGTCACGACCCTACCCTGTGTAAGCCTAAGAAGTCTTGAAGGTCATAAGTGTAGAGCTTGACTTTGCTAGGAAGCACTTAGGAGATCCTAAAGGTCTTGAGCATAGAGCTTGACTTTTCAAGGAAGGACTTAGGATAATGATCCATGAGTATACCCTAAATAAGGATAGAGGGTCGTAGTCCTACTCTGTCTAAGGCTAAAAAGTCCTGATAGTCCAATCATTAAGAATTCTCTATTAGGTAAGACTCAAGAGACCACCCATATGTGAAGAGGATACTTGGTTTGAGATAGAGGTTTGGTAAGCCCTGTTTTGTCTAAGACTTAAAGTCCTGGTTCGAGCATAAAGCTTACTTTGCTAAGGAGAATCAGGAGTGTATGAACATGAACATGATGGATGGATGAGTATGAGTTTTTGTATATGCATATTATACTATTTTACTAAAATAATACTACTTTATTTCTTATTTATGATTTTTTTACTAATTAGTATTTGAGTTATATTTAAGTTATTGGGACATATGTCTTATTTTATTACCTTTATACATAAGTGAAGGGAGCACGAGAAGGTCAGGAAAAGAAGCGAGGAAAGAGTAGCCTTTCTTAGTAGTGGTGTGACTACCATTGTGTATAATAAATGTATAAAGTTGTAGTTAGATATTTGAGTTGCTAACTAGGATGCATAAGTGTATGAGAATATGAATATGTGAAGGTATATATGATATGTGACTATGTTATGAAAACTTACTTGTGTATATGAAGCCACATCTCGCTGAGGGTACCATAGTAGTGGGTACATGGGTAAGCCTAGATGCTATTCAAAAAGGTTTATATTGTGTTGTATAACTTGTTCCATTAGTATATATGAAATTGATATGATGATTTGTTTATGTATGTGAAAACTTAACTAGATGGTAAGGCTTGGCCTTATTTATATGAGTCAAGTGTATTTGTGATTCCCGACCATATGGTGAGGTAGAGCCCTATATATGACAATCAAATGGTTGAATGTGGAGCAAGTCTATATGTATATGTGATTGTATGTATTATGCCTCATATAGATTCATAAGTGTGTAATGTGGCATTGAGAGGTCAAAATGACTAATTGATGTGTTATATTTGATATATTGTGTCAATCAGGTGTATGTAGTCCTTTTAAACTTAGTTCAAGGCCCAAAGTAGTCTAATAAGACAAGGAATAAAAATTGAGCACTTATAGTATAAGTTTTAAATGAAAAAGTAACTTTTTACACCTGGGTGTCAAATTTTAAATCAGACCATTAGATTGTATCCAAACTTGTCTTATTAGATAGACAATGTTACAAGCTTAATTTGAGTACTTGAATCACTTCAATTGGATATTAGATGTGGAAATGGTACGTGGCGAAAGTTTACCCTGTGAACTATCTTATGATAGCAAAATTTGCTATCATATGTGCTATAGCACATTATGTGTTACACCATGACACATGGCACAGAGAAGAATAAAGCACATTGCTTTATACCATATGCTGCGATGCATTGTGGTATAAGTCGTAATGCATGGCACTTTTTCAGGGAAAGTTGTTGTGTTTCATTAAGTCATTGAATTTTGTTCATGCTTCTGTTAGCCCTCTTATTTAAACATATACTTAACGAAGTCAGGATCCCACATTTTGAAAATGGATTAAGGACTATTACTTTGATATTGTTTGTGATTGTATTGCAATATGTGTGAATGTAATAGTAGAGTTTAGATTAAGTAGGGATTTTATATCATGTAACATCTTGAATTTTAATTTGAGAAACTAATTACTAATGATAAATTAGTAATTAATAGAATAATTGTGGTTCTGGATGGTATGTTGATATTTTGTATTATTGGGCTAGTGTATTGATAAGATCGAGTAGTGGAACAACAATCTAGAATGAAGCGCATAAGCAGCAGTGAGAAGTGTCTCATTATGCCACGTGTCATGGCTCATGGCACAGAATTTAGATAAATTTGATATGAATCAATTCATGGCTTAGAAGGAAAAGAAGGTAAGCAAACATGTAAGAGGGACAAAGGAGTGCTTCTCTATTAGGGCATTAGTTTCTAAAAGTTTGAGAGTTGACCCTGATCAGTAACTTATAGGGTAAGTTTAGTATCATCCTATACTTCATTTCTATCTTAATTTCTCTTAGTTTGGGTTATAAAGAAATTGACTCAAGAAGTCTTAAGGGGTTAAAATTTGAGGAAAAGGTTGGGAAAGGGCTTTTAGGTATGAAACTAAGGTTTTGTAGTTGGTTTGAGGATTAATAGTTAAGTTGTAGAGATATAGGCTCAAATTGACCTAAATAGTTAAGTTAAACGAGGGTAAAAATGCTAGTTAAGTAGGTAAGGAGAGTTTTTTAGTCGTTTTGATGGTCTAATGAGGTGTAAGTATGGTGAATAGGTTAAGTAGGCCCAAAGGGTGCTAATAAGATTGTTATATAGGCTAGGTAATATGGATTAGCCAAATTAGTACCTTGTATTAAGTTTTAGAAATAGATCAAGGGTATATGATTATGTAGATTGAGCATTTGAGGATTGCTCGAGAAGTCTACGTATTTTAAAAGATTTAGTGAAATGGTAACCTTTGGTAATAAAGATGTGAGGTAACTGGATTAACCTTTTTATATATTAACTTGTAAAATGATTTACAAATCTTTTATATAGTCATATGTGCTATGTTTTATAATAAGATAGAGTAGTATTTTTATGAAAATCTTAGTTCTAGTTCATGGAAGGCTAGGAAGTCCTTGTTTCATGTAAGGCTGGGAATTCCTAGTTTGAGCATTGAATATTCTCTGCTAGTGGAACCCAGGAGTATATATTCATAGTGGTTAACTAAGCATTACATCGTGTGTGTGTGTGTGTGTGTGTGTTGATTCATTAAAAAATGGTGTTACTCTATCTCTTGTATTTGATTTTACTTGCTAATCAATATTTAGGATTTATCCAAGTTACTAGGACGTATGTCTCTCTTCAGTACTTCTTGTGTATAGGTGAAGAGAATCCTTAAGGTTAGGAAAGGAAGCACGAAAGGAATAGCTTCATTTTTGGTAGTAATCTAGCTACTTTAGAAATGAAATGAATGTATAATTTTATCATGTATTATGGTTTCCAACTTGGATGCATATATGTATTTGTATTATTTTGGTGACTTACTTGTATAACTAGGTGTGTAACATCTAAAATTTTGATCCAACAAACTAGTTGCTTATCAGGGGTAAATTAGTAATTAGTGGATTGATTATTGTTTCAATGTCAGGTTAATGTTTTATGTTGTTTGGATGTTGTATTGATAGGATTAAAGTATAGAATAGCAATCTGAGGCATAACATGTGACACAAGTGAGATTGACCTCACTGTGCCATGCGCCACAGTGGAAGTTGCCTGTGTTATGACTCATTTATATAGGGATCACTTAAAACTGATGCGAATAGCTTACGAAATCAAAAGGAAAAAAGTGAAAAATGCATCTGAGGGGGTAGAGAAGCTTAGCTATATTAGGGCATGCAATACCCAGAGCTTAAGAGTTTGCTTTGATTAGTAACTTATTAGGTAAGTATTGTACAATCCTAAGCTTCAATTCTACCCCATTTTTATTAAATTTCATCGATTGAGAAATCAAACTAGGGAGTTTTGAGGTATTGGAATCTAAAAGAAAGGCATAAAACAGGCTATCAAATACAAAACTAAGGTTTTGTGACTAGTATGGAGTTGAAAGGTTAAGCTTTAAGGACTTCAACTCAAAATAGCCTAAAAGTTAGGTTAAATGGTGAAAATTGGTTGAATAAATGAGTTAGGAGGTTGTTGTGGTTATTTGAATAACCCATAGGGCTAAAGACTATAGATAATGCATAAATGGATTCAAAGGGGTTTTAGTTGAATCATTTTATATGTTAAGGGATTTGGTTTAACTAAATAAATACTTGTGCTAAGTGTTGAGAATTGATTGAGGGGCACTGTATTGTGTAGATTGAGAACCTATGACATTACTCATGGGAATCTACACCATTTAGGACCTTATGTTAGGCCTTTAACAATATCAAAAACACAATTTTCCTTCTCAATCTTATGTTTGAACTATTGGAAATTGTGCCCTAAGGCCAATCATTGTACTATGCATATTGTTATTTAATGAATTTCTCTTTCGTTATCATAACAATTGCATGTTCAATATGATTACTGTACTCTTAGACAAACAATAGTGATTGTCCTAAATGTCCCTGGTCGATCATCTTTGAGGGACCATAGATGAAATAAGTCTAGTATGACTTTAATTAATTATAAAGATATAAATTAAAGTCACAAGCACTTGAAAGAGTATAAGGTGCTAGACCGACTCGCTATGAGAAAGCTACATGGTACAAGTCATAAGTTTATCTCATATATAACTATATCACTAATCCCTTTGACCTAATATCATCATGGATTTCTACATGATGACCACTGAACTTTAACTTAATCAAAAGTCACCTTTGACCGAGTGATCATAAAGGCTATGATTGAGTTTAGCGATATTCATGCAGAAGAATATGAGTGGTCAAGATGGAATTTGTCCCTCACATTCAGTGAGAGATATTACTGGGCCCTTCGATGAGTAAGACTGAGAAAATGTATGGCCATACTATAATGGAAAGGGTTTTTTTGATTGTTACTGTCAGTCTACTTAGAGATCAAGAAAGTAACGATCAAGTAAAAGAGAATGACAATTCCATGTCTCATACTTGACCAAAATATCACATGACAAAAAGGATGTGATATAGTTGCATGATAGGTTACATTGGATCATCGATCTCCACATGAACTGGGTAGTTGCAATGTCTTGCTAGAGGCCACTTGTGACTTGTAGGCTAATAGCATAATTAGCCTATTGTTAATTTCATATGGGCATACAGGGTCACATAAAGAATAGCCCAACTCGAGCTATAATGTCTAAATTCATTGAATCTAGAATACGTCTAGATTTAATGAAAGTAATATAGGGTGAATGAATTATATATATATAAATATTTATTTGATAAATATTTATATATATATATCTCTTTATATAAAATATAAAATTCAAAATATAATTATATATATATATATATATATATCAGAGATATATATATATATGAGATATATGTATATGATATATAAAATTAAATATAGATAATATAATATATATATATATATTCAAAATATATATGTATATATATTCGTATACATATATACATATTATATTATATTATATTATGTTATGTTATGTTAATTTTAAATTTAATTTTATATGATAGATTAAATTTAATAACTAACATGATAAGAGAGAATATCATGTTAGTTTTCTAATTTGAATTTATAAGATAAATTTGAATTAGATATGATATTATGGATTAAATTTATGAGATAAATTTAATTAAATTTTTGTGAACTTTTAAGTGGAAGACGAAAACCCTTATCTATATACTATATATAGATAGGGACGTCCATATAAAGGATGAGAGAGTTAAAAAAGTTTTGATGGCAAAAATACTCTAAGAGCCACGAAACACTCTATAGAAAGGAAAATTAACATTCAAAAAAGAACGGACACTGAGAGTGCTAGCATGCTGTTCAAGTTAGAGAGCAGTTTATGTGGATACTGGTAGAGGGAGCAGATCTATATTATCAGCTCCTAAGATCTAAACTTTTGAAGAGAACGTGCGCCAACTTTAAAGAATTAAAAGGTAGCTCTTTTATCCACATTGACTTAAACAAGTTCGTTCGATCCATATCAGGATAGAGACTTTAAAAATTTTAATCTTTTGCTATGCCTCCCTATCTAACATGAACCACATTGCAAAAGTATTGTTATGTTCCCTAATCAATCTTTGTTCATTCATCTTAGATCGACTATTTTACTTCCTTACGAGTTCTTTATGCTCATTTATGTCGTCTTGAACTTTATCAACATTATTCAAAATGTGTAAATGAGCTTGTTGCAATTCATGAGGATCCACACTCTTCATAAAAATGCCACATTTATGATCTTTGACATCATGTTGTCTCAATCCAATGGGTTGTACATTATTCAGGTAATCTTGGCAAAATTCTGCCACTTCTTCAGAGACATATTTTTAAATATCGAATACTTTAGGATGCCATGGACTCTTCACGTACCCTTTTAGGACTTTCATTATTCTTTCAGTTGGGTACATCTATTGTAAATGAATAGGGCCACACAATTTATTTCCCTCACTAGATAAACAATTAAATGTATTATGATGTCAAAAAATGATAGAAGAATGAGTTTTTCACATGAGATATGATATGCTTCCTTCTCCAGTTCATCCAATTCTTTAATCTCATGGACTTTATGGCATATAGCATTGAAGAAAAAGCAAATTTTGGTTATGACGTCTCTCAATTCACCTTTCTAGGAACCTCAAAGAGCCACCAAGAGTAGTCATTGAGTTTGTTTCTTAAATTGTTGTTGTAACATAGTGCTATTGAAGTTTGTTGAGTGTTGTTTTTGTTGAAGTTGTACATTTAAATCATTTGGACTGTAATTGAGAGATTATTTTAAATCATTTGTACATTTAAAGTAAGTCTAGTACTTACTTTGTTGAGTTTGTTTCTTTCTTGTTGTTGGAAATTATTTTAAATTTATTATGATTATAAGTGATTTTATTATCTTAATTGAGTTTATTAGGTTGAAAGGAATTATTGCCTCTCATATAGGAAAAAAATAGCTAAGTAAGTACTAGACTAATAGGATCAGTCTCCCGATCTTATGGACCAAGTCTAGTCTTGTTAATCTTCAAGTTATTACTAGACAAGACTAGACTACGGGTTGCCTAACTCAGTCCTTTTCAAAAAGAGATCAGACTTTAGGTTAGGTTAAGGTCCAGTGTCATCCAGTTCTTTATGCAACCCTATCTATAACTTTTAAGAAATCCCTCACAAATTAAGTGTTCATATATCTCATTTGTACTTAGCCATCTCTCATTCAAACAATCCCTACAAGGGTAAGAAAACCTCCTACTATCATCTTTAATATTGCTTTGAGCAAATTCTAGAAACTCCTTAACCCTGTTAACATATTCTGTACTTGTTTGTTTGGCATCTATCTAACTATAATTCATTTTTAATTTTACCTCCTAAAACATGAAACAGTTCGTGGATTATTACTAAATCCATTAGAATAAGGCTAAATAACAAGTTCTAAAAAATAAGAAGCAAGCTCTTTGGAGAAAAATATTATTTATAGTTGGCTAACCTCTTATCTAATAGGTAGGAGGGAAGCCAAATATATATATATATATATATATTCTTTAGCCCTTTTCATATAAAGAAATGGGCCAAATAATAAGTTTTAAAAAATTTTGATAGTCTCCCCTTAAAGTTAGACTTCACAATAATTTTACAATCGAAAATACAATAGCATAGTTTAATGAATCATATTCCAGCCAACAACAATGCCTAACCTAAGCTAACAGTCCAATTACAAACTTCCACTACTAAAAAAAACACTTTTTACATTAGTTTCAAGTCTCTTTGAGAAATGTAAGTAGATAATGCAAGTAGATTGTTGCAATTGATTCAATATATAGCTAAAGATCATTTTATCCTCCTTTTTAATAACACAACAAACATATAACAATGAGGATATATATCTAGTATATTTGAAACTTGATTTGTTGATGATACAATGTGAAACAGAACAAATAAATCAAACCCAATGCTATCAATATAGATTCAAAAACCTACCTAGAATGAAGAAGTCACCAATATGTCTACACCAACCTCCAAGTATTTTAAATGAACCTATGCAAACAAATTCATTTCTAATAAAGGATTGAGAACAAAATAATAATGCGAGATACATATATGAGTGAGATATGTTTTCAAGAAGACTAACTTTGTTTTCAAGAAGCTAGTATGCTAGAGGAGATATGTTTGAATAAATCTAGCTTAAATATTTAACATGCAAAAGAGAAAAAATATTTATAATTCTAATAATATTTATAATGCTATATGAGATATGTTTGAGAAAGGGAGGGCACATAAAGCCAACTTCAAGATGGATGCATGCCCTCCCTAGTCTTCCCACTGTCCTAATATTTATATATTCCAATTGCTTACTCATAAGGGGAATCTTTTGATTTAAAACTATGAAACAGATAATGTCAACATCCTATCTTGCTTTTGATAGAAACTTAAACAGAGGGGACGTGACTGATATCTAGTAGCAATTACCAAACATGAGGATTTTGTATCAGGTATTTTTACATAAATATAATATGTACTTTTAAAATGATTTAGTCCTAGAATATTATTTCACCATAACCATGGACAGTGATATGATAGAACACATTTGTTAGCCACTTTTATTTGTCAATTAAGACCTTTTTATTAATGATTTATCACCTTCAAGTGCACATATTGCATTAGATTTGGAATTTTACCCAAGTTTCTAGGTTCAGTGCACTTGGGGCATTTTGGTTTAAAAAATGAACTTTTGAGAAAATATACAAAAAAAAATTAAAAAAGTGTATTTTATGTCCAGTTGATGAGTGCTGAAATTATATTTTTAAAATTCATTTGAGTTTGGGAGTAATTAAATAAAAAGTCAACACTTTCTTAAGTGTCTTAGTTTGACCTAGTTTTTGGTTTGCCCTTGTGTGGAAATTTTTATATAATTTTGTACAATCTAAAACTTAGTTAATTTAATTAATTCTACCTTCTAATTATGAATTTAATTCTGGACATTAATTAGATTTTATTATATCACATGTTATTTAATTGAATTATGTGATTTATGTGACATCGGTAGTATGTGACTTCTACATCAATTGAGCAATTGAGGTCAACACTCCTTGAGGTCAAAGCTGATGGTTTGCATGTGAATTAGGCTTTATTTGGAAATTAAATTAGCTTGAAAATGTGGATAATACATGAGAAATTACACACACACTGGAATCATCTACTAACCAATAGGAGGTTGCTACCTTGCAAGTGTGAAGGCTCCTATTTCCATTTTAATTTCTTTTCCTTTTTTTTAATTAAGCTTCAGCCGATGGGAAACACTTAGGAGCACATCCATACACCTTATTTGGAGATCCAACACTCATTTCATTCATGTTACACATTTTCTCTCTTTTGTTCTTCATTTTTCAGGACCCTAACCTCCATTTTCAGCCACCAAACCTCCACAAAACTCATACCATTCTTCTTCTCTCTTCATTTTTGTTCCATCCCTTCCATTTTTACAAGGATTGAAGCTCATTTTCATCATTCAAGAGTTATGGAGTTTGGCCTTCACAAGCAATCACTAAGGTTCTTCTTGAAGATGAAGATTGGCTAAGTTTCTTTGTGGAATCCTAGAGAGATGAAGATAGAGGATGAGTCTTGAGCTTCAAATTAGCTAAGTTCTTTTTTTTCCTATCCTCTTCTCTTTTTACTAGATGGTTAGATTCCTTAATCTAGGGTTTAATCATCTTAGCTTGTAAATTCTAATTTGAATTTGATGTTGATGTAAAGAGAGAGGATTGTTTTATTTAATTTCTTCCTTGGACAGCCATAACTGAATTTTGCCACTCTTTGTTTAGCACATAATCTTGTGTTTTTTAATTAGTGAATTATTTGTGTTAATATTTTATAATATTGTGGTATTAATGCTTGTGTTGTTGAGTAGCTTGACATAATCTTGTGGTTACGCACATTATTATTTTGACCATGGCTGTTGAGAGGAGATTTTAAGTGAATCACTTAGCTAATTTCTTCACCAATTGTTAATTGAAATAGGGACTTTAATCTAAGACCTAAGAACGTTAGTTAATTAGGTTAATTGGCTTAGGATAATTTTCTTAAGTCATGACAGCTTTAGTCAAGATGAAAGGGAAGCTAAACTTAGCCTAATCATGAGAAGATAATGAGTCCAAAATCAACTAATCTCTAGGATTCCATTGTTGTGAAAGGGAAGTTCATTTCACTCACTTTCACTAGCATTTTAATTACTTGCACATTAGGTAATTAGTTTAGATAATTAGCTAGGTAACTAAATTCCTACAAACTTTGCTTGATTTATTTCACTAGATAACTTTCAATTAGACTTAAAACCATTCCTTGGGAGATGACCTAGGGTTGGCCCTATATTGCATTAAGGTTAACTTTAGTTTAATTTTGAAGGAAAACGACAATCCCTATCATGATAGAAAGAGAAACTAAGGTGAGAAAAAGATCCTTAAATGTTAAAAAGTATAAATCTCTATCATATCTACCATAAAAACAGGGACGCATCACGCTAGGAATTGCTTGTATTTTCTAACTATCATAAACAAAATCAACATATAGTCTAAAGTTATAAAATAAAGTGGAAAAATGTACCCAATCTTTAGATATGCAAAGCATATGAATGAATTGCAATACACTCATTCCATATAGAGAATAAACAATAGTAATAATATAGATCTTTTTTGTTTTGTTCCTTGAAATATATAATCATAAATCCCCTTTTCTATAACACTAAACATACATTACAAGGAAGGAAATTAACTTTACACTTTGTGTTCATTTATCGGGATACATGAAGAAATATAAGCTATAACCACAGAAGCATATAAATCAAAAGCATACACCTCAAATATGACAAGACAAAGTTTAAGTATGTTAATAAAATACACTAGAAAAGGCCAATATAAATTTCCAAGGACCTCCACATACCACTCTTATATAAGGAGAATTAGGGTGTTTAATTGCCTATGCATTTGCTTGACAATGAGCTTCATGGTAAAAAATTTGTAAAGAAGATCGAATTTCATGGTAAAATATTTGTAAATGAGAATCCAGATGTTTCAACAGCCTATGCATTTGCTTGAAAGTGAGCTTCATGGTAAAAAATTTATAAAGAATGAATTCCATATTCAATGAAACCAATCCAAACTCACACATAATTCCTAATTCCTAAAAAAAGAAATTCAACCATCTAGAATTCAAGATTTGAATTGCCAAGTTCAACAATTGAACAAAACCAAAATAAAACACAAAAAATTCATTCCTTAACAACAAAATCAGAGCTTCTAATTTGAAGAAGATCATATAACTGATTAAAATGAGGAGAAAACAAAATCAGATTTAAAAGGAAAAATAAGAACTAACCTTCAGTTTGATGGAAAATAGCTTTACTAATGATGATAGAGCAATTAAGGTGTTGAATGGAAAAATCGTTCAGAAGTTCAGATGGGGAAGAGAGAGAGATAGGTTTTTTTAGGCTCAAACTAAATTTGGTAGAATCAGGGTTTTGAGAAACTGAAGATCTAGAAATGTAATGATAAAATAAAAATGGGGAGGGCACATAAAGGGAGAAAATCCATGGCATGAAGTAGGGGAAATGAGGAAGCTAGAACTCATGAACCTCTAGTTAGCAATTGGGAATGGAGGAATTCAAAATAGCAAGCATATCTAAACAATTACACATCACAACTAGTTTAGATGTATTTTAAAATTATTTTTAAAAATTTTAAATAATTATTTAAACCAGTTGTTATTTATAACCAATTTAGATATCTCTTATTAAAATAAAAATGTTAAAATATAAATAGATATCTAAATCGATTCTATGTTACAACCAGTTTAGAAATCAATTTCTAAACTAGTTCCTTTATTAACTAGTCAAGAAATCATCCTAACTTCTTTTTTATTTATGAGAATGCCACCACCCCCACATTTCTAAACTGTTGGCACATTAACCAGTTTAGATAAGTGGGTTTAAAAATCATATTTTGCTATAATGTGAGAATATTTTAATGTGCAATGCTTATTGTTATTATTCCACCACGCTACACAAAGATGGTTATTCATGGAAAGTTGGGATAAATGTTGGATAAGAACCTCCTCCTTCTTGTTTGCCTCTAAATGAAATAAAGAAATGTTTCTAAAAGAAGCAAATGGATTTAGGAGACTTATACTATATGATTAGCTGATTGTCATCATTTGAACAAGTTTTCCTAACATGAGGGGGAGAAAATGAGTAGCTGGAAAAGAAAACACATAGAATGCATTATTACTAGGTCTTGTTTAGATCCTCACATAAAAATATAAACTAGGAGTTAATTAAATGTTGCATTATTAAAATATCACAAAAGAATCTTCTAAATACAATCACTGACTTGTATGATAATTACTAAATTTCTTATTCCAACTAAAAATGCTTTAATTAGAGTAAATGAAAATAAGAGATGCCTGAAGCATGAGAGATTAACAAGTTCCTAATACAAAATATTAGTAAAAGAGGAACATATAATTAAGATGATCATATTGAGGAGGCAGATACTCTAGAAAAGGATTACATAACTGATAGTAAAAGCCTCAAAAGAGGTTCAGCTAACTAAAAGTAATAAAGAGATATGTCTATAAGTTACATCACAATTGGAAGAATCGAACCAAAAAGATAAAGTTGTCGACAACAATTTTGATGATAATATCACGTGATTAAATGAGGCTCTTGTATATAAATTTGTCATGAAAAGTACATTGATTGGCCAAACAGAAAAAGGTAAAAGAAAAGAAGCAATGTGAGTTGAATTATATTTATTTTCTATATGTGAAAAACATAGTATGCAGTCCAAACATGTAAAGTGTAAAGTTATTACAAGACAAATGAACACTTATGAGAAAATAAAGATTTTTGCAAAGGTCTAATGATGATCAAGTACTTTATGTTATAGTGGTTTTTTGTCTATATTATTAGTTTGGCAATATATAAAATTGAAATATGATGTGCATCTATTGAATATTATTATAGCCTAAGCATATTACTCACTACATAATGAAATTTACATGATAATCTCTGAAAGAGTTAAAATTCCATAAGCATGAAAAATTTTTGGGAAAATTATTCAACATATATATATATATATATATATATGTTTATGTTCTTAAGCTTGAATGATTCAAATATTTATTGAAAATAGGTTTTCATCAAAAGAATTTGAAAATAAAATTTTGATGTCAACTTTACATTCAACTTGTTGATTTAGTATTTAATACTCCATGGTTATAAAATCATTATACTATATTTATTTTGTTTGCAAGACTATATTGAATTGATTGGTCCTGAAGCACCATATATTTATGAATATTTATACACTTATCTAATATGTTAACAAATTTGAGTTCCTGGTGAACTAATAAATTAGAAAAAGAGATATGATAATCTAAGTATTATATTCTGAAGATATATTTTCAAGAATTATATAACAATGACAATGCATCTAGTATGGTTTAACTAGAAGGAAGATCTATTTTGAAAAATATTGAAAATAGTCAAATTTGAGAAATTAGTATATTATATTATAGTAAAATAATTTAAAAGTGATGTTGTCATCAGGGGGAGTAAATATGCATTGCACTCTTTTTGCCTTGACCAAGGTTTTATCTTATTGGGTTTTCTTAGTAAGGTTTTTAATGAGGCAGTATTGGATAGAGTACAAGTGAATGATGTACTCTTTTCTTTTGCTAGGTTTTTGTCCCACTAGGTTTTTCCTTGTCAAATTTTTTAATGGGATACATTCTTATACAATGGACATCCAAAGGAAAATGTTATGAATATTAAAAATCATGTGGATATCCATCTCCCTTGTCTCTTCATTTTCATCTTCTTTGATGAAACTCCCATCATCATAAGCATTAATTATGCTTTATTGGCCATTATCATTTATGAAACCCTTGATATAAGTCAATAGCTATAAATAGGGCATGTCATTTGTGTTAGAAATTGTGTCCTAGGGCCAATCATTATACTATGCACATTGTTATCATATCAATTGCATGTTCACTATGATAACTATGTCTTTGTACAAACTACAGTGATTGTCCTAAATGTCCTTGGTCAGCAATCTATGAGGGATCATAGATGAAACAAGACTAGTATAACTTTAATTAATTATAGAGATATAAATCAAAGTCATAGGCACTTAAAAAAATATAAGGTGTTGGACCAACCCGCTATGAGAAAACTAAGTGGTGCAAGTCATAAGCTTATCTCATATGGAACCATCTCACTAAGCTCTTTGACTTGAGATCATCATGGATTCCTATATGATGACCATTAAATTTTAACCTAGTCAAAAGTCACCTTTGACCGGGTGATCATAAAGGTTATGATTGAGTTTAGTGATATTCATGCAGAGGAATATGAGTGGTCAAGGTGGAATTTATCTTTTATGTTAATTGAGAGATATTACTGAGCCCCTCGATAAGTAAGACTGAGGAAATGTATGGTCATACTATGATGAAAAAGGTTTTTTTCCATTTTTATGTCAGTCCACTCAAAGATTGAGAAAGTAATAATTAGGTAAAGGAGAATGACAATTCCATGTCTCACACTTAATCAAAATATCATGTAACAAAAGGGATATGATATAGTTATATGATAGGTTACATCGGATCATCAATCCCCATATAAATTGGATAGTTGCAATGTCTTGCTAGAAGCCACTTGTGACTTATGGGCTAATATCGTAATTGACATACTGCTGACTTCATATGGCCTACAAGGTTGCACACAAGAACAGTACAAATTGAGCCATAATGTCCAAGTTCATTAAATTTAAAATATGTCTAGATTCAATGAATGTAATATAGAGTAAATAAATTATATACATATATTTAAATATTTATTTAATAAATATTTATACATATATTCATATGAAATATAAAATTTAAAATATAATTTTATATATATAGATATATATTTTTTCAAAATGTGTGTGTGTGTGTGTATTCATATGTGTGTGTGTGCCTAATATATAGATATAATATAATACGTATGTGTGATATATATTATATTATATTATATTGTGTTAGTTTTAAATTTAATTTTATATAATAGATTAAATTTAATAATTAATATGATATGAAAGAATATCATGTTAGTTTTATAATTTGAATTTATAAGATAAATTCAAATTAGATATAATATCATAGATTAAATTTATAAGATAAATTTAATTAAATCATCATTGGCCCATTAAATGAAGACATAGAACGCTAATCTATATATATGACATAGGAGGAGGCATATTATACAGAGAGTTAGCAAAGTTTTGAGCAAAAAACACTTCAAGAGCCATAAAACATCCTAGAGAAAGGAAAACTAATGTTCAAAGAAGAACGAACATTGTGAGTGCTAGCATGCTATTAAAGTTAAAAAGCTATTCTTATGGATATCAGTAGAGGAAGTAGATCTATGTTGTCGAATCTTAAGATCTAGACCCTTGAGGAGAGTGCACGTAAAGTATGGAAAGAAAAGGTAACTTTTCTTTCCACCTTGACTCAACAACTTTGTTCAATCCACATCAGGATAAGGAATTTAAAATTTTAATCTTTGACTGTGTCTCCCTATCCAACAATTTGTATTGTAAATATGAAAGAAAATACAAGGGAGGTTATCCTCATTTCTAGTGCCTTCACTCTTTCTTCTCCTCCTCCTCCTTATCTTCTCATTTTCATTCTCTCTATATTTTATTCATAACACATATTTGTTTGTTTGAATTCCTAACTATTTGTTTTACTTCTTTATTAGAGCAATTACATCTTGGATCACATAAATAGCAAACAAACAAGTCCAAGATTTAAATCTTGCGACATGGCCTACACTTGGACAAAAATAAGGGTAATAAGAAGTTATTTATTTTAATTATTTATAATTAGTTAACTTCTTAATATATACTTATTGGTTCTTTGTAGTGCCCTAACTAAAAGGCTGGATAGTGTGGATCATGGCTACTACTTGATGCGATTCATGAAAGATATCATTACCCATGGCTAGACCACAATTTAAAAATGGTATGTCAACAAGATTCACTTTATCCAAAGATCAATTTAATTAACACAAGTAATTTTATTATAGTCATTTCATACATTACAGTACTACATGACTCATACACTTATAAATACACTAATAAAAAGTTAAATGAAGTAATTGAAGAGTGATGCCAATGCATGTTCTAAATATAGTAAACAAAGACAACAATATGGAATCGTGAATGTGTGGTGACATTAGCTATGAGATTAGTGTATATAGTTTTAGATTAGTGTATGTCAACATGGATTAGCTAGTATATATGGTTTTAGAGTGAAATGAATTGTGTATATATGATTAGTAAATTAGTTTTGATACTCTTTGGTTATACTTTTAGTGGATTATTTCTAGAAATAATAATTTGAATAGAGTTATATTTGTGTCATTATGAAGTGATTTATATCCTACTTTTATTTGATGTTGTTGTTTGGATATGCTAGAAATACTACTAGAATTGTATTATTGTAGAGAGCTACTATGAAAGCAATATCCCTATATAAAAAAAAATGCAAGAAAATATTATGATTATTTTAATAACCATCGTATTCTCCAAAATAAATAACTATTAAAGACAATAATTGTTATTTATATGGGGTTGATAAAAATGTTGGGTATTACTAATATCCATCATATTTTCCAATACCAAAACTACCAAAAGCATATTATTTCAGCATCGTAAAATATAACGGGTATGCATAATACCCATAATTAGTACCCTTATTTAAATGACAGTTATTGAGTATAACTATCATTTATACTTTTGGTAATTTAGCATGTGCCTTAATTGGGGTAGTTTTATATGTTGAGGTATTTAACCATGATATTTTCCTAGTGTATATGTCAATTAATTACCCATCAAATAAAGAGGAGGATAGTAAATGATGGCTTAATATGTAACAATTCACAAAAATAACTTTCATTCTTCCGATTTTTGGCATAGTGTTTATTGCAGTAAGCTATATATATCTCTTGTTTCCTTATAAGAATCATTGATCTTGTGTTATTATCTTACTAAATGGAGTTTGGAATAAAAACTTCATATTATATTCTATTTATATTATGAAACATTATATTTATGTCTTAAATCACTTGCTTCCCAATAAGATCTAGTAATTTTATGCAGTTTCATTTTTTAAACTAAATTTTGTTGATGGCTTGATTGTATTGCTTAAGTAATGCAATTCAAGAGGAAGATTGTTGAAATATTTGTGTATTGTGAATTTGCATTAATTAATTAATTATAATTAATAAGCCTTGAACAAATTGGTCTTTGTGATTTTATTTGGACTATGATAATTGGACCACATAAGTGGGCCCATTAGGCAAGGGCTTAACGTATAACCCTATAATAGTAAATTATTTCTTATCTCTTAATTGAACAAATCAAAAGATTCCAAGAGAATTGATATAATTAATTTATTAATTATTTGATTTAGTTGCAAACCTAATCTTCTATCTTTTCTCTATCATTTCTATGTACTCTTTGAAAGCTACTAGAGCTATAGTAGATTATGCGTCTCCTATACTTGAAGTAATCATGAACTAATAATTGATTGATGGACTCTTCAAGTACACTCCTTAACTTTATTCACTTTATTTATCTAATTTATTGATATCAATATTTGTAATACTTCCATCTCATGCATACGCGTGCATACATACACAAACACACATTAGATTTTAATACCTTTTCTATATTCACTCTCTTTTCTCTTTTTCTTTTGTGTAAAATATATATGTTGTAAGTGTATTTTTTTCTTGAACTATTCTTCAAGAAATACCCAGTGTCTTAAACTATTTGTCATAACAATTTCACCCCTAAAATAATTAAAACATAGCACATTTGCCCTTGACATTAAATACCCCAACATTGAACATTAAAAAAGTTGACTAGGAATTAAGTTTGACCAAAAATACCACCTATCATGCAAAGTAGATTTAAGTTAAGGTGCATTTTTTTCTCTGAACTTTTCTTTCGAGGAGCACCAAGTGTCCTAAACTATTTTTGTTGTAGCAATTGCACCCCTAAAGTAATTAAAATGTAGCATATTTCCAAACATCCTTGAATAAACTTGGGCAAATTCCTTTTCTGTCCTTCTTCTTTATTTTTATTAAAATACTGCATTTAATTACAGATGTTTGGAAAGAAGAAGCCATGCAGCCTTTAATGATAAACTGTATAGAGATAGAGAGAGAAATGATGTGGGAATACATTATTGGGTGGGATCTCTTTCTCTAAACTAGTCATTCCTATCATCTTCAATTATTGCCTTCTTAAGCATTCTACTATTAATTAGCCCCACTTACTCATTCCTCTACTATTAGTTCATAGTTTTTCTTACAGTTAGAAATGTCATCCTAACTCCTCAATTTAAAGCCAGTAGTTCGGATGGGCTAAACTTATTTTTATTTTAATTAAACTGAAAAAAGAAGGGCAGAAAAGGAATTTGCTTGGGTTTTTTTATAGATTTTCAAAATATGCTATATTTTAATTATCTTAGGGCAAAATGACTATGACACAAATAGTTTAGAACACTGAGTGCTCCTCTGATAATAGTTAAGAGGCAAAAATGCACCTTAAATCAAATCTACTTGCCATAAGATGTGACATCTATAGTCATATTTTAAGTTCAAGTCTGTATAGTCAACTCAACATTGGGGTATTTAACATCAGGGGAAAATATGCTACATTTTAATTACTTAAGGGGTAAAATTGTTATGACAAATAGTTTGAGATACTAGATGCTCCTTGGAGAATAGTTCTAGGGTAAAAATACACATTACTCCTAAGAAAAACTCTAGTAGTCTATGTAGATAATTGAGTTATCTACTCATACCCAAATCCAATATGTCTCTCTTCAAGATCTATTTAGTTCAATTTATTCCCTTTAATTTCTAATAGTTTCAATGAAAGGCAAAAAGAGTTTGTGCTTTTGAATTTTAAATATTTCCTCAATTTATTATTATAAGACACTTTTTCTAAAGTATCATTTTAAAAAACATAAGTTATTTAGGATCTTTGAAAGTGTAATTAATACAATTGTTTTCCAAAAATGACCTCAATTAGGGGTGTAAAGAAGCAATCTTCTAGTTTGTGTGACATCTTAATTTTCTAATCTTGTAATTAGTTACTAATCAAGGTTGAATTAGTAATTAGATAATGATTAGCCAACTAGATGATTTCTTGATAATTTGACTCCTTGGGATGTTGAATGAACATATATATAGGTGGAAGAACTGCATCCCAAAGTGAAGCTCGTGTGCATGATGATGAATCTCTTTACTATACCATGTGCTATAGTACAAGCTGCCTATGCCATAATGCGTGGCATAGAAATTGACCTAATTTATGCATGTCTAGCTTATGAGTTTGAGAAGGGAAGAGAGAAAAGCACGAGAGGGAGAGAAGAAGAAGGCTTCTGCTAGGGTAAGAATTTTCACTATAATATCCTAAATATCTTAATCTCGTGGTTAGTTCTTAATTGAAGATAAAGTGGTAATTAGTGTGGGATTAGAGATTTAGATGATCACTTAATAGTTGACTTATTGGGATATTATATGAACAGACACGGGTGAGAGGATAGCATTTCAGGTCGAAGAAAGTAAGTGTGGTGAGAATTAATCTCACTGTGCTATGTGTCACAATTTATGCTACATGCACTACAACACATGGACTAAAAAATGACTTCTTAACTAGTGAAATTTTAGAAATTTTAGAGAAGAGAAGTTGAGAACACATGAGAGGGAGGATAGAAGAAGGGCAAGTCACTTAGGGCAAGCTATTTCAAGTCATTGGAAGGTGCTTCTAATTGATAACTTAGCGAGTAAGCTACGTATAACTCTTGTCTTCCATTCTACACAAATTTCTCAAAAAATGAGTTATAGAGAAATTGAATCAGTCAAGTTTGAGGGGTTTGATTCTTACCCAATAGTAATAAAAAGGTTCTTGGGAGTTAAATTAGAACTTTGTGACTAGTTTTAAGTTGAATAATAGAGCTTTGAACCCGTAGGCTCAATTTGGCCTTAGGTTAGAGAGAGAAAGGTGTAAGAATCTGATTTGAGTGAAGTAAGACTAATTTAGGTAATGTAAATTAGTAATCAAGTAGTAATGAACTTAAAATGGGTAAATGGAAAAGAATTTATGGCTGAATATAGCCATAAGTAGTAATTATGTGTTTTTGGTCAAATTAGACTAAATGACTAAAATGTGCCAAATGTACTTAGATTAACATATTTGATGTGTGAGTTGAGAAAGGAAGTTTGTGGTAAGTTGTTGTGGTAGTTGAAAGTCATAAGTAACATTTCTAGTGATAGAAGGGTTGAGTTAACTGAATAACTTTCTTTGTTTGACTATTTATTGTAATTGTGTATGAGTATGCTATGTAGCGCATGAAAGTGTTTTGAACTAAAAATGTTTTATAGCATTGTGTGATTGTTGCATGAACTAACTTTTGACTGAAATAAAGCATTGAAATATGTGATTTCAAATGGTATGTAATATTTAGATATGTTAGGTGTGAAAAAGTATGTAAAGTAGTGATGAGGAACCTTGAATGGTTCAAAAAGCATGATCATAGGGGTAAGAGTTCACCCAAATGGAGAGGTGGTGATAAGATGTAACATCTAAAAACTTCAAATCAAGAATAAATTGACAAATTAAGGGATAAATTAGTTAAAAAATGATTCATTAATTTAATTATGTTATTGGGTTGCTAATTGGCTTTTTAGATCATATTTGACTCTAAATTGAGTTAGGATGGAAGTTGGATTGAATCGTGGGGAGCAAATATGACATTTTGCTTGCTACATCAAGAGCCATGGCAGTGCACGCCATAACATAGATAAGTTAAATTTTGAAAATATTAGAAAAAGTTAGTTTTATGGGGGAAAGACCTAGGGCACAAAGAGGAAGGCTTTGGGCGCTATTAGAGCATCATTTTAGGAGGAATTTGAAGATAAATTGGGCTTTCAAACTCTTGAGTAAGTTTCCTAACCTTCTTCTCTACTTTTTCATCTCATTTTTCATGGAATTTAAAAGTGGGAGAATTTGCTCTGAATGGATTAAGCTACGTATCTATGTTTTAAAAATTTAAATTGATTCTAAAAGTTTGATTTAAGTTTCTTAACCTTGGATAAGTGGTAATATGAAGCTACTTTATTTTTTTATGAAAGTTAGATCAAGCCTTAGTTTGATTATGGGGTTTTGAAGTGAGACAAGTTGAGATATTAAGTGTTATGCTGTGATAGAGTTAAAGGGAGGCTTAAAGGGATTGTGTGAGCAAATTGTAATCTTAACAAATCTCTTTATTGAGAATATGAGTAAGAAGTGGGAGAATTGTGATGTTATTGGTAGCTAATAGTACTTATGTTAATTGAAAATTAACACATAGTACTTGTTGATGCAGATTGTGGTGTAAAAAAACTTGCCTTAACACAAGAAGAGATTTAGTACCACAAATAATCCTTTTAGTAACAAAAGGGTTGAGGTAACTAGATAATTTGCATTATTTATTACCTTATATGAGTTATTCTTAAATTGTTCTTATATGATTTGTTATGCATATATGTATAAATTTTGTAAGTGTAACTATTTTAGAAAATGAATGGAGTATTGATTTGTAAAATGTATTGTTTTTGAACAAAGTGGTAAGATTCATTATATTGGTTTAGAAAGTGGTTTATGCATGGTCAGGTAGAGATATATAGTAAAATGTGGCATATTAAAGAGTAGGAGGTCACCCTAGTGGAGTTAGTGGAGATTAAATCCATATGGCACTATTGGCACCTTGAGACATTAGGTACAGCTTATATTTTTTTTAGTACCTGAAAAAGGGTGCGGTATTGGAGACTTACTCTCCTTAGTACCCAAAAGGGTGCAGAGTTGGAGACTATGCTACTTAGCATCCGTAAGATATGGTGTTGGAGTAACGACACCCTAATTACTTGTAATAGGGGGAACCAATAGTCCAAAAGTAATTTAGGACACCTTGGCCAGGTAGTCCTACAATTGATGGTGAGCTTAGGGACCATACATGTGGTTTGGTTTCATAAAATAGCCTATCGATTTAGTCAAGAGTATTAGAGGACCAGATGATTAGTGATCATGCATTTGAATTGTGATTGTATATGGTGTATTTATTATGCTTATTTTAAGGCTTGTTTATAACTTAGCATGTTAATCAATAATGTAGATTATTTTAGTTACTGAGATTTTTATCTCACCCTATGGTTATCATTTTATAGGTTCTACTACTAAGTTTAAGTAAGGGAAGGAATTTGGCAAGGGTTAGCATACTTACTACATTACCATTATAAAGCCTAATTTTAATTTTGAGTTGTGTATGTAAACTTATATAGATGATAACATGAGTTACCAACTAGAAATGCATATCATTTTGATTGGTTTCAATTGTATTATACTGTTATTTTGTATTTTACCCCAATATTATATATGATGTGAATATATGGCAATTTTTGTGGTGATAGGCTAAAATACTAATATAAGTGCAAGGAATGGTGTATACACATGGTGATAATGTATATGTAGTGTATTATATGGCAATAGAGGCCATATGGTGTATGTGGTATGTAATATCCCAAATTTCTAATCCTATGTTAATGATTGATTAAGGATGAATCGGTGATTTAATATAGGGATTAGAGTTCTGAGTAGTGAAGTGATATATTGGCTGGGTCACATCTCATGATTGGTGAGCTTAGGTAGTCCAGTCACACAGACGAAGCCCTAATCAGTGTTATAGCCTACAGTTTCAGTCTGAGGAAATAAGGAGGACATAAGGTTAGATGATCATTGCCAAAGTAAATATATGACGTGTCACGCGTGTTAAGTGGTGGCAAGTTGCAAGAGTATGGGTCTTGTCACATATCTAAGAATATGGAGATAATACCTAATTATGTGAGTAAAGAAGTTATAGAGTGATAAATGATAAAATGTGATATTTGGGGACATGTTTTATAAATTTGATCTCATTGTGCATGCTTTTGCTTTATAATTGATATATAACTACATAGGGTAGGTTTAACCTTAGTTACTGAGTAGCTAGACTCACCCCTCTTATTTACTACTTTTTGAGCACTAGCTCTGGTGTTGAGAGGGAGAAAACTAAAGACGTAGGGAATTAGCATATTCTTACTGTATGCCTCTAGTTTAGCTTTAATTGTGTAATAGTATATGGCTTGCCAATTCTAGGATGCATATCACCACACTTGTACTATTTTAGTTATTGGAAATGTTTAAATTGTATTTTGAGCCCTTAGCCTTTGTGTATGTCATAATATATATGTTTATAGGGCTAAAATACTAGTACAAGTGTAGAAATGAAGTTTTAAGCATGTTTTGAATGATTTGAGTTAATTGCAATGCTAATTTACCTCCCCTTTTATTTTTGGTAAATTGGGGTTGAGGAGTGAATTTTAGTTATAATGTTGTTTTGGTGCTTATGCCATGTTGTACTAATAGTCCTAGGTCCATTAGACGTGGTCCAGGTGTTAGAAAAAGCTTTTGGCACTTATTTAGGGTTTTGGACACCCATTTTGTATAATAGTATTAAAAAGTGATTAAAATGTGTTTAGGTGTCCAACTTCTTAGTGTGACTTATTTTGGAAGTAAGACCTGTGCCATTAGTTAGTACAGGAAAAGAGCTTTCCGTAGACACCTAGATTACGTCATTCGGATGTCAGACAGAGAATCGGGGAGAGTCGAAAGTTCCCCCGATTCTGCTATCAAATGACAGCAGAACCAGTGAAATTTCATGCAACACGCCGCGGCGCATAGTGCCTGAGCCGCAGCACGTGGGATAGAGAGCAACACATTGCAATGCAAAGTGCGTCCGCCGCAGTGCATTGCTCTATATTTCAGTACATAATTTGTTTTCAATCATTTTTGACTTTTTTCACTCCTCCAAGGTATCCCATGCTTCTAAAACTTATTTTTACTCTGATATGAAAGGTTTTGATCGATTTTTAACTTGTTTCTATTTAAAAAACTTGGATCTTTTCCTTTTGGATTAAACCTTTGGTAATCACTCTTCGGAGCTAATCCCTCAATTACCATGAGCTTTATTTGTTAAGTGTGTTTAGTAGAGTGAGAACGTTACAAACTTGGTATCAGTTTCTCTAGTTCTAAGAACTGGTCTGTGGTTTTTGTGATTGAGTTATTTAGATTTGTTATGCATTACATTTAGAGAATTGGCAATATCCTATTACATTTGTTATTTTCCTCATCAAGCTAATGTTAACTCCCTTTTTCCTTTTTGGGATTGCTTCTATCCTTAAGAAGGGAGAATATGGTGCAAACAAGAGCCACAAACGTGGGAAATGCACTAGAAAATGTGTAAAGATCGGAACAAAAACTAGTGAACTAAGAGCAACAACCAGGACCTCAACAAGATAACAAAGATAATGCCCTAAATGAACTAAGGTATATGATGATAGACATCCAAAGGAGGATGGATAGTTATGATAAGATCCACAAAAGAAGACCTAGGAAGAGTAGTAGGATAGTTGAGAGAGTTGGGGTTGACCAAGGAAGCCCGAGATGATGTGCACACTGAGGTGCATGGGTATAGAGATGAAGAGTACTATGAGGAAAGTATTCCTGAGAGGCTGATGTGATTGGCGTGGCCTAGGATGAGTGAGTCGGAAGGCTCTATTGATATGGCTTTAAAACAATTCATGAGGTTGAATCCTCCTTCCTTTAAGGGTTTTATGGAGGATCGAGCAGCTGAGAAGTGGATCGATAGGCTTGAGATCATCTTCTCAATCATAACCTATATGACTGGGCCAAGGGTCCTCTTAGCCACTTTTATGCTTGAGGATGCAGCAAAGCAATGGTGGGAAAGTGTGAGGCTGGTGGATGGCTCACAATTGACATGGATAGAGTTCAAGAGGCAATTCTTCACCCACTACTTTCTAGCCTCATTTTGAGCAGAGAAAGAGACAATATTTCACAAACTCCAATAAGGAAATATGAATGAGGAGGAGTTTAAAATGAAGTTCAATGAGCTATCGAAGTACTCTACCGACCTGAGTCATCATGACGATGAGTATTGGAAGGCCGAGTAGTTTCTTGATTAAATAAGGCCTGACTTCAACCAATAGTTAGCTGCCTTTTATATTATTTCCTTCAAGGTTATGTGCAACAAGTTCAGAGTTATAACCAGAAGGAGTAGAGTAGTGGAGGAGAAGAAAAAGATGGTTAAAGGAGATTCTCTTCTTATACGGGCCCTATGGGCAAAGTAAGTAAGAAGTTGGGTTTTAACCCGAGTATGTCTGGGAGGTACAGTACTAGAGGGAGCAAGAAGAAGAGCTTCTAGAAGGGGTCCCAATCTAGGGGATCCAACCAGAGGAGCAATGCCCCGAGGAGTATGGGCGGGGTCAGAAATCAGACTTCCCAGCAAGGATCTATTGGTCCATCTGTTATGATGCCAGCTAGAACTATGCAACGCAACAGATACGAGAAACATCACCAAAGGCAATGTTAGGTTTCCTTTAAATGCAATAAGGTGGGACACATAGCCAAGTTTTTCCCAGAGAACATACTTGCTCCTGATTAGAGATCTGCTATCCTAGGACAAGTCTTCACTATGACCAGAGAGGAGGCTGAGGCTTCACCAAAGCTAATTAGAGGTATAATCTCACTTTGTGGTCACTGGATAGATGCTTTGTTTGATTCTAGTACTACACATTCTTTTATATCTAATGATTGTGCCAAGAGACTAAACTTGCATGTGCTTGAAATGCCATTTTCCATGAATGTGTGTACACTGGTGAGCGCATCTGTGAGGATCAGTCGGGCTTATTTGAAACTAGAATTGAAGTTTGGTGATAGAGTTTCTGTGATTGACTTAATCTGCTTACCTTTAAGTGGTACTGATGTGATAGTAGGGATGGATTGGTTGTCTGCCAATGGTGCAACACTTGACTATAATAGAAAGACAGTCTCCTTACCAGTTTACACAGCGACAGCTATTAACCTTAGACCTGTCAAGTCATTGTCAGTAATGGATTGTGAGACTCCCAAGTTCTTGACAGCCCTACAAGTAGAGAAGTCAGTAAAAGAAGGGTGTCAGGCTTTCATGATCTATTGTTTTATACATGAAGTGTATGATGGAGGAATTGACAAAATTGGTTTAGTGAATGAGTTCCCAGAGGTGTTTGATAACTAAATTTTAGGATTACCACCTGAAAGAGAGATTGAATTCTCGATTGATTTAGTACCCGGTATAGAGCCAATCTCTAAGGCTCCATATCAAATGGCTCCTACAGAACTGGAAGAATTGAAAAGGCAGTTAGAAGAACTGCTAGAGAAGGGATTCATCCAGCCAAGTGTATCGCCATAAGGATCGCCTGAGTTGTTTGTAAAGAAGAAAGAAGGGAGTATGAGGTTGTGCATTGACTACAGGTAACTCAACAAAGTGACGATTAAGAACAAATATCCATTGCCATGGATTGATGACTTACTAGACTAACTTGCTGGAGCTACAGTTTTCTCTAAAATTGACCTAAGGTCTGGATATCACCAATTAAGGGTTAAGGCAAATGATGTGCCTAAGACTGTGTTTAAGACATAATACGGGCACTATGAGTTCTTAGTAATGCTCTTTGGTCTAACAAATTCTCCTGTAATCTTTATGGACTATATGAACAGGATCTTTAGACCCTACTTAGATAAATTTATAGTGGTTTTCATTGATGACATCCTGATATACTTGAGAGATGAGGAAGAACACACAAGACATCTGAGGATAGTGCTGCAAGTGTTGAAAGAGCACAAGCTGTATGTCAAATTGAGCAAGTATCAATTTTGGCTACAGGGAGTGAAATTTTTAGGACATGTCATTTCTACTGATGGTATAGCAGTGGATCCATAGAAGGTTGATGCGGTACTATAGTGGGAGAGACCAACGTCAGTAACTAAGATAAGAAGTTTCTTAAGTTTAGTAGGCTATTATCGGAGATTTATCCAAGGATTTTCTTAAATTGCTTCTGCTTTGATGAAGCTAATAAAGAAGGATCAACCGTTTGTCTAGACAGAGAAGTGTGAAGAGGCGTTTCAAACTCTGAAGGAAAAATTGACTACAGTGCTAGTGTTAACTATCCCAGATCCTAAATGGCCATTTATGGTGTACACCAATGCATCACTTAAGGGACTAGGCTATGTGCTAATGCAAGATGATAGAGTTGTAGCTTACGCGTCGAGACAGCTAAGACCGCATGAGAAGAGTTATCCAACTCATGACTTTGAGCTAGCAGTGGTTGTATTTGCTTTGAAAATATAGAGGCACTATCTCTATGGTTCATAGTTTGAGGTATTTAGTGACCATAAAAGCCTCAAATATTTAATTGATCAGAAAGAGCTAAATATGCAATAGTGAAGGTGGATGGAATTTTTGAAAGATTATAATTTTAAGTTGAAGTACCATCCGAGGAAGGCCAATATAGTGGCCGATACTTTGACTCATAAAACCTTACATGTGGCATGGCTTATGATCCATGAGTACAAGCTACTAGAGGATTTCTCTAGTAAACACTAGAATAGCCCAGATTTTACCATGTACAACTTGAATACAACGGTAATCACCAATGAATTTTAAAAAGATTTGAGAAAAGCTCAGCTTGAAGACAAGTATCTATTAGAGATTAGAGATGATATTAAGGCAAATAAGACCAAGGACTTTTGGTTCAATAATGATGGGTTGGTAGTGTATAGAGATTGGGTATGTGTACCTAATGATAAAGGGGTTTAAAAGACCATTCTAGCTGAAGCTCATTGGAGTAAGCTTACCATTCATCTAGGAACGATCAAGATGTATCAAGACATGAAAAGTAGGTGGTGGTGGCCTAGTATAAAAAGGGCAGAGTACATATCCTGATGTCTGACTTGTCAGAAGGTGAAGATTGAGCACTAAAGACCCCTAAGATTGCTACAACCATTGGAGATTCCTATGTGGAAATGGGATTGTGTTTCTATGGATTTCATTATGGGATTGCCACGTACCCGAGTGAATCATGATGCTATTTGGGTAATTATAGATAGATTAACCAATCTGCTTATTTCCTACCTATTAGAGCCAATTATGCCTTAGAGAAGCTTGCAAAGGTCTATATTCAAGAGATTGTGAGGCTACATGGAGTGCTAAAAGAGATTGTGTCAGATCACAATCTGAGGTTCACTCAAACTTTTGAAAAGCACTGCATGAGGCCATGGGTATAAAATTAAAGTTTAGTATAGCTTATCACCCTCATACCATAGTCAAACTGAGAAGACCATCCAGACTCTTGGGGATATGCTATATGCTTGTGCCATCAAATGAAGTGGTAGTTAGGATAAGCACCTACCTTTAGTGAAATTTTCTTACAATAACAGTTTTGATGCGAGCATTCAAATGGCTCCATATGAAGCCTTATACACCAGGAAGTGTAGATCACCACTTTATTAGACTGAATTAAGTGAGAAAAGCATAATAGGTCCTAATTTGGTAGATCAAACCACTGAGAAAATTGAGACTATCCGGTAGAAGTTGTTGACTGCTCAGAGTTGATAAAAGAGCTATGCAGATAAGAGGAGGAGACTGTTAGAGTTTATGGTGGGAGATCACATATTTTTGAAGGTCACACCTATGATTGGAATTGGGAGGTCTATTTGTGCAAAGAAGTTGACTCTCAGTTTTATTGGGCCATTTGAAATTCTTGAGAGAATTGGGCCTTTAGCATACCAGATTGCCTTACTCCCTCATTTATCGAGTGTGCATGATGTATTCCACGTGTCTCAATTGAAGAAGTATCAACCTGACCCTTCACATGTGATTGAGCCCAAAGATGTAAAGTTACATGAGAATTTGGCATATCAGGTAGAGTCGGAAAGATTTGTGGATGTTAAGGAGAAACAGCTGAGAAATAAGACAATTCGGCTGATGAAAGTCATTTGGAAAGGAATGACTTTTGGTGATACTACATGGGAAATCAAAGAGAAGATGAAAAACCAGTATCCTCACTTATTTCTATGAGGTAAGGTTTTACTAGCTATACTAGATTAAGTAAATTTTAGGGACAAAATTCCTAAGATAAGGGGAGAATTGTAACATCTCGAGTTTAAAATTCCTGATTAATTAAACCTAATTTAGGTAATTAAGTAAGTTAAAGTGGTGTGTGTCCAGAGAGGTCTCATAACTATATTTGATGCTATTTTAGCCCTAATTGTGGGCCCAATATTGAGGCAGGCCACCCCGGCACTGAAAGGAGAAGAAAAAGAATAATTAAAGTTGTTGTGCCACATACCGCAGTGCGTAGATCATCTGCCACGATACACAACCATTTTTGAGCAAGGAAGGACCTCTCTGTGCTTTGCACAGTGGCGCATTGTATGACTGTTGTAATGTCCACATTGATATTACCAAAATTCACCACATAATCACAACAAACAATCATAATTAGGAGCAAAGATTGCTCCTAAGCTCAAATTATCTATATAAGGATTAAAACTAATAATCTTTTAAAAATAATTGTGGAATATTTAGGATCCCATAAAAACTCTTTAAATTGAAAGTTTGAGATCAAACTTAGAGATTTATAAAGGTATTGGAAGCATAGAAAAGTTTTGGGAAGCAAACCACTTCAAAACAGGGCCAAAAATGTCATTTTTGAGTATTTTGGTCCATGCGCCATGGCTCGTGGTCCATGCGTCGCGGCATGTGGCATAGAAAGCCAAGGTTGCTCGCTGTACCATGCGCCGTGGCACACGTGTCCATGACAGTAATGCTGTCATGATAGCTTTTCCGGACAAACTTCAAATGCGTGCCATTTTTGCATCCAATGTCCGATTGGAGTGATTCAAGCATCCACACGAAGCTTATTCAATAAGCAAACTAATGGTATAAGTTTCGTTATGATCCAACACCGTATGAGAAGTTCAGACACTCAGATGTAAAAGTCAATTTTTAAAGAAATTTTCAACTATCCAAGTACCCAAAACTCATAACTAATACCATTAACCCATTGTGAGGCTTGAACCAAGTCCAATGGACCAAAATACACTTGAGTAACCAATCAAACACATAAAAACATATTAAATACAAAATTTGGCCACCCAATAGCCATTTCACCTAATATGGCTAAAACACACAATCAACACTACATGCACTATTTGGCTTTTATTGCCACATAATGCATTACAATTACATTGTCACCCATATAAAAATATTCCTTGTACTTATATTAGCATTTTAGCCCATCACCATAAAAATTACTACATATTTACCTTATATACAATATTAGGCTAAAATACACAACATAGTATGAAACAAGTGCAACTAATCAAAATAATATGCATTCCTAGTTGGCAACATATAATATCATATAACAAGTTTATGTACACTACTCAAACCAAAATCAGGCATTACTATTCGATGTAGCAAATCTATAAATCCTTGCCCGATTCCTTCCCTGGCTCAGTCTCATTGGTAGTACCTGTAAAATGGTAACCACGGGGTGAGATAACAATCTCAGTAACTAGGATAATCTACATTATTGATTAACAAGCCAAGTTATAAACAAGCATTAAAATAAGTAACATAATCAAATCATATAAGATTACTACAAAATTTGCATGCATGATCCCTAACCATCCGGTCCTCCAATACTCCCGACCGAACCAATAGGCTATTTCACGGAACCAAACCACATATATGGTCCCCAAGCTCACCATCCATGGTAGGACTATCCGGCCAAGGTGTCATAAACCACTTCTGGACTACTGTTTCCCCTTATTACAAGTAATTAGGGTGTCGTTACTCCAACTCCACATCCTACGGATGCTAAGGAGCATAGTCTCCAACTCCGCACCCTTTTAGGTACTAAGGAGAGTAAGTCTCCAACACTGCATCCATTTTCGAGCACTAAGGAGAGTAAGTGCTACACCTGGCGTCCCGAGGTACTAGCAATGCCATATGGACTTAATCTTCACTATCTCTACTAGAGTGACCTCCCACCCTCTAATATGCCACAATTAACTACATATCTCCACTTGACCATGCATAAACAATTTTCCAAACAAAGATAACAAATCTTATCATTTACTTCAAAAATATAGAATTTTACAAACCAATACTCCACTTATTTTCTAAAATAGTTAAACTTTAAAGAATTTATACATATATACTCAACAATTCATAGAAAACCTGTGAATACCGTATTTTATCTAGGCATTTTTTTAAATTTAATAATAAATAACCAAAAAATATATAAAAATATAAAAATGAAGTCTAATCCTTTTTAGGATTATATTTTCAAAAAAATAATTAATAGGGTTTAATTTTATTTTGAATAATCTTTTGTTACTTAAGATCTTATTTCTTTTTGTTCATTAAAAAATAACCAAAAAAATATAAAAATACAAAAATGAAATTTAATCCTTTTTAGGATTATATTTTAACAAAATCAAAAAAAAATCTTGTTTCAATTGTTTAAAATCTCTCTCTAAATTATCCCAATCATTTAAAAATATTGTGAGTCAACTTTTGAGAGTTAAATTTCTCTCCTTAAATTTTATTTTTGATTTTAAAAAAATATACATGTGGTGTGTTAATCTATTAAAAAATTTAGAAGCAAAAATTAAAATAAAATAAAATATAGGCCGGATGAAACGCTGATCATCAGGTTTCATCACAGTTTTAGTGGCTTTTTGCAAAAAACATGAGCAGTAGAGAAGTCACAAAACCCAGAAAAAAAAAACAAAAAAAATGGCACACACAAAACACAAAAGAAAAATTGGAGAGCAGAAAAACACATCAAAAGGAGCAGCAACCATGATGTGCACACACACAGACTTCCATACGTAGAAGAAGAACCAAGCATGTATGCACAAATAATACACAAAACCAGAGCTACAGATGCATGAAGAGAGCAAGCTTTTTAGCCAGACACACGAGCAGAAGAGAAGACCAGAAAGAAAATAGAAATAGAAAAAGCAAAGGTGTGCGCTGAAAGAGCAAAAATGCAGCACCCACACGCCAGCTGAAAACGAGCACAGAAAAACACAAAAAAAAGGCAAAACACACAACCACATGAAAATGAAAAAAAGTAGAGCATAAAAGAGGGAGAGAAGAGCCAGAGATGGGGGGAGGTAGATGAGTTTTATTTTCTGAAAAGAAGAGAAACCGAGAGTAAGGGAGGACTGGAGACAAGAATAAAAACCAGAGGAAAGAAAGGAAGAAGGAGTTGAGAAGGAGGAAAGAAAAATGAAGAGAGAGACAAAGAGTGGGAAATGAGAAGGAGTTCAAGAGAGCCAGAAATGAGAAGCAGAGATGGTGAAGACAAAAACAGAGTAACTTAGCCAGAGGAGAAAAGAAAGAGAAGAGAGAAACTAAACATGAAAACAGAGACAGTGAGAAAGAGGAAACTAAAATCAGAGGGGGAGATAACGGTGATAGAGAAGGAGAGACCCGGACTCAAAACTGAAGGAAAAAAGAAGAAGAAAAAAATAGAGCACGAAAATGGAGAGGAAGATTCCGACGACTTCGAGTGCGAAGAAAGAAGAGCTCTGAGAGATGGAAAAGAACTGAGCATAGTTAATGTAGTTAGAGACCCCGTGGCCATGTTTGAGCAAGACCTTA
Source organism: Prosopis cineraria (assembly GCF_029017545.1). NCBI lineage: Eukaryota > Viridiplantae > Streptophyta > Magnoliopsida > Fabales > Fabaceae > Prosopis > Prosopis cineraria. The sequence goes on along the minus strand of NW_026555332.1, from coordinate 14,662,162 downwards.
TCCATATTTCCTTCAACATGACAATGCAGCACCTAAACAGAGAGAAAGAGATTGAGGAAGAGCAGCTAGACACCAAGGAAGGGCAGCTGGACAGTGATAAAAAAAGAAAGAGCACTAGAAGAGAGAAGAGACCAAGGAAGGAGAGAAAAGACTGAGAGAGGGGAGTCTGAAAAAAGAAGGATAAGAGAGACAGAGAGGCTAAGAGGAGAAGCAAGAAAAGAAGAAAGAGAGAAAGGGTAAAGGAAAAGCATGCAGTACCAAGTACGTGAGGAAGGAATATTGAGGAAGATGTGGATCTTGACTCATATGATAGATTCGTCTTCACTGGCAGCTACAATAAGTACAAGAAGAATGGGATTGATGTGCAATGTGAGGTATAATTTTGGTTCCATTCTTTATAGTCATTTTTTTACACACACAACTTAGTCATAGCTTTAATTTGGCTCTATCTTGTTTAAAATTTTATAATTCTTTCAAATTTCATATGCTCGCTTCATTCATTTAAATGATCATATTATTTTGGAAAAATTAAGAGCATGCATATGTCTAATATGGGACTATTGTTTATTCACAAATAATTTTAAGATATCAACTTGATTTTTGATTTCCATGAGAAATAAAATTAGGTGATTGATAATGGTGATTATATATGAATCCTATTTATTCTAATTGTCAGATGCTATAATCACGACTCTCATTATTTCCTTTCAAAAGCCATATCTGAGCATTAAGCCAATTTGAAAAACCTTGAAGAATATATCCTCAAGTCAAAAGAATAGTGAATTGTCAAAATAGTTTATTTCTCTATTGCCTTTATTGCATGGATTGTTTAGCCAACCATAATATTATGCACCGATTGCAAATGCAAATATTTCAATTATCTATTTGTCGTGTGAGATTTTAAGAATCTCCATAGGCATTTAAAATGATCCTATATCATGAAAATCAATAAGATTTCACAGGTATGAGAATTAATTTTGTATATAATAATATGAGTTTTAAAGGCTCATCATTAAAATTAACTCTTTTTTATATATAATTTTAAATTAATAAAATATTTAAGTCTAATGAGAGATTGCAAGAATCTTCGTTGAGATTTAAATTAAATGCATCATCATGTGGGATAATAAATCCTCGTAGATGATGTGATTATCACTTTATATACAGTAAATAAATAAATGAATTTTTGTAAATAAAAATAAATATTTTTATATAATAAAATTAATTAATTAAATTAATATATTAAACTTTTTATTCATATGAGATTTTTGAATGTTTATAGACCTCTAAGAATAATCATCTTATTATGAAAGTCAATAAAACTTCGCAAGTATAGTGATTAAAATTTTTATGTTTAAAAATGTAAATTGTATAATTACACATTAAAAATGTACTTAAAATATTTACATTATTTTACCCTTTTATCGTGAGTATTTTGAAATCTTCACAAATATTTAGAATAATTGTATTTTTGTATGAGCTAATAAGGCTCTGTAAGTATAGCAGTTAAATTTTCTAAGAAAATAATAAAACATAAAAAATAATTTTAAAACTCTTCTTTATTTCAAAAAATTCAAAACTTGAGAAAATAATTAAAATTAAATTACCTTTTTGCAATTTAAAACACACATATCAAAACTTTAAAAAATTTTTTATTTGCAAAATAGTGAATTATTTCTGATTAATTTCTCTTCAAAAAAAATATTTTCACCAACAAACTTATAAGCCCGAACTACATGGACTTTAATCCCCATCATAGAGTACGTAGGCCTCAAAGTCTGATTCTGAGTTAAGTCCTCCCTCATAAATAAATAAATATTTTTCACTTAATTATTATCATTTTTTTATCAAACACACAAATATAAAAGGAATAATTAAAATAATTTTAAAACTATATTAATATAGCACAACAAATTTCAGGTAACTGTTCTGACGAACGGGTGTTGTGGGGTGCCGAACACATTCCCCATACTCAACCGACTCTCGAACCTATTCTCTGATTTTACAGAACACCCTTATCCACCATTAAACGGTTTCCCAAGATTTTTCTCAAAATTTTGGTGGCGACTCCCATTTCTTCTGTCTTCTTTTCAAAGGCCAAAACCTCCACTCTCGCACCGTCCGCGTCACATTTTTCGAGTGCGACAAGACTAAGTTGAGAATAACTTATACAAGATAATAAATAATGTAAATTATCTAGTTACCTCAACCTTTTTGTTACTAAAAGGGTTACCCATTCTCTTCTTGTGTCAAGGTAAGTCTTCCCACACCATAATCTACAATAACAAGTACTATATGTTAATTTGCAATTAACACAAGCACTATTAACTATCAATAATCTCCCAATTCTCCCACTTCTCACTCAAATTCTTAACAAATAGGCTTGTCAAGATTACAATTTGTTCACACAATCCCTTTAAGACTCCTTCTACTCTATCACAACATAAAACTTAATATCTCAACTTATCACACTTCAACACCCTATGATCAAGTTAAGGCTTGATCCAAAATTCACCAAACAAGAAAGTAGCTTCTTATTACCACATATCTAAGATCAATAAATCTAAATTAAACCTTTAGAGTCAATCAAAACCTTCAAAACATTAACTCATGGCTTAATCCAATCAGACGAAATTCTCACTCTTTCAAATCCCATGGAAAATGAGATGAAAAGGTAGAGGAGAAGGGTAGGAAACTTACCCAAGAGTTTAGAGACTCAAATTATCTTCAAAATCCTTCAAAATTGATGCCCTAGTAACACCCAAAGTTGTCCCCTTCGTGCTCTAGGTTTTCCACCCCAAAATCTGTCAATTTCTGATCATTTTTAAAATTTAAAGATGTCTGCTATGCCGTGCACCACAGCGCACACCACGCAAGCTGCAGCTCACAATGCAGCAAGTAACAAGTTGATTTTGCTCCCCTCGATGCCTCTCGACTTGATCTGACTTTCATCCTAACTCAATTTAGAGTCAAATATGATCCCAAAAATCCAATTAGCAACCTAAAAACATAATTAAATAAATTAATCATATTTTTAACTAATTTATCCCTTAATTAATCAAATTTTCCAGATTTGAAGTTTTAGGATGTTACAACCTCCGTGGCACATGGCCATTTTCTGTACTTTATCATACGCGAAATGAGACAGAAATAAAGAGAAGAGAAAAGAGAGAAAGGAGAGGCACGCCAATGCTCTGCTAGGGTTTACTTGGGGACTACTTTGAGAGTATTTTAAAGGATACAAACACCCAAGGTAAGTATCATACTCATTAATCTCCCATTTTTTCTACATTTATGAGTTTATGATTAAGGTTTGATAGTGGAAGTGAGATTTTGGTCTATATAGGTTATGGGTCCAAATTTATTGACTCAAATGGAGTTAATGGGGGTAGATTAGAGTATTTAAATCCAGGTATGTTGAGTTTTGATGTCTTTAGTTGTTAGGCACCATTAATGTCCAAAAATCCCATTTATTGTGAGTGGTTGGAAGTTTGTGATGCCATTAATAGGGATTTAATGGCTCATTAATGCTATTAGGGGCTGAAGGTAATTATTAAACTTAATGGTTAGGCTCCACCTCTTGTAAAGTGAAGGTTGGGCAATTTAGAAGTAGAGATTGAGGGTTTAAAATGTTTGATTTTGTTATGTTGATGGAATTCAACTTGTTGGTTGTAGTTTTGGCTCTTGGTCACTTATTGAAGTGGAAATTCAAACTTGGAAGCTAATTGATTGAGGGGTAAACCTTTAACCTCTCAAAGGTTTGAGGCAATCGAGGGAAAACTCTACTTTAGATAGTTGTATGTTAATTAATGGTTAATTGGTTGTTGAATGTGAGGTTATGAATGTTACATGCATGGAATTGATTATTAAAGTAAAAAAAACTATATGTTAGTTTTATTGAGTTCATGAAAAAGCTATTCTTAGCTTGAAAATGCTTATGTTTTGAAAAATGAATGTGATGATGAGTAGAGATATTTGTGTGTTAGTAATGAAATCAATTTTAAGAAATGATGAGAATACACACTTGGGTAGCTCAAGGTTGTAAGCCCAACATGATTATTGTAATAGTGAGTAAAGGAAAGTGAAAAAGTAAACTAAACTGAGTAATGATTATGGCATGATCAATGGCAGGAGTTTGCCTAGGGATTTAGGAGTAGAGAAAATCCATATAGTAATTAGGCTGCCCTCCAGTACACAAGGGCTATAGCCTTGTCCCACTGTTTGTTGAGAGACTGTCCCATAATTTATCGAAGGACTAGAACCTAGCTATCTCCACCGGTTCAATGAGGAGAATAGCCTAGGGTATGAGACACCCCAGGGATTCGAGAATGGGGGAAGTCGTGGCCTAAGAGTGAGTCATGTGATCTTTAGCTGGGTTACATCTCATAATTGGTTAGCTTAGGTAGTTCAGTCATACGGATGGAGCCCTAATTAGTGTTATAGCCCATGGTTTCAGTTTGAGGAAATAAAGAGGACATAAGGTTGGATGATCATTGCTAAAGTAAATATATGACGTGTGACACATGCTAAGTAGTGGCAAGTTGCAAGAGTATGAGTCTTGTCACATATCTGAGAATATAGAGATAATGCACCTAGTTATGTGAGTAAAGAAGTTATAGAGTGATAAATGATAAAATGTGATATATGGGGACATGTTTTATAAATTTGATCTCCTTGTGCATGTTTTTACTTTATAATTGATATATAACTTCATAGGGTAGGTTTAACCTTAGTTACTGAGTGGCTAGACTCACCCCTCTTATTTAATACTTTTTGAGAACTAGCTCTGGTGTTGAGAGGGAGAAGACTAAAGAGGTAGGGAATTAGTATATTCCTACTGTATGCCTCTAGTTTAGCTTTAATTGTATAATAGTATATGGCTTGCCAATTCTAGGATGCATATCATGACACTTGCACTATTTTGGTTATTGGAAATGTTTAAATTGTATTTTGAGCCCTTAGCCTTTGCGTATGTCATCATATATATGTTTATAGGGCCAAAATACTAGTACAAGTGTAGAAATAAAGTTTTGAGCATGTTTTGAATTATTTAAGTTAATTACAATGCTAATTAACCTCCCCCTTTGTTTTTGGTAAATTGGGGTTGAGGAGTGAATTTTAGTTATAATGTTGTTTCAATGCTTGTGCCTTGTTGTACTAGTAGTCCTAGGTCCATTGAACATAGTCCAGGTGTTAAGAAAAAGCTGTTAGCACATGTTCAGGGTTTTGGATACCTATTTTGTGTAAAAGTGTTAAAAAGTAGTTAAAATATATTTGGATGTCCAACTTCCTAGTGTGACTTGTTTTGGAAGTAGCCCCATGCCATTAGTTAGTATAAGAAAAGAGCTTTTTATAGACACCTAGATCACGTCATTCGGACGTCGGACAGAGAATCAAGGGCAGTCAGAAGTTCCCTCAATTCTGCTATCAAATGATAGCAAAACCAATAGAATTTCGTGCAACATGCCGTGATGCATGGCGCCTGAGCCACGGTGCATGGCATAGAGAGTAACACTCCACAGTGCAGAGTTTGTCTGCCGCAGTGCATTGCTCTGCATTTTAGTACATAATTTGTTTTCAACCATTTCAACTTCTTTCACTCCTCTGAGGTATCTCATGTTTTTAAAACTTATTTTTACTCTGATGTGAAAGGTTTTGATTAATTTTTAAATCATTTCTATTTAAAAAAATTGGGATCTTTTCCTTTTAGATTAAACCTTTGGTAATCACTCTTCAGAGCTAATCCCTCGATTACCGTGAGCTTTATTTGTTAAGTGTGTTTAGTGGAGTGAGAACGTTACAGTAGTGAGAGAAAAATTGCTAGACAATGTTAAAGCTTAAAATGAAGGATGATTAGTGGCAATGTGCGTAATCAAGTGTGAAATGTGGATAGCAATTAAGTGTTTAATTGTGATAATTGGCACTTTTGGTCAATAGAGAAATTGACTCTGAATGCCAATTCTATGTAGATTCTAGTATTGATGCATGAATTATGAGAAAGGAGCTTAAATAGGGTTGAAGTTACACGGGTAACCCTTTCTGATGAACAGAAGCGTTGAGGTAACCATATAGCTTATTATGTTTATTAACTATTATAACTGTGTAGAAGTGAATGTCAAATGTTAAATAGTGAATTTATGAGTTTTAGTATGAATTTTGCATTGTAAAATGAATTTGATAAGTTATTGTTTTCAATGGATATATATATATATATATATATGTTGTGAAAAGGTGTATAAGTAGTGAAAGTTGTGAAAGAGTATGATTATAGGGGGTAGGAGTTCACCCAGGATGTGTGTGTGTGAAGATTTTTGAGTGAAAAATTCATATGGTTGGACTAGCATCATGAGACATTCAGTGCAGCATTTTACGGGCTATTATCGTGGGCAATCCGATACAGCATCTTATAGAACTATTACCATGGGATATACAGATAGTTCGGCAACTCCCTAGTGCCAGTTAGGGTGTGGGTAGTAGTCAACGACACCTCTATCACAAGTGTGTGAAGAGGGTAAACAATAGTCCGTAGATGGGTTAGATTACCATTGGCCGCGTATTTCTACCACCCAAAGTGAGCTCAGATCAACAAGTGGTTGATCCAGAAGAGCCTATAGTTTCGTGTCGGGGAGCTTTGAAGGATTGATGGATAGTTGATCATGCTGTGATGTAAAAGTGTTTGAAATGTGATTTATATGCGAAAAAAATAATTTAGTATTGATATGTTATATATATGTGTGTGTGTGTGCGCGCGCGTTATGTAATGTTTTCAGTTACTTTGGCATGGTTATTTGTGGTAATAGACATTTATTAAGCTATATTTGGTTACTAAGATTTTTATCTCACCCGTGGTTATTTACATTTTTTAGATTCTGGTACTAGTAGGTCACAGGGAAAGGTTATAGACTAAGCTGACATCTCTTGCCTAAATCTTTGTAAGATATGGTGTAATGATTTGTGAATTATAAGCTAAAAGTATGTATAAGTTGCTATAGGATTGGTACATGTGCATTAGTTATAATTATGGTATGTTTTTGTGATTTTGAACTCCCTAGCTCTTGTATCTGTGTGAATGATGCAATGATTGAAGGGGCTAGTAAATGAATGTAATTATGTGTGTATTTGAGATGGTAGAGATCTTTTGTAGTGTTTTGGCCATATATGAGATTAAGGAAGTGAAATATGAATTTAGCCCAAAGGAAGAAAAGAGCGATTTACAGGCCAAAATAGTGTATGGTTAATTAGGTGTATTTTGTCCATTTAGACTTGGGACCCAAAAAGTGGCTAATGATAATTGGTTTCAAATTGAGACACTTAAGTGACAAAAATTTAATAGAAAATGATCAAAGTGTACTTTAGTGTCCAATTTTTGATAGAAATATCAGATTGGGATGAAACAAGTGTCATTAGTTAGATTTTGAAATAAGCTTCATTTGGGTGCTTGAACCATCTCAATCGAACTTCATATGTGGAAATGACATGCATCTAAATTTCATATCAAAAACTGCTATTTGACAGCAAATTTAGGTGTGTGCGTCGTGACGCATGTACTCACATTTTTTGCCCTGTTTTCAAGTGTTTTGCTTCCCAAAACTTTTTCATGCTTCCAATATCTTTATAAATCATTAAGTTTGAGCTCAAACTATAAATTTGAAGGGTTTTTATGGGATTTCAGATATTTTAAAATTATTTCCAAAAGATTATTAGTTTTAACCCTTACATATATATATATACATATAATATGAGCTTAGGAGCAGTACTTGCTCCTAATTATAATTGTTTGTTATGATTGTGTGGTAAATTTTAGTAATGTCAAAGCAGACATTACATAAGACCATATGGCATATTTTCCTTAATGTCCGACGAGGTGCAATGTTGGAAAATTATACCTCCTTAGTTCCTTTTAAGGTGCGGGGTTGGAGAAGATCTCCTTAGTGCCTATTGAGCTGTAATGTTAGAGATTTTAGACTTCTTAGTGTCTTTGTGATATAGCGTTAGAGTCAACGACACCCCATTGTGTGTATTGGGAGAAACAATAGTCTGAAAGTGAGATAGAATACCTTTGGTCGGGTGATTCTACCATAAAGATGAGCTCAGGGTTAATGAGATTGTTCATTAGTCTAAGGCGGGCCTATGATTTTATGTCAAGGTGATTTGAAGGTTTGATCAGTAATGATCATGCTATGGAATGCTATATGATGCAATATGTTGCTATATATGGTATAAGTGGAGAAAAGTGGTGAAACAAGTGTAAATGATGAAATGTTGAGTATGAGTGTTATTTGAAATGAAATATGTGATATATGATGTAAAATGGTATATTATGCTTTACTTTCATATAGTTGTATGTAATAGTCAATAGAAGTGAATTATTCCGTTACTGAGATTTTTATCTCACCTCGTGGTTATATGTTTACAAGGCAAAGTAGTTATCAAGGCAAGGCAAGAGAGTTTAGACCGGCTTAGAGTTACTAAAGCCGTGTGGAATCTTTGAGTTTGTGTAATGAACTAAGAACCTTATATATATATACATATGAGTTGTCATAAGATTGCATGCATGTTTTGAGTAGTGATTTTGTGAAATCTTAGCCTGATTGTGTATATTTATGGTGAAATAAATTACGGGCTATGATTTGAATGTGTTTGTGTTGAAATTGTTGTTAATGTTGGTGAATCTTAAACCCATATGTGAAATTATGATGAAATGAGAAAATTGTATTGTGAATATGTTATGAATGTGAATATATATGATTATGTTGAGAAAAAGGCCAAGTAGGCCAAGTTGTGCTAAGTTTTGGCAAATTGTGAAAGTTTATGAAATGTGAAAATTGGTTGATACAGGGTCAAATTTTGATATACGTGTGTATGTGTGATATGTTGTGGTTAATCAGGTGTAGTAGGTCCTTTCGGACTTGATTCAAGGTCTTATGTGGTCTAATAAGAGAAAGGGATCAATTTGAGCACTTTGGTGTGTAAAATTTTTTAAAAAGGTGAATTTTTTACTCGAGTGTCTAAATTTTGATCAATCCATTAGATCGTGTCCAAACTTAGCTCATTAGCTAGCTTATGAGATAAGCTTCATGTCGGCACTTGAATTACTCTGATCGGACGTTATATGTGAAAATGGTGCATATCTAAAGTTCATCATTTTGCTATCAAAATGACAGCAAAAATTTTGAATAGGCGTGCCGCAGCGCATGGCACAAAAGTTGGGCGTGTGGCTCCGTGCCACATGCCGCGGCGCACATACTACACGCCGCAGCTCACAGCCCATATTCCAAATTGTTTATCCTGATTTTAATGTATGCAATAGATGTAACGGATGTCTATGATTTATTTTCATTGTGTATTCTCTAATGTAATATAGTTTTTGGTGATTTTATAAATAAGTCTTTGGCTAAAGCTTTTCAAACAAAATATTTGATTATTGAATTGGTGTGTTTAAGTGGTGATTCTGCTAATCTTCTCCTGTATTGAATGGATATAGGGGAAGGTTACATTTGGGGCATTAGAAAGCATGTCTGACTGATAACTTATCAAATAAGTATCATACAGCCTTTACTTTCGATTCTACTATAATTTCTCTTAATAAGTTATAAAGAATTTGAATCAGGAAGATTTAAGGGCTTTATTTTTTACCCTATAATAATAAAAAGATTCTCGAGAGTTAAGTTAAAGCTTTGTGACTGGTTTGGCATTAAACAGTAGAGCTTTGAGGCTATAAGTTTAATATTGGCCTTAAATGAAGAGAAAATAAGCTGGAAGTTGAATGAGAGTGAAATAAGATCACTAGAAGTGATAGAAAGTGGCAATTGTGTGGTGATGAACTTAAGTTGGATAAGTGAAAGTGAATGAATAATTAGATGTGGTTTATAGTAGTAATTATGTAGTTTTAGTCAATTAGGCCAATTGATTAATTATGCCAATTCTATGTAGATTGGCATATTACACGTGTAAAGTGAGAAAAGGAGATTTGTAAGGAGCTTTTATGGTAGTTGAAATCCACAAATAACCTTTCTTATAACAGAAGGGTTGAGATAACTAAATAACTTTTTCTATTTGATTATCTAGTGTAACTGTTCAAAAGTGTTATAGATAACGCATGAAACTGTTTAAAACTAAGCATGTTTTTAAGGCATTGCATGAATGTCACATGAAAGGGGATTTTGATAAAATAAACGAGTGGAAACATGAGATTACATAATTTACAAACACAAACACACACACATACAAATATTGTGTATATATGTATAGATGCGAATGTAAATTTTGTGATTAGTGCAAAAGCATGATCGTAGGAGTAGGAGTTCACCTGTAGGGAGAGGTAGTGAAAGATCATATGACATATTCTCCTTAGTGCCTGACAGGATGCGGTGTTGGAGAATTATATCTCCTTAATACCTTTTGTGGTGCGATGCTGGAGATTGTCTTCTTAGCGCCTATTGAGGTGCAGTGTTAGAGATTTAGACTCCTTAGTATTGATGTGGTGTGGTGTTGGAGTCTAAACCCCATAGTATATAATGGGAGAAACCATAGTCTAGAAGTAAGATAGAATACCTTTAACTAGGTGATTATATCACTGAAGATAAGCTCAAGGCCAATGAGTGTGTGGGCTAGTCTAAGGTGAGCCTATAGTTTCAAGTTAGGGTGATTCGAAGGTTTGGATATTAATGATCATGCTATATGTTATTAGTGGTGAATTGATGAGAAAATGGCTTATAAAAGTGGTGATCAGTGGTGAAATATAATCCTGTTAAAATAAATCATGTAATATATATTAAGTTTAACTGTATATTATGATATACTTGCTTATAGTTGTATATGATAATTAGTAGCAAAGAGTTATTCTGTTACTAAAATTATTATCTCACTCCCGTGATTACATTTTTATAGGTCATAATGGTGAGCTAAGCCAGGGGAAAGATCAAGACTAGCATAATAGTGCTGCTGTTGTGAAATTTTTGAGTTTAGTGTAATGAACACCTCACTTGTGTACATTTGTATATAAAGTTGCTATAGGATATGCTTGCATGTCTAAAGTTGTGATAGTTGTGAATTTTGATAAATCTTAGCCTATATGTATATATATGTGGTAAAGTGAGAAACAGAGGATAAGATTTGGTTGAGAACTTGTTGTGAATGTGTTAATGGCAAAATTTTGATGAATAGATTGGGTTTTAGCCCAAATACCATGTTGTGATAATATTTTGAGGAAATTTATTTATGTGAAAATGGGTTATTAAACAACCAAATCTTAATCTGTATGTATGTATGTTATAAATTATTGTCAATCAGATATATTAGGCCCTTTTGGACTTAGTTCAAGGCCTAGAATGGTCTAATGGGATAATATGATCAATTTGAGCGCTTAGGTATACTAAATTTTAAGAAAAAGTAACTTTTTGCACCCAGGTATTTAAATTTGGATCGAACCGTTGGATGGTGTCCAAAATTATCTCATTAGATAGCTTATGAAATAAGCTTCGTGTGGGCACTTAAATCACTCCGATTAGAAAATTCGCCCTGTGAAATGTCATATGACAATTGCTGAAACTATCATGTGCACCGCGGTGCATGGCGTGCTTACACTGTGGTGCATGATATAGAGAGGGTCAACTCATGGATCTATGCCACATGCTGCGGTGCCTGTGATGCACACTATAATGCATAGCTCATTTTTTGACTTTATTTCTTTATTCTGAAAGCATGCATAGGCTCTATGAATGCATACAATATCTTCCATTGTGCTAGGCTCTAATTTGTGTTGAGTCAATTAAGAATTTTGATGATTTTCAAAATAAGACTTAGGCCCAAGCTTTTCAAACTAAACATTTGATTACAGTTTGTATTGTGTATGATGATTATGTTAATCCTCTCCTTATATGGTGATGATATAAAGGGAGGGTTACAGTTTGCTATGACAATATCGTCACCTAGGATTACATAACGGTCAAAAGAATGGCTAGGGTTCACTTGTTGCATACAATGCCACACTAACATGTGTGACAAAGCAAACAAATGCAAAGAAGACAGATACCCTAGGGGTTGACCGACTACAAACGATACTAAGGAGTCATGGTTATGGACCCACAGAACCTCAAATACATTCAAAGCCAATGCTAAGTTTACTACACTCGATGCAAAGGCCTGGCCAAAATAGTACATCTGGAGAGTGTGATGACTATAATCCTAACTATTAGGATATTCCTCTAAAGAGTAGCCCTCATCACAAGTCGATCAAGATCATCTTGCGCCCTTCCAAGATCACATCCCCAAAGGGGAAGGAAAAGTTGCATGTATTAAGACAACTTATTAAATAAAGGTAAATATTAAAAGAATATGTAATTTTAAATGTCATTAACTAACTTGTAAGTGTAAAACAATTAAAGCGTCTAATAATACTAAACGGGATGAATATATATTAAGCTTGACAAATATAAATTTTCTGGTTACATAGTGTTATAAAGAAGATGAAGAGGGATTCGCCTCAAGCAGAATATCTAAATCCACTTTTAGATATCATTCCATGTGGATCTAAAATATAGAAGCACATACGTAGCTGCCAAGTTAAAAAGTGGGATGGAGTTTTAAGAATTGCAAGTGGAAATTAATAATCGCTAAAATGGAAATTAAATAACCAAAAAGTAATATTTGCACTCCAAGTGAAAAAAAGGAAGCATCCATTTGGTTTGTTGAGAGAATGGAGTGGGAGATGTGTTCAAATTAACAATGAAGCTAAGGACAAGAAGTAAATGCTCGGCATACGAACCGAATATGCGCCTTTCTCTTTCATCTTTCAATGTTGAAACGTGGTATTACAAATAGATAAATAAATTAAAGAAAAATTAAATTGTCAGTCCTTATAATTTTGTCAAATTTTGACTCAGGTCCCTCTAATTTTTTCTTTTCTTATTGAGTACTTATAATTTGTTAGTCCTTATAATTCACATGTTCTATGTCCAAATGCCATTTACATATGCTAGTAGAGGATGATTTGGCATTGAAGAAGGTACACAAGACACCAATTTGTTTCCAAACTTGCAGTCTATCTCTTTCCTGATATAAATGGTTAAAGGCTCTTCTCTCCCCCCCCCCCCCCCCCCAGTCTTTAGAGCCAACCAGTTCGACGGCACCAATGATGCCGAGAAGGAGAAGAAGGATCTAAAAAAATGGAAAAAAAGAAAAAATTAGAGGGACCTGAAAAAGCTGATAAAACTGAGGGGACTAGCAGATTATTTTTCCATAAATTAACAAATAACATATACTTTTATTTTGACCCTTGTTTTTGAATTTTGCAATTTTAAATTTTGTGATTGATATTTTATTTATAAAATGTTCATTTAATCCTTATTATTCAAGTTTTGACAATATTCGTCATATTTTTAATCATACCAACTGATTTTCGAAAACTAGTTATACTTATTCTAATTAAATCATGAGTAACTCTAATTAAGCTATTATCACTTCTTATTAACCTCCACTTTCTGGAAACATTATTGGGTTTAGGCCAAAAGTTAAATTTTAGCCCAAATGTATTGATATTTACAAAGGGAATATTTCACTATTTTTGTCTTTATGTATAAATTTATTTTCTTTCCTTTCTTTTTTACTGTTTTCTTTTACTTTAAATATTATATATATAGTCTCTAAATGATTTTCAATGTCGTTTTTTAAAGATATTTATTGACATTAAATTTTTAATATTGAATAAAGACATTAACCACCTGCCAAGCAGTCCATGGGTAACTTAGAGGGTTTTCAATTTTATGACCTAAAATTTAGTTAGGAAAATGATGAATTTATATATGCACTATACTATTCACGCCAAACAAATTATCATAACTAAAATACTGTGGGTAAGAAAGAAATCAAGAGCTATCAATGATTTGAAGGATTTGAATGTTACGTTGTCATGAGATTTTTTGGCCAATACGTTGTTATGGGTTAAGACTTGCGAGTATCAAGAGGAAAATATTTGTTGTATCAAAATAAATCAATTTATCAATATTAATATTAATATTGATGCTAAATAATAATATTTATAAGTTATGAAAAATTCCAGGTCTTGTTCATACACATGCACAATACAAAGAAACATTTATTTTAAAATAATGCAAAATTTTAATTTATAACATTGCATGATTCATGATTGTCATTAGTTGCGCTAATTATTAAACATAACAAGTTCAATGTTTATATGTTGTTATATATTTATTTTTTAATGGAAAAATAATGTTTTTTTCCTGCTTTAGTCGAACAATTTTGACAGAATCATATTAAACAAGAAAAAATATTCTTACACATTGTATCAAAATTTATCTAGACAATCTGGCCAGTCCAGAAGATTTGAAAAAGTAAAATGAACACCACAATATAGAGAGAATGACAGTTAGATCCCAAAATATTAAGTTAATATCAGTTAAGTCCCTGACAAATTTTGTTGAAAAATGAGTTAAAAATATCGATTCAAACTATTATAAATTCAGGAGTTTTAACTGAAAATAAATATTTAAATATCAAATATGTAATTTTTAGATTGTAACAAAAATTTCTGTTTGTAACTGTTTAACTTGATATTTATAATTTCTTTTATAAAAAATTTTATCACAGACTTAACTGTCATTAATTTATTTTTTTTGAAATATAACTGTCATTTTTCTTATAATGTGTTATTTAAAAAAGCATGACATTGAAAGGCTTTTGTCAAGTTGCTTAGATAAATATCAATATACTAACAAAAATTAAGTGGTAACGATTATTGATAGAAATCATTATGTGACGGCAGAAAATTTAAAAGTGCGCAACTCAATGGGCTAGAGAATACATCATCTCACTCCAACTGAAATATTACAGGTTGTATAATTTGACAATTAATTGTTTGAAAATATCTCAATAATCAATCTATATCATTAGACTAGAATTTAGTGATCTTGCCTACCTGTGAATTCATTGTTCTAAAGAAAATATAAGTACAAGTAATGATCTCAAATACCTTGAGAGTAGACAGCTTTACAACCTACTAGACCTTGGCCCCTTAGCCTTCAAAAGATATAAATAAAATATGAGAGAGCATATTGACAGTGAGATGTTGAACTTATGAGAACTAGGGTTTCATTCACTTATATATATGATTAATTAATTTTTTTTAAGTCTTTCAAATCCTCTTAATTCAATCAGTTAAAAGATAGGAAAATTAATTGATTGCTAAAGGGTTATAGTTTGAGCCTATATACAAATGGGCTTGACCATGTTATCCACATATTATAGTCCATACAAGATTACAAAGAGTCCATTTGTTTTGGGCTCAATAACTAATTAATGCAAATTCACCATTATAAATATCCCAACATTAATACCTATTAATAACACTAACAAAATTTAAACTTCTTGGTAAAGGCATACGTTATGTGTACGTCTGTCTGTGGACTAAAGCACTGAAGCTATACGGTTTGATTGGTCAACACACGGTTGTGTCTCTGTCAATGGACAAAATTCTGTATTGGGTTATCCGCTACCAACATAAGCTTAATTGGAATGCAACATAAAGAGTGAAAAATGACCCCAAAAAAAAATAGAGGGAAAAGAAAAGAAATTGGAGGAGATGCGATTCTCTCTGCTAGGGCTAGGGCATTTCAACCTTTGAGTAGCAATTTGAAGCTTATAAACATTCTAATATGTATTTCTAACTGGATTTTCATCATTTGATCTTGGAATTTCAAGGTTTAGGGAGAGAAAAATTTGGGATTAAGGTGGATTTCATGAATGGGAAGATTTCAACCGATTAATATAATTTGTATTTTGATGAATTATTTGTAGTTATGTTGAGGTTCTAAATGATTAGTATTGATTAAGGGAATAACTTGGATTTGTAAGTATGCTAGGTTGAAATTGGGGGTTTTGGTAATATAAAGGATTTTGATGATTGTTGATGTCAATAAAGGATTAGTTGAGTTAGAATATGTTAAAATTTGGAATGGGTGATTAGGAATGAACGTACTAGAGGTGGAATTTAGAGGAATTTGAACTTTTACTATTATGTTATGTTTGAATACACATAGATTCGGATTTGGATTTAGATTTAAGCCAAATCTATCGTTTGGATAATTAAAAATGTATGGATTTGGGTTTGACCCAAATCCGAATCCAAATTCTACCTCAATCTCTTTATAATTTGAAATTCTTTCTAAATCCATATTATTTCAAATCCTAACTCAATCTTTATTATAATTTGACTTAAATCTATGAAGTCTTGATTGATCTGCTAATGATAATTGGATTAGACCATCAAAGTTGATGGAAACAAGCTGCCACCATTGACCGAGATTGGACGACCGACTTCCACCAAAACCAGACTGACCACGACAATCGGGATGGGATGGCCAACTTTCATTGGGACTAGATTGATGATGACGATAAGGACTAAACGACCAACTTCCACCAAGATCGAATCCACAGCGATGTCAAGGACCATCGGATCGACTTCCACCAAGATCGAATCGATAACAGTCACCAAATGACCAACTTCCTCCAAGAATGGATCGATGGCGATCATAAGGACCCGATAGCCGACTTCCACTAGGTCTCGTCTCAATAGAAGTTAGCTGTCTTGTCCTGGTGAAAGTCGGCCATCCTATCTTGATCGTCACCATGGGTCTAGTCTTGATAGTTGATGTTAGTTTGGTCCCCGTGGAAGTCAGTCATCCAGTTTCGATAGAAGGTGGCCATCTGGTCCTCGCTATCAACTTTAGTTTTATCCAATAGAAGTCGATCATCCATCCTCGTCGTCACCATCAGTTCAGTCCCAATGGAAGTTTAGCTTCCTATCCCAGTCATCATCAATGCCACTGTTCCAGTTAGCTTTGACTGTCTGATCCCGTTGGAAGTTGGCTATTTAGATCATCGAGTATGACCAATCTTCTAAGTTTTTTCTAAATTCAAATATAGAATTAAAATTTGAAATTTTACTTTAGATCCAAACAAAGGATTTTAATATTGTAATTTGAAATTTTTTTTATATCATCCAAATAAAGAATTTAGAATCAATAGATTTCAAATATGAGATTTTAAATCTAAATTCTCAACTTAAATCCACCCATCCAAATACAACCTTAGTGTATTTAAGTCTTGTATTGATGGATTATTGCATAAATTGAGTAGAGATTGACTTGGGGATCAATTGTGGTGTTTGACATTTGGTCCTCAAGGCTTACTTGATTGTAAATTGATTAGTAAAGACAATATTGATTTTTTCTTTTATATATATACACTTGTAATTCATATAGTTTGTGCACGACTTGAATATATTTGAAATGTAGTGAGACTAGTTCTTTTTCTTATAAATGACTTAAAATGATTAATTACATTGAATTTGATAATTATGTTTTAACTTGAATATCGTATTCAAACCATATTTTCATTATAGCTTTGAACTTTTGGATGCATGCTTGAATATATGTACATGTTATTCATAAAATGTGCTGCAATTTTGTTGTTGTTGATGATGATGATAATGATTTTGCATGGTTGAAACTTTGACCACATGATATGCTGCCTTAAGACCCTAACTTACATGTGCTTTTCTTTGGTTGGGAAGGTATTAGAATCATGAGACTTGTAACACCTCCAAGTTTGGTATTAAAGTAGAATAGTCATAATCAAATCATCAACTTTGTATATACCTTTAGCCAAGTATATCTCATGATTCAATATGGTTGGGTGAATCCATTTATGTGGATCAAACCCTACTGGACTATATACTAGCTTATGGTTTAAGTCAGCAAGGTAAAAGATGGTATAACATACCATAAAATTTAATTAATTTATAGATGATAAGCTTAAACAATTAAGGTCTTAAAGTTGAATGATGAGATTTGTCATATACATATATATATATATACACGATTGCTCTTGCAAGTGCACAAGATCAATGTAGCAATAAATCCTGGAGTATTTTGAAAGTCAAACCTAAAGAAAGATAGTAATCTTTCTTGTTTAAAAAAACAAATAAGAGTTTTGAAAATAATTTAATAACTACTTTAAATAACACAAATAAATAAGAAGGACGATAAAAATGATAAAAGCAATAAGCCAACCAATCAAAAAGTGCTAGAGATTAGGATTCATCTACTAAGATGGACTATCCAAATTCAATTATTTATCTTCCCTTATTTATAATGACAACCATTTTTAATGTGTTCTAATTACCTTCTAGCATATTAGGATGTATTTAATTAGAATTAAATCTAGCTCTCACAAAATTTTACTCTCTAACTAAATCGTGAAGCTATGATTTAAGCCATCATGAGCTTTTAATTGATTCTTAATATAGTTATCTATGTCTATCTCTCTAGGTCTAAGTAAGTTCACCTTTCAATTCATCAAACTACCCATGAATAGTTTATATAATAGCTATCTATATAAAAAGGAAATTGAAATAAGAGATAAATAGAAAAGGAAACATAAATTCTCATAAACAATAATTCATGTTCAATAGGAAAATAGACAAAACTAAATAAAAAATAAAATCCATCCCAGTCAAGCTCCATCGTACCTTGACTAAGAGTTTAGCAAAAAGTCATCAAGTTAAATTATAATCCTAAATAGAAAACATGGATATAATCTAAAGAAGAAAAGAAGAGATAAAGCTCTCAACTCGAAAAACTCCCCCAAACTCTATAATATACCTTCTATCCTTCAAATATGTGAGATTGGATGTGTGGAGAGGCATTTGAGAGGTTTATTCATAATAGATTAAATCCTCATGACCTTAAAATCTGTCCAAATCATGCCTTATCACATTAGATATGCTAATATCTAACATAAAATATTATTTAATAATTTATTTCTATCCTTGGCTTCTTCATCCATAAGCAGTCGTGGCTTTAGTACTTTCGTTCAAAAGGGCATAAAGTAGGCCACTTTCTTTCACTTCATCCATGAGTAGTTTGGCTTCATCATGACTCATCCACATGTGGTTCAATGTTAGAGGGCTCCAAATCTTTGCTATGAGTTACATCTGTGATCGGATGTAGGCTTCACAAGCTTGTTCATGAGCAAAGAGGACTTTTTAGCCTAATTCCTTGGTCCTTGACTTTAAGCCTCAAGAGTTAAAGCCTTTTTAATGCTATTTTGTCTTATTTTTCTTGAAAATACATCAAAATATCTAAGTGAGGTATCTTATCTAATTTATCTTTAAATCACATATTAATTAGTTAAAATAAGAGAAATATATATATATATATATATATATTTACGTAAAATATTGATGGACCCCATGGCATAGATGACATGGCATGGATGACAATAAAGCTTGAGGATGGTAATCATGAATATGGTGACATGAAAGGAGCCCGAGAAAGGAGCAAGGAGCCCAGCACTTCCAATTCAATGTACCTAAAGGCCCTTTACAACATATTAGAGGTCTAATGATAAGAGCTCGAACTAAAGCCATGAAGCAAGCCTTATTTAGTCTTGTGCAAGAAGTCCAAGAGCTTGGAGAGCATTGGGGCACTCCTCTCAAGCCTAAAAGAGAGCCTCTAAGCGTGTATAATGTACTTAAGATCTAAATCTATGAAGAGTCAAGCCCAAGAAATGCAAACCCTAACTCAATACAAGGAAGACTACAAGTTGAGCCTCTTGCAAGCAAGAAGGCATAAACCCTAGTGAAGAAGTCAAGGGTGGCATGATTTTAAATCCTTTATGATCTCTTAATTATCTCCTAAATTGTTTCCCATTTTAATGGTCCCTTGACTTGACTCCCTTTCTTAAGGAGCAAAACTAGTCATAGTTTTCTATTTTGAGTCTAGTTAAAGATTAAGATTAATTATATTATTTTAATTTTTTAAGTATAATCTCATAATTTTAGGATCACATCTCCTAAATTATGTGACTAAATATTTATTTTATATGATTTTCTTTCTTCTTTTAGTATTAGGACATTAGAGTTTTAATTTTAGGAAATAGTCTTCTCTATAAGCCTATATATATTAGGCATGCTCCCTCTTGCAAATGAAAGAAAAGTTTAATGAAATTATTCATTTTAGAGTTTATAACTCTTGTGAGCCTTAGTGCTTTGTAGTGGCATCCCGTGTGAGAAACAGACGTGATCAAGAGCGTGATCAACTCTTGTGGTGTCTTTGAAAGTTAAGGTTCCTAGAGGCAGGTGCTCTAAAAGATTTTATTCTTGATCATTATCCCGTTATTTATTTCCTTTCTTTCTTTATTTTTGTCATAAATTTCATCCCTTTCTTTTTGTTCTTGTGCTTTTGTTGTGTTTCAGAGTTTTATCCCTAAACTAGCATGATTTTACTTCCGCTTCTCCTATCAGATTAGTATCAGAGATTTGGTTGCTAGTTTGCTAGTTGTGGTTTAAATTCTTATCCTTTCTTCTTCTTCTTCATTTTGAGTTATTTCTTTTTGTGATCATCTATTATCTATCCCATCTACTCTATCTTTTAATTTTTCTCTTCTTCATCTTTGTGACTTTTCATTTTATGAGTTTTATTTTATTTTATTAGCCTTCTCCAAAAAAAGGAAAAAATACCTAGAAATTTATGCAAAAAAGGCAAAAAAAAGTGTTAGTGTGTTGAAAAAAATAAAAAAATCCAAAAATTCAAAAAAAATTACAAAAAAAATATATATTACTCTAAGTTGTAACTGTAGAAAAAAGCTATTCTTGAACTCCAAGTCACTAAGAGATTGCCTAAAGAGAAAAGTCAACTTGGAAAGTAAGAAAGTCTTCTACTTTGGTTACTTTTTTATTTTTAATTTTTGGTAGCTCTTTTCAAATTCTCTACTCTCCTATTTTGCTATTTGTGCTACTCTCCTATTCTATTTGGCTTCCTAATTTTGTCTTTGAGTATTTGACTCTTTGACTTTCATTTCTTTCTTGCCTATTTGTTTTGTCACGTGTGGTTTTTCCTGTTGCAAGCTTGTTTTTATTTGAAAATTTTACTTTCCTATTTGTTTCAAAATTTCAAAAAAAAATTGCAAGAAAAAATATATATCCTCTTTTCATCTTGTGCTTGTTTTCTAATTTTCTTAATTTAGAAGATATTCACTTATTTGTTTCTTAGTTTCTTGATTTGTGTTTGGTTTTACCATTGGATTCTATCCACAAGCTTAGTAAGTGGTAAAAGGCAAGTGTGTTTTTTATCATTAAAAAAAAGCTATTATCTTTTTTTGTGAAACACAAGTGACTTTATTTTTCTTGAGAGTAAACACGTGAGTTTGTGTGTGTGAGGATTCATTTTTATCTTATATGGTTTCTAATGCTTCTATGAATATAAGTAATAAGTATGAATCCCCTAGTGTCGATATGAACTTTGTTTTAGAACTTATTAAAACACAGTTGTAATAGTTTCGCTTGAAACTTGATCATAGGTTCTATAAGGAGGAGAAAGATGAACTGGAGACTTTCTCTTCTAAAGGAAAGAAGCATGAGACCCTCAGTGATGATAAGGAGTGTGAAGATACCCCTTCTCTTAAGGGAAAGAAATTCTCAAAGCGTGATGTTGACTTATCAGACTAGAAAGTAAAGTATCCTTCATTCAAGGGTAGTAACAATCTAAAAAAATACCTTGATTGAGAAATAGAGATGGACCAAATCTTTATGACTCTTGATTTGTCTAAGTCAAGGAACGTAAAAACTGCTTCTTTGAATTTCACTGACTATGCTATTTATTGCTAGCAAGATTTATAGTACAAAAGAAGCTAACTTAGGAAAACGTGAGAGAAGCTTAAAAGATACTTGAGAAGGGCTTATGTCCTTAGCTACTACTACACGGAGCTGAATAGAAAATTGAGAATGTTTTCTTAAGGATCTATGACTGTGAAGGAGTATGTGTATGAGTTGAATATTTTGAAGTTTCATGCAAACATTCAAGAAAATGAACGTGAAGCAATGTCAAGAATTATGGATGGCTTGAGGCTAGGATTGAGAGATAAGCTTGACTTGTACACTTTTATGGACAAGAAAGAGCTCATACACAAAGCTATGAAGTTGGAGCAAAGAAATAAGAACAAACGTTCCAAGTCCTCTTGGAAAGACTCCAAGGCAACTTCCAAATGAAAGGATTCCAAGGCTAAAGATACATCCAAGGTGAAGGAAGAAATAAAGATCAAGTATGAAGGTAAAACTTCTAATCCTAAACCTTCTTCTTATTCATATAACACTTCTCCTATTAAGTGTTTCAAATGCCGTGGTGTGGGCCTCATGGTGAGAGATTGTAGCAATAAAAGAGCTATGATCTTAAGAGATGATGATGGCTATGATAGTATGCATGAAAGTGATAAAGATGATGCTGATAATGTTGATGATGATTCTACCTTCCATGAATCAAATGATGAGCTTGAATACAATGGTGTAGTTGACTCTATCTTAATGACAATAAGAGTTCTCTATATTCAACCAAAGAAGGATGATAAACATGAGCAACGTGAGCATATTTTTCACACTAGATGCTTCATCAAAGAGAAAGTATGTAGCATGGTAATTGATGGTGGTAGTTGCACTAACGTAACTAGCACTTTACTTGTAGATAAATTATCTCTATCTTTAATTCCACACCCTAAGCCTTACAAATTGCAATGGTTAAATGATTGTGCTGAAATTAAGATTTCTAAGCAAGTGTTGATTACTTTCTTTATTGGGGTTTATACTTGTGATGTATTATGTGATGTAGCCTTGGTAGACACTTATTATTAGGTAGGCCTTAGCAGTTTGATAGTAAGGCTAATAATGATGGTTTCAAAAATTATTACAAGGTGCCTTTTAAAGGTAAGACTATTGTATTAAATCCTCTTAGGCCCATCCAAGCCTAAAAAGATCAATTAAAGATTGCCCAAGATTACAAGCAAAGGAGAGATCTCCTTGATTGTGGAATGAGTGAGAAAGAAAAGAAAGAGAGTATTACTTTACTTCAAAATCAATCAAAAGAGAGGAAAAAGAGTGGTGAAAAGGTGAGAACAGAGAAAAATAAAATGATGAGAGTGAAAAAAATAGTGAAAAGAAAATATTATTGTGTGGGAAAAGTGAGATTCAAGAGGCTTTGATGACTGAGCGAGCTCTTATTATAATTTCAAAAAATATTTATTTTTCTTCTGACACTCTTGACCCTACTTTGCCTTCTAGTGTTATCTCTTTATTGCAGGACTATGGAGATCTATTCTCAGATGAGATTCCTGATGGACTTCCTCCTTTAAGAGGAATTGTGCATAGGATAGATTTCTTACCCAAAGCTGCTATTCCAAACAAGCTTGCTTATAGGGCTAACCCTGAAGAGGCTAAGGAGATCTAACGCCAAGTAGAGGAATTGATAATGAAAGGCTTTGTGTGTGAGAGCCTTAGCCCTTGTTCTGTCCCTATTATCTCAGTGCCTAAAAAAGACGGATCTTGAAGGATATGTGTTGATTGTAGAGTAATCAGCAAAATCACTGTAAAGTATCGTTACCCTATCCCTAGACTTGATGATATGCTTGATGAGTTGCATAATGCTTCTATCTTTTCTAAAATTGATCTTAGAAGTGGTTATCATCAAATTTATATGAAAGAGGGTGATGAATGGAAAACTACTTTTAAAACTAAATTTGGATTATATAAATGGTTAGTTATGCCTTTTGGTTTGACTAATGCTCCTAGTACTTTTATGGCATTAATGAATCATGTTTTTAGAAAGTTTATAAGTAAGTTTGTTGTGATTTACTTTGATAATATTTTGATTTATAGTAAATCTTTGACTGACCATATGAATCATCTTAAAACTGTGGTTGACACCTTGAGGGAATATAAGCTATATGCTAATTTTCAAAACTATTTCTTTTACATGGACTTTAATATCTTTTTATGATTTGTTGTTGGATCACAAGAAATTCGTGTGGATAAGGAGAAAGTTAAGGCTATTCGTGAATGGCCAACCCTTAAGAATGCAAGTGAAGTGAGAAACTTCCATGGCTTAGCAAGCTTCTATAGGAGATTTATTAAGGACTTCTCTAGCATTGCTGCTCTTCTTAATAAACTTGTTAAGAAGAATGTGACCTTCATATGGGGTGAGACACAAGAAAGGGCTTTCCAAACCTTAAAGGATAAATTGACTAATGCCCCTTTACTTGTTTTGCCTAATTTCTCTAAAGCATTTGAAATTCAATATAATGCTTTTGGTATTGGTATAGGTGCTGTTTTAATACAGGATTTTAAGCCCATAACTTACTTTAGTGAAAAGCCATATAGTGCAGCTTTGAATTATTTCACATATGATAAAGAGCTCTATACTCTAAAGAGGGCCTCAAAAACATGGAAACACTATTCGTGACCTAAGGAATTCATCATTCTTTCTAATCATGAAAGTTTAAAGTTTCTCAAGTCTCAAGGTAAGTTGAACAAGAGACATGCTCGCTGGATGGAATTTATTAAGACCTTTCCTTATGTGATTAAGCATAAGCAAGGTAAATAAAATGTCATTGCTAATGCCTTATCTTGAAGGTATACATTACTTTCTTATTTACATGCTCAATTGCTTTGAGATTCTAAAAGATCTTTATAAAACTGATTTTGATTTTGAAAATATTTAAAAATCTTGTGAAAATCATGGATCTAGTGATTTCTTTAGATTTGATGGATTTCTTTTTAAGAAAACAAATTATACATTCCTGTTTGTTCTATGTGTGAGTTGCTTACTAAGGAAGCACATGGTGGTGGTTTGATAGGACACTTGGTGTAGAGAAAATTTTGACTATTTTGTCTGATCATTTCTTTTGGCCTCACATGCAAAAAGATGTCATATATGTTTGTGATAAATGCATTAAATGCAGACAAGCAAAATATAAGGTTTAACCTCATGGACTTTACTCTCCTTTACTCGTCCCCTCTCGCCCTTGGGAACATATCTCTATGGATTTTGTAATTGGATTGCTTAAATCTTCTACAAGCAAAGATTCCATATTTATTGTCATGACAGATTCTCTAAGATGGCACACTTTATTGCTTGTGTTAAAACTAATAATGATGTTAACATTACTGACTTATTCTTTAAAGAGATTGTTCGTTTGCATGGTTTACCTAAGACTATTGTGAGTGATAGGGATGTGAAGTTTCTTAGTCACTCTTAGTGTACCCTATGGCATAAATTAGGGATTAAGTTACTTTTTTCACTACTGTCCATCCACAAACTGATGGTCAAATTGAAGTAATCAACAGAACTATGACTACACTACTAAGAGTGATAATTCAAAAGAATTTGAAGAATTAGGTGAATTATTTACCTCATATTGAATTTGCTTACAATAGGGCTATTCATTCTTCGATTTCTTATTCTCCATTTGAAATTATTTTTGATTTCAATCCATTATCTCCTATTGATATATTACCTTTGCCTTTTTCTGAGTATGCCAACACTGATGGCAAGAGAAAAGCTGAGTTTGTGTAGGACTTACATGCTAAGGTTAAAGCAAACATAGAGTGAAATAATGAGCAATATGCCAACCAAGCTAATAAAGGCAGAAGATATGTGATCTTTCAGCTTAGAGATTGGGCTTGGTTACATTTAATGAAAGAAAGATCTCCCAATTAGAGGAAATCCAAACATCACGCTTAAGGAGATGGACCTTTCCAAGTTTTAGAAAGAATTAATGATAATGCTTACAAGATTGATTTGCCTAGCTCTTATGGCAATGTTAATGCCACATTTAATGTTTCTGATCTATGTTTATATGATTCTACATATTCAAGGATGAATCCTTTCTAACTGGGAGGGAATGATAGACCCCATGGCATAGAAGACATGGCATTAATGACAATTTGAAGCTTGAGGATGGTAATCATGAGTATGTTGACATGAAAGGAGCTCAAGAAAGGAGTAAGGAGCCCAACACTTCTAATCCAACGTACTTAAAGACCCTTTACAATATATTGAAGGTCCAATGACAAGAGCCCGAACTAAAGCCATGAAGCAAGCCTTATTTAGTCTTGTGCAAGAAGTCCAAAAGCTTGGAGAGCATTGAGGCACTCCTCTCAAGCCTAAAAGAGAGCCTCTAAGCATGTATAATGTGCTTAAGATCTAAATCCACAAAGAGTCAAGCTCAAGAAATGCAAACTCTAGCCCAATGCAAGGAAGACTATAAGTTGAGCCTCT
Organism: Prosopis cineraria; assembly: GCF_029017545.1. Classification (NCBI taxonomy): domain Eukaryota; kingdom Viridiplantae; phylum Streptophyta; class Magnoliopsida; order Fabales; family Fabaceae; genus Prosopis; species Prosopis cineraria. The sequence continues at coordinate 14,636,039 of NW_026555332.1, read as the reverse complement.
TGCAAGCAAGAAGGCATAAACCTTAGTGAAGAAGTCAAGGGTGGCATGATTTTAAATCCTTTATGATCTCTTAATTGTCTCCTAAATTGTTTTCTATTTTAATGGTCCCTTGACTTGACTCCCTTTCTTAAGGAGCAAAACTAGTCATAGTTTCCTATTTTGAGTCTAATCAAAGATTAGGATTAATTATATTATTTTAATATTTTAAGTTTTGTAATCCCATAATTTTAGGATCACATCTCCTAAATTATATGACTGAATATTTATTTTATATTATTTTCTTTCTTCTTTTAGTATTAGGACATTAGAGTTTTAATTTTAGGAAATAGTCTTCTCTATAAGCCTATATATATTAGGATGCTCCCTCTTGCAAACGGAAGAAAAGTTGAATGAAATTATTCATTTTAGAATTTACAACTCTTGCGAGCCTTAGTGCTTTATGGTGGCATCCCGTGTGAGAAACAGACGGGATCGAGAGCGTGATCAACTCTTATGATGTCTTCGAAAGTTGAGGTTTCTAGAGGCAGGTGCTCTAAAGGATCTTATCCTTTATCATTATCCCATTCTTTATTTCCTTTATTTCTTTATTTTTGTCATAAATTTCATCCCTTTCTTTTTGTTCTTATGTTTTTGTTGTGTTTTAGGATTTTATCTCTAAACTAGCACAATTCTACTTCCGCGTCCCCTATCAAACATTCTCTTATCAATATATTTAAAAGGTAGCACGACAAAGGCAGAGTTTTTTTTAACACATGGCCACGAGAAAATCGTGCAAAAAAGACTAATGTCTTATCATATTAAAAGCAATAAGGCTTATACATTGGGGAGTGGATTGTCAAAAATAAAAATATTAAAATATTTATGAGATGTCTTGTGGGCTAGAAAATCAGTGCTGTTATTAGCTTCCCTATAGACATGATTGATGGTAACTACCCAATCTCTCATGATTAGGTCTTTAATGCTTTTGATAATCGTCAAAATGGGATGCTAATTGCAATAGTTATTATTTATAAGTGATAATGCCTCCATGGAATCAAAATAGACATTAATTCTTGAAAAATTCTCATTCTAGCAAAGGTCAAGGCCTGTTAAGATTTTCAAGAGCTCAGTTGCTGTGCTAGGGTGGTAGCCAAGATACTTAAAAAATCCTTTAATCTAATTTCCCTTATCATCTTTAATGATGCCTCCATAGGCAATAACACTATTAGTCTTAACTAAACCATCAATGTCAAGTGTAAACCAACTAGTTTCATGAGGACTCCATTTAGCTTCATATCTATTATCATATTTATGTAGTTTGCTGATCTTGGATTGAAGCTTTAGGTTGCTAATTATCTGCTGTGTGTAGGAGAAGGCAATATCACTTTCCAAAAATCATCTTCAGAGTATATTTTCCTACATCTGGCTTTCCATATATTTTAGCAAGCTTGTGCAAATAATATTCGCTAAGGGATTCTTCTTGTGATCAAATTGCTCGCTTCGTTCTTAGAATTCTAAATTATCCAATATTGCACATCACAAGAGAAAAAGATATTAAGCTTTATGGGATTCACTAATCTTTTCCAAACCTCTTGAGCTTCCTTGCAATCACACAAAATATAAATGTAAGAGTCAATAGAGTTACAACCCAGGGGACATGAGTGTATCTGAGCATTACTCTCATTGGTATATGAGTACTTAGTTTGGAGATGATCCCAAGAAGCTAAGGCAGAGTTTTAGTCACTCCACCGCTCCTTCTGTAATAAGCATTACCGATCAGGCACCTATTTCACCATCTAGGAGCGCATATTGTAATGTCCACCTTGATATTATCAACATTCACCACAAACTCACAACAAACAATGATAATTAAGAGTAAAGATTGCTCCTAAGCTCACATTAAATATAAAAGGGTTAAAACTAATAATCTTTTAGAAATAATTTTAGAATATTTGGGATCCCATAAAAACCTTTTAAATTAGTAGTTTGAGCTCAAAATTAATTATTTATAAAGATATAGGAAGCATGGAAAAGTTTTGGAAAGCAAAACACTTGAAAATAGGGCCAAAATTTTCATTTTGAGTATTTTGGTATATGCGTCGCAGCTCATTGTCCATACACCGTGGCATGTGGCACAAAGAGGCCAATTCAACCATTGTACCATGCACCATAGTTTGCGTGCAATGCATCACAGCGCACGTATCCCTATCATGATAGCAAAATGACAACTTTTTAAGATGAACTTCCAATGCACGCCATTTTCACATCCAATGTCCGATTATAGTAATTCAAGCGCCCGTGCAAAACTTATTCAATAAGCTAACTAATGATATAAGTATCATTATAACCTGACACTGTATGAGAATTTTAGACATTTAGATGCAAAAGTCAATTTTTAAAATAATTTTAAAGCATCCAAGTATCCAAAACTCAAAACTTATACCATTAACCTATTTTGAAGTTTAAACCAAGTCAAATGGATCAAAATACACTTGATTGAGCATTTAAACACATAAAAACATACCAAACATAAAACTTGGCTACTTCATGCCAATTTCACTCAATATGGCCAAAAAGACAAAATCAATACCACATACAACATTTGACCTCTATTGCCACATAATATATCACATATACATTATCACCATGTGTATACAATATTCCTTACACTTGTATTAGTATATTAGCCCATCACTACATATCCACATCATATACAACATTAGGCTAAAATATAAAATAGCATAGTATAATACAAGTTCAACCAATCAAAATAGCATGCATTCCTAGTTAGCAGCTCATATTCTCATATAGTTAAGTTTATGTACACACAGCCCAAGACAAAATTGAGCATCACAATTGTAATGTAGCAAGTATGCTAGCCCTTGCCCAATTCCTTTCCTTGCTCAAACTCAGCAACAAAGCTTGTAAAATGATAATCACGAGGCGAGATAAAAATCTCAGTAACTAAAATCATTTACATTATCAATTAACATGTCAAATTATAAACAAGCTTTAAAATAAGTATAATAAACACACCACATACAATTACCACAATTTAAATGCATGATCACTAATCATCCAGTCCTCTAGTACTCCCAACCAAATCGATAGGCTATTTCACGAAATCAAATCACATATATGGTTCCCAAGCTCACCATCCATGGTAGGATTACTTGACCAAAGCATCCTAAACCACTTTTTGACTATAGGTTCCCCCTATTATGAGTAATTGAGGTGTCGTTACTCTAACACTGCATCTTACAGATGCTGAGAAGCATACTCTCTAACTTCGCACCCTTCTAGATACTAAGGATAGAAAGTCTCTAACACCACACCCTTTTTCGAGCACTAAGGAAAAATATAAGCTACACCTGGCATCCCAAAGTGCTAACAATGCCATATAAACTTAATTTCCACTAACTCTACTAGGGCGACACAAATCAATACTCCACTTATTTTCTAAAATAGTTAACTTTTATAAAATTTATACATATATACATAACAAATCATGGAAGAACAATTTGAGAATAACTTATACAAAGTAATAAATAATGTAAATTATCTAGTTACTTCAATCTCTTTTTTTTTTTACTAAAAGGGTTACCTATGGTACTCAATCTTCTTTTGCATCAAAGCAAGTTTTCCCACACCATAATCTATAATAACAAGTACTATATGTTAATTTTTAATTAACACAAGTATTATTAGCTACCAATATCATCCTAATTCTTCTACTTCTCACTCATATTCTCAACAAAGAGGCTTGTCAAGATTACAATTTATTCACATAATCCCCTCAAGCCTCCCTCTAACTCTATCACAATATAACACTTGACATCTTAACTTATCATACCTCAAAACTTCATAATCAAGCTAGGGCTTGATCCAACTTTCACCAAATAATAACTAAATTTCATATTACAACTTATCCAAAGTTAAGAAAATTAAATCAAACCTTTAGATTCACTTGAAGTCTTTAAAATATAGACTTACAGCTTAATCCATTCAGAATAAATTCACTTACTTCCCAAATCCAATGAAAAGGAGATGTAGAGGTAGAAGAGAAAAGTGAAAAACTTACTCAAAAATTTGAAGGCCTAATTTAGCTTCAAAATCCTTTCAAACTGAAGCCCTAGCGGTGCCCAAATCTTCCTCCTTTAAGTTCCAAGCTTCCTCCCACCAAAACTAACTTTTTTTGATTATTTTCGCATTTTATGCATGTGCTGCACCATGCACTGCAACGCACAACACACAAGCCATGACTCACGGTACAACAAGCAAAAAGTCATTTTTGCTCCCTCCGATACCACCTGATTTGATTCAACTTTCATCCTAGCTCAATTTAGAGCCAAATATGACCCAAGAAGTCAAATAGAAACCTAAAAACATAATTAAATTAATTAATCATTTTTTTAACTAAGTTATCCCTTAATTAACAATTTATTCCAAATTTAAAACTTTTGAATGTTAAACATGTCACATTTTTCTTTTAAAGAGGAAGTTGGGTGCTCAAAAAATGGAAAGAAATAAGGAGAGAACCATAGGGCTTGGTTAACAAAATCATTATTAGATAGTGAAATCCCAAAAAATTACAAATAATTTCCTAATAAAAAAGATTAATACTGATTAAGGCCCTAAAATTATAGATAAATGTTAAGGGATTAATTTTATTTCTTATACATGTAAAAAATCATTTTTTTGCTAAAAAAAATATCATGATTGTTGGGTAATTGTCAGGTCATCACTACTAACAACAGTCCTTATGAGTAATTAAAATTTAATTTTTTTTAATAATGTCTTAGTAAAATATTAATATTTTAATGTTTATCACACTATTTTATAAGTATTGTATTAAAGATTTATAACTAACTATATTTTTACTTTTTACAACAGTTGAGTTAGAAATTAAAGTAATGTGATAATTAATAAATCTTTCTTAAAAAATTTACAATACGAACTAGTGTATTCAAGATTTATAACTAAACATTTTTCTTACAATAGCTGAGTTAAAAATTAAATTAGCGTGATAAATATTATTGTATCAATATTTTAATAAGACATTATTAAAATAAAATAAAATTTTTAATTACTTATAGGGATTCAATGCTCAGGCTGTATAGCTGGACAACATATACACATGTACGTGTGTAGTTGATCGAAATGATATTTTGATATTTCACATTGATAAAATTTAACTACAGTTTTTTTACATTTATTTGTAATTTTGAAAAACTAATTGATATTTCTCCCATGGCATTTTTTAGGGGTTGGATGCTATGAAGCATTGATACTTTAAATTGCATCATATATCTATATGGGTATCATATCCAATACCTATACTCACCAATACTTTTTTGATATATATCCATAAAGTACTGAAACATAATTTTAAAAATTTAAAAATAATTTTTAATATGTGTCCGATATTTCTAAATTGTGAGTTGATATTTCAAAGCCAATACTTAAAGAAAATTTTTTAAAAATTAAATTTTATTAAAGATTATGATATTAAACTTTTTATTACAAATATCTTTTTTGGGACATTAGTGGAGATGAATTTTGGGAGTGACAAACTTATCTCTTGATGAACTAAATATAGAAGTTACTCCCTTTGGTCCAAAATATAAGTATTTTCTCTCAACTAATCTTGGTTCAAAATATAAGCAACCTATTACATGTAAAACTTTTTCTCCATTTTACCCCTTGTATTTATTAACATATATCCTTGTGTAAGGTTATCTCCCACTCATCATGATACGCATTGGTGATTAGGACTAAAGGTACAAAGAAAAAATAGCACATATTTTTATAAGAATAAGAACTTTATTTGTATACAATTTTTTTTCTAAAAACTACTTATATTTCAAATTGAAGAGAGTATTTTTTTTTTAAATGATAGTCGAGGAGAATATATTGATACTAAGGTATGGATAGAATAAAAGTATAATTAATAATTATGTTTTACTTGGTATTATTATAAATTATTATATGTGTATGCTAATTTGGATATTTTCTAAATTGAAATTACATTTTTAATGTTTTTATGATACATATACATAGATGCACAAATTGAAAATGTATCGTATCATATTTTTTTAAAAATTAAAATATTGATGTATTGGATATATATCATATCTATGCACAAATATGATACGTATCCTATATGTATCATATTTGTGCATCATAGGTTGAATGTTTAAAAAAATGTAAAGCATTTCAAAATATAATTAATGCATTTCTTTTTCAAAAATGTACATAATAAATAATAAATAAATTATTTTATATTTATTTTATAATTAAATAACTTATTAAATAAATGAAACGATGTGTTATTGTAAAGACAATTAACTATTTTATTATAAAGTGATATTTAATTAAAAATATCTTATATTTTTATATAAAATTTATTTATAATTTTGAGGTCTTACATGTAATTTTCCCTCTTAACATTAACTTAATGGTTTGTTAACGGAGGGTAAGATTACACTCTTTTTAACATTTAAGGTGCAACATTGTGCCACCCTTAATTTTAACATAAACAATGTGTCTCAAAAAAATTGTAAAGATTAAAATGCACCTTAACTCAATTTTAAATGATTGAATAGATAATTTTTAATTAAATTTGTAGTTTTAGGAATTAACCTGGTGCACATTTCTACACCTTAAATAAAGTTATAATTGGAATGATATAATTAATGCACCTTAAATTAAATAAGCTTTTATTTCTTATAATTTGGACAAAAAAATTCTAAAATTTTCTTGTTATTCAACATGGAAATAGCATTAAAATTTAATTTTTTTTATTTAAATGAAATAGAATCCAAAAGAATAATGCCCGCCTAACTTTATATTATCCACTTTTACGGTGGCCAATGAACCAAGTTTTTAACTAGGCTGACCATTGATTGTGCTCCTTAAACTCTGAGTCTTGATCTCATCTCATCATTAAAAGATGAGAAACAAATAAATTTAAGCCTTTTAAATCACTGTTTGATGTCCAAATTTAATGTTATTATATTTTTATATTTTTAATATTTTTATTTTACTAAATATAGAATTTAAAGTTTAGTTGACATTCTATGTCTAACAAAAAATAAATTTATTGATTGAAAATATAATTTGAATAATTTAAATTTGGTTCAAATTAAATATTCAAATCTAATCACAACAATGAATGTTGAGACTCAACTCAATCACTAGGTGCTTGGATCAAGTTGTTAGGGAGTTTGATGCAACTTAATTAAAATTCTTAAATTCAAGTCTTAAGTACATAGCAGTAATGGTAAATACTCAATAGGAGATATATCCTCAAAAAGATTCCTACAAATTGCCGACCAAATTAGTATGAGTGGAAGATCACCTAAGGTACTTGAGTGAAATAAAAGAAAAATTGAAACTCAACCCATGCCACAGTCCTAATGAGCCAGTGAAAGGCCAAACTCGCTTGAACTCTTTTTGTAGAGAGAAAATGAACCTGCATTCCTTCAAAATGTTTATATAATAGATGTATGTATGAAAAAGATGTATGTTTGACGAATAAGGACATGAATATTTTGATTAATATTTTGAAAGGCAAACAAAATAAACCACCTAACTTTTATAATTATTATAAATGTGGATCAACCACCCTATCTACCGTGTACTTTATGAATTTATTGAAGATTAACAAGAAAAGTTTAAACACTTTCGTAGAAATATATATATATATATATATGTATATCTTCCACGTTATATATATATATATATTCATTTTTTTTGAAAAAAAAAACACACACACACACGCACATATATATATATATATATATTCATTTTTTTTGAAAAAAAAAACACACACACACACATATATATTCATTAAGCTATAATGAATTAATTTATCTATTTACTTTTTTTATTCATCTAACTAAATTTGCAGCGTTGCTTGAGGCTATCTGGCCTTAAATGGAAGATAGGTTTTTTTTTTTTTTAATGTGAACACTTTTTTTCATCCATTTATACAATTGATGTGCCTAGTCAACGCTAATCCATATTGGTGAAAATAGTAGAAAAGTTTGAGTAATCTTCTAGTTGTTTAATTAAATTTGGGTAGTGTCCTTTTAAAGTATTAGGATTTGAATTCCTTGGCAAAAAAATAATTTATTTTAAAACAATCATTTACATTTAATTAATTTTAAATTTATTCATAAAAAATTAGTAAATATAAATTATTCAAGTCAACTTAATAGTAATTAAATTTCATTTGAAATAATAATACTTTTTTAGGCAACAGGAGCAGTAATATGTTTCATTACTGCATGAAATTGATATGCAGATAACTTTGATAAAACAATTGGTGTGGATATGCACACCGTATTTTTTTTAGGGAGAATATCGTTTAAGGCTCCACAAGCAACATATTAGCATGAATATGTCTCAAAGGAGTTTGAAATTTTATCAAGTTTGTTATTCAATTACTAAAATACCCTTCATTAATAAAAAAGAAAAAGAAAAACCCACAATTGCTTTGGTCGACGAAGCCACCATCAATGACCAAACCACCACTATTACTGGCTAGGTAGCAGCTGGCTATTAGAGCTCGAACATCAATGAGGAGGTCAACTGTGAAGTCTTGATTTCATATTTGAGGACTTAGAGTCAATAGGGTTTGATTTAATTTGGGGACTTGATTAAGGTTTATTTTAGAGCTAATTATAGGTAGGAGATTGTGGTAATGGGTGATTTTTGAAGGTTTCAAAGTTCTGTTGTTGTCCGTCGGCAAACATGGCTATGAAGGCCATATTTGTCCGTGAACATGTACAAAGAGGAGGCTCTGAAGTCTCAAATTATGTCTGGTCACAAATAAAGCCCGTTAATCACTCGTGCTTGATCAAAAATTAAATTACAACTCATTAATGTTTAAAGAATAAGTTATCAATATTTAAAGATCACTTAAAGATTTTGAACTTCAACTTCGTCTCAACATATTTAAATAACAACTTGTCAAAATTAGAATGACAATATGTTGTTATTTGAATATTGATAAGTTGTTGTTTGGATTTTAAGGTATTATTGTTTAAGTGGTCTTTAAATATTGATAGCTTATTCCTTTAATATTGATAAGTTATAATCCAAATTATGACAAGTTCACAACACAAAAATTAACAACTCTTCAAAACTTAACAAATTTCATAGGACAACTTGAAAACTAAATTTATAATGTGTGTGTGCGTTGGGCATAATATAAATTAAAGGGTTAATTAGTGTGATGGCGTTAAATATTTCGGTGAACTAATAGGTCATGGATTTAAATCTTCCTTGGTCACCTTGAAAGAGTTTACTACAATTAATCAGCTCGCTAGTGCATGAGCTTCAGTGGCGATCAAATCAGTACTGGCCTCGATGTAAGAAATTTAGTAATTGAACATCAAAAGTTAAATTTTAATAAAGGACGAGGGCCTTTAGTGAAATTCATAATATTATGTTGTATGTGGGGCCTTAGCTGATATTCTCCCTTTATTACATATTCAAATGCGCATGGCCCAGGGCCAACAATTTGATGCCTCAGTGAAAAACTTCTGGTAAAAGCAAGTGGTCAATCATGTTAGGTCCACTTGGAAATAACATTATCTCCAACCAAAGTCATAACAAATTTTCTACTTTATATGAGAAATTGTAATTTTATTTTAATGTCTTTTGGATTATTCTTAGTCACAATTTATTTTTCTACCAACTTGGAAGAAAATAAAACCTACGCACACGACAATTCTCTTAATAATAATTCATTAAATTAATAATAATAGCTCATTTTTATATTTCAAAATTTAATGGTTAAAAGATAAAGACTCAAATGAAATTTTAACTTTTTATTTTATCCCTCTAAAATGAAGTTTTCATTTTCATCCCTCATTAAAGTAAACATACTCTTATATCTTAAATGTTACAAATTAAAAATTCATTTAGGCCATATATATCAATTATATAGGTATATTTTTGTTGTTTATTAAAAGATCATTTCAACTGTATAAGAATATTTATAAAATTAAGCTGAATAATTTAATCATGAAAAATTAGTATATGGCCCGTGCAGCAATGCACAGGGTATGAAAAATTTGAAAATAAGTTAAATAAATAACAAAATTTTCTTGACACTTAGAATATGAGTTGTTATTAGATGAAAATAACTTATAAATTAAACTTAAAAATACTTTTAACATTCACAAAACAAAAATCGAATCTAAATTGACCTTTATAAATATTTGAAATTTAGGATAATGTCTCTCTATAAATAATATTTAAACCGGTGTTTGTTGGGTTTCTAATTAACAATCAAAATTTTCAACCATGCTTGTCACATCCTATCAATCCATAAATAAATAAAGGGTAGGAAGGTAAACTCAATGTTATAGAAATTTTGATTTTCACTGTTATTTATGGCCAAGGCTAAGGATAATATAATTTAAAATTGACTTCTTTCCATGTTGAATTGTAAGATTATCGACATAAATGTCCAACTTTCCCTCCCTTGGAAAGAACCGGGCAAATCAACATAGAGAAGATCAAAGAAAAATGCAGACCGTCAATTACCGTCAATTACCGTCGTTGAACGAAAACAAAATTGATAGGAAGATTAATTTTTAATCCTTTAACTTTTAATTCATTTATAATTTAGTTCTTCAATTATGACTTAATGCAACTAAGTCTCTCAAGTTTTGATTCATTTATCACTCAATTCCTTAACTTTTGTTAGTTCTTTTCTTTCATGTTATCTTAAATCTCATATCAAAAAGTAAGAGGAGGGTGTTATAAAGCAAGATATGAACATTTCTTTTATTTCTCTTATTTGATAATGATGATTTTTTAAAAGAATTTGAAAAATAATGATCAAGTTATAAGAAAGTCAAAAGTTGAAAGATTAAGTCGTACAATAAGTCATAATTGAGGATTAAGCTACAAGTAAATCAAAAGCTGAAAAAACTAAAAGATTAATTTTCTCAAAATTAGATATAATCAAATTTTAGTTTAGCACATTATAATTTAGAGCAAGCCAAGCAAACATATGGTAGAAATCAAAAGAATCCTTAGGGTCCTATTTGATTGCAAGAAATGAATGAAATAAAATGAAAATTTAAAAAAATAAAGATAAATTGAATTAAATCATCCTTCCTCCTATGATAAGTATAATAGAATTTATTAATATATATTATAAATGTGAGAATCATCACATTTTTCAAAAATCTCATGAATTATAATTTACAATCCCATAAACCAAATTACTCATCTCCCTTATAAATAAACTTACCTATCTCATTTAATAATCTTATTTTTACCTTTATTTTTTAAGGAAAAATTTCAATCAAAACCTTCTAACTGCACTTAATAAAAAAGAAGACCTCAAGCATATTGATATATCACTACATGATAGAGGCATTGATTTGAGATTAAACTTCATGACTAAATGACAATATTACCCCTTATTGTAAGAACAAAGAAAAATTTCTATTAGCTTGACCATGATGTACATGTATTGTAAATACGTAGAAGATCAGCAATACCTCCATTTCAGACTCGAACCAATACCTCCACTTTAGATTTGAACCAATAGAATTTCCCTCAAGAAAGTGGAAAAATTTCACTCAAGGAAATTCTCATCCCACCCATCATCGCATGCATATTCAATAAGCACAAACAACACACTTAAGCTTTTCAAACTCTCAAGTTTAAAGATCAGTGACACCTCCATCATTGGAGTTCCTATCCAAGAATCTCCCTTAACCAAGTCACCAATCAGTCGGGTGCTACCTCTGACCTCATAGCTTCCTTTGGTTGGCGTTGTTCTTCCCTCAGTTAAACATTAAACCAACATTTGAAAAGCAATCAATATTATAACAAACAAGTTCATGAAATTATATTGATATGATCATGTTTTACCAAAATATTTTACTTGAAATTTTTTCAAACACATATTGATATATCAAAGACATACCGGTATATCATAAACAAATCGATATATCATAGATTTATCGATATATTTTACTTGGAATTCTTTTATGTTGTAATAAATAAGTTCGATGGGAAAATTAACAATTGTCGTAAGGTAATTAACCACACGCACTAAGGCAACAAACAAGTCATTCAAATATGAAATCATATCGATATGATTATGTTTTATCGGTATGTTTTATTTGAAATTCTTTCAAATACATACTGGTATATAGAGACAAATCAATATATTATAGACATACCGGTATATCGAAGACTTACCAGTATGTTTTGCTTGAATTGATTCATGTTGTAACAAACAACTGCAGTAAGAAAATTAACAAATATTATAAAATAATTAATCACACACTAAAATAACAAAAAAGTCATCTAAATATGAAATCATACTACTATGTCAGAGACATACCATCAATGTATGTTTTCTCTGTCATATTTCCACACTTGACCTATAGTTCTTCTTCCATCAAATGATTCTTGTGTAGAAACTTCGGCAATAGAGATGTTGCAAATTTTTAGATGCCTTATTTCAAGTTCTAAAGAGATTCAAATCTTTACTTGCATTTTTTGTATTTTAAGATTAGAAATTATGATAAATAATTCTCATTTGTAATTAATTATATATAAGAGTTAATCCTTTAGTTTAAATTTTAGAAGTCAACAAAGGTCTCGCTTATCTTTAAGTGCCCTAGTTCATGTCTTGGAGAGATTCATCTTCAGTGATAGAGGTGTTTGTCGTCTTCAATTTCACTACGTGCATCGTCCATTTTCTTGATCTATGTTCATCTTTTTTTTTTCCTTTCAACAAGGGGCAATATTGTTATTTGGCTGTGAAATTTAATCTCAGATCAGTGCCCCTATCCTGCAGTGATATATCAGTATTTTTTGAGTTTTTTTTTATTATGTGCAGTCAAAGAGTCTTGATTGAAATTTTTCTTCTTTTTTTTTAAGTCATTTCATTTCATTATTCTCTGATAAGCAAATGGTGCATAACTTCAACAATGTATCTTGCACAAATTAAAGTGCAATCTAGTCATCTTGATTGGGGGGTGGGAGGTAGACGAAGAAACAAGGAACATTCATAATATAAATTAGATAGCTAATCAATCGTGGAGTTATTAGAGATGATAAAGGCAACTGAATTAAGGATTTTTCTAAAAGCATTGGCTATCTTCCCAGCACTATTGCAGAGCTAATAGGAATCTTAGAAGGTCTCAAACTTTGCTGGAATGCCCAGATCCCTAAAGTCAACGTTTACTCTGACTCTATAGAGGCCTTATCTCTAATTAACCAGAGCAATACTCATAATCACCCCTATTCAGTCATCATCAGAAACATAAGAGATATTACCATGCGTAATTGAGAGATAACTTTTGAGCACGTTTTTAGAGAAGCTAATAGATGCGCTGACCTTATGGCACACAAGGCGTCACTAGATAATCTCGATATTTGTCTTTTTGATATACCGCCAATTGATTGTATAAGCCTTATGGCTTCTAACCTTACTTGATCTCGATCATGCACGGCTTTACTATGGCCTTTTATTCAAAAAAAAAAATCGTGGAGTATCAAAACAATGATGCGCTTGTTTAACAATAGAGTTGTAATTAAAAAAAATCATTCAAAAAAAAAGAATTATAACATACCATAAGAAGGGGAAAAAATCTTGAGAAAATAAATTGTGAAGAATTGCAAAATTGTTAGCTGATGCACTTAAAACAAAGAGGGGCAAGAAAAAATTTAAAAAAAAAACCCATCCATAAAAGTGGTTGAATAAGGCTTTTTAAGTAATAATACATTCATAATGATATTATACAATCTATATAATTGATCCTATATATTGAGATAAAGCTTATTGTTGAATAATTTTTTTTTGATGGAATAATTTTTTTGGTGTTGAATTAATTTGTACAATTTGGTCAGGGGTCAAAGTGGTAATTTCGCTTCAAAATAAGAGGACAACGTGCCCTTAAAGTCAGCATATGTGTCACGTGATCCCCACCCGCCATCTAACTCACAAACCACCGCGCCGCAACCCAACGAAACCCCCACCCCGAAATCCTCGCGTCCGTATCTTAAATAACCATGAACCACCCCGCACGATATCCGACCTACACGCGCGCATCATCTTATGGCATATGATGGTTATGATATGACGTGTACTAACTACTAAGTGACAGACACACACCGTTTGGTCAGATAACGGAACGCCCCCGATATGTCAACTGTCGGTGGTAATACCGTCATTTCACATCCCTACATTTAGCTCACACTTCACGCTTTAGCCTGCAGTGTTTTGAACTTTGATCCGAACGTCAAATTAAGAAAATAATGAGTGACAATTTTTATAATTTAATTAATTAGATCGACAGTTATATCAATAACATAAAAGTTAAATAAAAAATAATATTTAAATGTGTAATTATATAAGTAAAATATTAATTTATTAATGGTCTTTGGAAAGGCTAAATGCCTGAATCGTTGGAGTTAAAGGCAAAGTTATGTCAACACAATCTTGTGATCTCGAAGGAAAACATTGGAACTAGAGGCATGCCGTCATGTCACGACTCACAAGCTTCCAATCTCGATATCAAAGGTTAGATTGCTAAAGCTAAAGGTATAGGTTGGAGAAGAAATTAAAGATTGAGCCTGAATCATTGAAGAGAGATTAGAGATTAAAGAACATAAGAAAAGAGAGAATTAGTTATTAAAGAACAGAAATCACGAATCTAAGCGACTTACCCTAATTTTTTTATTTTTTTGGCTTTGAACTAGGTTGACTTGAGTTGATCCGGCTCCAATTTTTGAGCAAAGACAATTCTCTCAAAACTGGCCGAGTCAATTCGGGTCAACCCGATTCAAATGCCATATTAGTTCAACTGGTTGAACCAAATCGTTTTGTTCAGCGGGTGGCGGTCGGACCGTCCAATCCGATTTCAACAACACTACTTACAAGTAGGTGGTTTGTGTGTGTATAAAAACTTATATATTTAATTTTGAAAAAATATACTTTTGATTCTTACACTTTGCTCGTACTTTACTATAAATCTTTTCACTTTTTGATGTTTTGGATCCCTATACTTTCATTTTTTGGTGTTTTAATTTCTTAAATGAATAAAATGAACAAAGTATAGAAACCTTGAATGAATATAAAATACTAAAAAATAAAAGTGTAGAGACATAAAATATTAAAAAAAATACAAGAACATACAGTAAAACACGAGCAAAGTGCAATGACTAAGCACTAAAATATATGTTTTTCCTTTAATTTTTTGTATTTAAAATGTTTATTTAAAATTAAATTATAATATGAATATTTTTTTATATATTACTTTTTGTATAATAAACTCTAATTATTAATATTATTAACATATTAAAATTCACTTTCCTTAATTTAATTAGCTAAAAATATATTAAATATATAAGGTTAAGTTTATAAATCTTAACTCTATATATATATATATGTTAATATTGGGAGGAGGGGAAATCAAACTATTCCTTTTTTTTTTTGAAATATTGGGAGCCTGAAGTTTATTTTTAATTTTCAATTTAATTTGAATATTTGATGTTTTTATGAACTTGATTTCATTCCATTTAATTTAAGTGAAAATCAAGAAAAATTATTAAACGCTTTTCCAATTAAAATATTTTTTCATTTTATTAATTTAATTTGAATTTATTCATTTTTGAAGTGATTTTTTATTTTCTGAATCTTTAGTAACAAATAGTTTAATTTCTGGATGTTTAGTTTAGTGATGTTTTTACCTCATTGTAGGTATTTAAAATTTAATTAACGGGAAATAAAAAAGTCCAAAAATAAAGTGAGCCTCCTGTCACAACCTATATTCAAATATGAGAGAACTTGCAAGGTTGTGGAACTTTTGGAGACCTCCAGAATAACGGAGAGAATTTCAGAGCTTTCAACAAGGGTCCAATATGTTCTAGAATGTTCTAGAGGCATCTAGAACAATCTAGAATTATCTAGAGAAATCTAAAAAGAACTAGAAGTTTCCAGAAATTTATGGAGGAATGTGAAAATATCTAGAATATTCTAAAATATTCTAA
Source organism: Prosopis cineraria (assembly GCF_029017545.1). Taxonomy (NCBI): domain Eukaryota; kingdom Viridiplantae; phylum Streptophyta; class Magnoliopsida; order Fabales; family Fabaceae; genus Prosopis; species Prosopis cineraria. The sequence goes on along the minus strand of NW_026555332.1, from coordinate 14,620,022 downwards.
AATATTTCACACATATTTTAAAGGATAGTCTCTAGAAACTTTTTTGTAAATATCTAAATATTTGTTGTAGATATTTCTATAGAAATATCTAGAGATAGAATGTACACTATTATATCAAATCAATCCCAACCGTCCATTAAGGAGGTGGAAATTTTCTAGAGAAAGGGGGAGGCCTATAAGTACCCCTTCACCTCTCATTTGTAAAAAAGCAACCTAAGCAAACCAATAGAGCTCTCAAGTTCATTTACTCAAGTTTTCTACTCTCTACTTGTGCATCTAGCTCTCTTAGTCTCTTTGCCTACTTGTGGGATTCGGCTGACTTAGCAAAGATTAAGAGGGGGATCAAGCTAAAGCTGGCACGGTTCAAGAAAAGGGAGTTCCAAGGTCGTGACACTTCGCTCTCAACTCATCTGAATTTTCTTTTACCCAAAAGAAGTACTATTGTTTGATTAATGTATCCAATTATTACAAGAAAAGTCAATAATTTGGTTAAGTTCAATTTTAATTAATGAGACTAATAAATCAAATGAAATTTGAAATCAAAATAATTAAATCTATCATGTCTTCTACAAAAAAAATTTGACTTAATTTTTTGATTGCATTATAGTTAGACAGATCAATTAATTTGGTTTAATTTCATGCTTATCCAATATCATCTTCATCTCAAATTATAGGATAAGTTTAGAGATATTTTATTATCTTAAAATATAAAATAATTTAATAAAAATAAGGTTTTCTTTTAATGAAGCTATTTTAATATTACATTTCCTTTTATATTATCTCTCTTTAATATTTTATTTAATAAAAGATATTTTAAAACTTTATTTTTGTATTTGAAAACAATAAGATTGTAAAGTATCGTTATTAAATTACAAAATAATATCAATATCAAATTTTATTGATATGTGTAGTATTGTATTAAAATTATTTTATAATTTAAAATGAAATGAGCAATATTTATGTTTAAATTATAAGTAGCATTTTTTTAATATTCTTTATTAAATTTTAGCTAGATGAATAAATTTTGAAAATTTGTATGGAATCAATCCAAATCTTCAAAGTTAAAACATGATGAATAGTATAACGTCGATACTTACTGTGACACAGGAAAAGTAGTAAAAAAAAAAAAAAAAGAAGAAAACCCAAAGGCCAGGCCGGGCCAACTTTAGTTAAATCCGTATACTGACTTGTTTTGGATTTCATTCAGTAAAATAATAATAATTTAATTGGATTGGATTAGATTTCTTGTTAGCTAATAAATAATAATTAAGCTAAGGATTTATATGTCTCAGATTCGCTCTGGGTTGGAATTAATACAAGCGTTGAGTCCGTGCATTTCAGAGTCAGAGGCTGTGTGGGAGACAAAGTGAGAAAAGGAGGCAAATCGTGGAAGGAACAGGATCTGACCCCATCTTAAGAGATATTTGAACAAGGCGGTGAGTTTCCTTTTGCGATCTTCGATTTAGGCCACGCCTTGTACTCTCCTTGAAGGTGCCTTGAAGTAAATTTTTTATTTTCTAGCCCTTTGCCCTCCAATTTCATCATGAAATTTCTATGAAGTTTTGTTACTGTTTATATTTTAGTTGAGATTGGGCTCTTGGAAGTTTCGAGACTTCGATTTTTGGGTCCTACTAGTAGTTTCCGATGAAGTTTCTTCTGGTTCGTTCTGTATCACCGTTGGAAGTGGTCGTTGTTTCTGGTGGGCTTCTTGTGAAATTTTCGTTCCGTTTTATTAATGTTCTTAGAGGGTAACGAAACCTTTTGAGTCTCCTTTTCTGATTTTATTTTCTGCACTTCTTGATTGATGTCTATCGGTTTTGATGGTTCTAAGAATAATTTTTTCTTATTTCATGAGTTTTCTTGTTGAACGCTTTATACACTTTTTCTTCCCTTCCCTTTTTTGTGTTAAACAGTTTTGGGTCTCGGAGATTGTAGTAAGCTGGTCTGATATCGGTTTGATCTTTCTCAGATCTTTGTATTATCTCAGCGTTAAGAAAAGAAACTTAATTTGGCTCTGAAGTTCTATATTTCAGGTCCGGTATCTTTCTTGCCTGCACGGATGCATTTCTAATGTCTTTTTTCTTGCGTGCTTGTGCTTATCCGTGCGTGTAAGAGTCAATCATCCAAGAGCTGATCATATATACCCTCAATGATATAAAGGAAGAGTGAAGAGATCTTAGAATTTGGGCAATTAGATTACCTTTTCTGTTGAAATGATTACCAAATAGTGGAGCCATATCTCATTTGCTTTGTCTTTCTCATATGCTTGATGTATTAACTATGACGACTACCTGTAGTTTGTTCTTTTGCCCTTTTTTCCTATGTCGTGAAAAAGTTGGTTCAAACAAAATCCTTGTGATAAGATTCTTATTTGGTTTGATTGCTCCAGTCGGAGGTTAGATTGAGATTCAAAATCAGGTTTAAAACTTGCCAAAAGATGTTTCTTACAAAAGTGTGGTATTTTGGGTTGCTTTAGTTCCAGTGAGATTTCTTTATAAGAATCTCTCTCTCTCTCTTTTTTAAATATTCCTTCCGCTTTGTGCTTTTCCCTATCTCTGTTCCTTCTCTTTTTTGTCTTAATCTGTAAGAATTGAAGCGGGACTTTAAATTAAAGTTTGCTTGACTTGCAGTTCTTCAGCAACCTAAAGCTTATGAATTGTGACTCAGAAAACTGGGTGGAATATTTTTCTTTGCGTCAAAGTTGCTGACATATCAAATTCTGGGGCTGTGAGTGTATTGTAGCAAATGTCCTTCCGCAGTATAGTTCGTGATGTAAGGGATGGGTTTGGGAGCTTATCAAGGCGGAGTTTTGAGGTGAGGCTTCCGGGCCATCATAGGAGGTCACAAAGCTCAGTACACGAGTTGCAGGTTGAAGCTCCAGTTATACAGAACAGCCGGTGGGCTAGCCTTCCACCAGAGCTTCTTCGTGATGTTATCAAAAGATTGGAAGCAAGTGAGAGTACATGGCCTGGTCGTAAAAACGTAGTTACTTGTGCTGCTGTGTGCAAGTCCTGGAGAGAAATGTGCAAAGAAATTGTGAGCAGTCCAGAGTTCTCTGGGAAGATTACTTTCCCTATTTCCCTAAAACAGGTGAGATTTGATACCCCCCCACTCAGCATCTTCAATAGAATTGCTTATAGCTTAAAGCAAATATGGAGTGTGACATATTTTCTTTGTTCTTATGTGATTTTTTATTTTTTTTATTTTTTTTAATAGCCCGGATTCAGGGATGGAACCATCCAGTGTCTCATCAAGAGGGACAAATCTAATTTGACATACCAACTTTCTCTCTGCCTTAGTCCTGGTAGGCTAACATTTTTACTCTTTTGTCTCCAATATTTATGAGTTTAACATGATCACTTCGTTTTTCTTGGAATTTTAATACAATCTTATTTAAGTTTTCTCTTAAATATGATGTAATTTATTAGAGAGTAGTTGCTGTCTGATATGATAGGCTGATATATTTTAATTATATGCATTTTCCCTTGTCAACCTTTGATGGGCTTATCTTTGATGTCTAATTTGTTACTTTAATATGTTTATTTGCTGCTCAATTTGTTATGTTGCTACTTAAATTTCCCCCTTTTTTCCCTAACAAGCTTAAATTTCCATCTAACATGACGGAGAATGCTATGATTTTTCATTTTTGTGAAATCCTAGGAGGCCTTATCCTGGTTGAATTGGAAGTGAGCTCAATCCATTGTCTGAACTGTAAATTTTGGTGGTATTACATAAATGAAAAAGAAAAAAAAAGGAATTTGTACGCATATGTATATAGGTGAAAATCTTCTTAACTGAATTTTCTATTATGGTTCTTTAAATTGTGGTAACTAGGTCTTTCCAATTGTCCTTTTTCTTTTTTCTGACAGTGGTAACTTTGTTAAGCCTGATTAAGGCTTCATAAAATCAAGTCAATGTTTGTGCAATTTTGTTACTTGGCCAATGTGACTTTTGGTCCAGTTACATTTATAACCTTCTAGCGTTATCAGAGACTGATTCCTTTTATTACTATTTTCCTGACTGCTTGCAAGATATTTAACTCTCAATTTTCTGGGAAGAAACCTCTCATTGCCCCTCAAAATCAGCATTGCTATTTATCGAGCAGGAAATTCATCCGTGATTCTGTGTTAGTAAAAACATTTTCTTACTTAGTAAAATGGTAGTATGTAAACTGGGCATTTCAAAGGTCAAATAGTTTCAGCAGTTCCTTGTTATTAGCTTTCAGTTTTTACCAATCTTTTTTGTTGTTAAAAACTTAGGTATGCATTCAACAATTGCAAGTTCCTGGTTCTCTCTACCTCTGACATGTTCTGATTTCAACATTGTTTTCCTACAGCATTGCTCGTTGACAATGGGAAGTTTCTTTTATCAGCGAAAAGAACTAGGAGAACTACGTGCACAGAGTATATTATATCAATGGATGCACATGACATGTCAAGATCTAGTAGTAGGTACATTGGAAAACTGAGGTATGTGCTTGGATTTAGCTGATAGACCTGAAGCACATTATAGATATCTTCCACCTGTCAATTTACAAGAGAAATCCCTTTATATTCCTGGCTTTGTGAACTTATGCTTTATTAATTTTCGATTGCATCAGGTCAAATTTTCTTGGCACCAAATTTATAATTTATGATACTCAGCCTCCCTACAATAATTCTCAGCTGTCTCCCCCTGGCCGAAGCCGTAGGTTTTATTCAAAGAAGGTTTCTCCGAAAGTCCCAAGTGGCAGCTACAATATTGCCCAAATCACTTATGAGCTTAATGTGCTAGGTACTAGGGGACCTCGACGGATGCACTGTACCATGTATACTATCCCCACATCATCTCTCCAGCCTGGTGGCATTGTCCCGGGCCAGCCTGAGCTTCTTCCCCGCTCCCTCGAGGATTCATTCAGAAGTATATCCTTCTCAAAATCGATTGACAATTCAACTGAGTTTAACAGCTCGAGGTTCTCAGACATAATGGGTCCCGGAAACGAAGAGGAGGAAGTTAAGGAGAGACCGTTAGTTCTTAAGAACAAGGCACCAAGGTGGCATGAGCAGCTGCAGTGTTGGTGCCTAAACTTCCGGGGGAGGGTGACCGTTGCATCTGTCAAAAATTTTCAGCTGATTGCGGCAACTACACCACCCGCAGCCGGTGCCCCAACACCAGCACAGCCAGCGCAGCCATTGCAGTCTGATCATGACAAGATTATTCTTCAGTTCGGCAAGGTTGGGAAGGACATGTTCACAATGGATTACCGATATCCCCTATCAGCGTTTCAGGCTTTTGCCATTTGCCTGACCAGCTTCGACACAAAACTGGCTTGTGAATAGTGACATTAGAGAGATATGGTAAGAAACAAAGAAGGGAAAGAAAAAAAAAAAAACAAAAGAATTCAATCTTTACATTTAGGCATTTATAGGATGAAATCGTATGCAGCTGTTGTACACCCAATAGTTTAATAACTGTAAAGTACAGGTCACTCTGTGCTCTTCCTTTTTCTTTTGGTCTCCTTTTTGATTTAGTATGCACTGCCTTTGTCGAACTGTGTTGTTATCCTCGTATGGTCCATGGGGATGAAGGTGTAGACTCTGTATGTTCGGATGTAAAGAAAATTTAGTTGCAAATTTAGCGTTTGCTTCTTATGGTCAATAATTTTGATTTGTCCTGCCAGACTTCGGTTGATTGCATGCCATTTTTAAAGAAAAAGTTATATATATATATATATATATATATGACGATTTAAAGAATGCGTTGTATTGTTTACAATATATATGTTGTATAATTTGATTTGAATTTTATATTATATATATGTTGTAAAAGTCAAACGAACTCATGCGCAGCAATTGCGGCGTGCAACTTAATGCCCCCCTTTCCCTGCCTTGTTTTATATTCGTGTTAAAAAATGTAAGACTTTGTAATTGAATTTTATCACAATTAATAGTTATTCATTTTAAAATTAACATTATTTTTTATATTTATTTTTATTTAATAAGATATTTTATTTTAAAATAAATATAAAGTAATTTATTTAATAAGAATAATTTAAAAAAATAATAATTATATCTTAAAAAATTAAAAATATTTTATATTTTTACACATTCAATTTTTTAAAAAATATTTTATATTTTTGCACATAAGAAGCATATAACAATAGGGTGTTTAACTTACGCTTCAAATGGCTTTTATGAGTACTGATGCATTATTTGAAAAAGTAACGGTAGTTAATGGTTTTGTTGTTTGGTGGCATGTAAATTCTTTGGTAGAAGACAGCATGGGATTTACAAAACGCGCGTTTAAGGCATTTGAACGGAAAACAATCAGCTTTAAAAAGTCATGCCCAAACTTATTAACGTGGCTCCCTTTGTGTTCCTCCCTTGCGATCATTGCACTTGTTATTCGTTAGTATAATGATCGGCCTGCGGATTCTTTAATGCAAGTTGCCTTTGTCAACTTTGAAACTTCAAAATGCCACAGTTTTTTTTTTTTTTTCTTTTTGATAGAGAAAATGCCACCGTTTTGTAGTGCGCAACTACAAGACAACGCCCAAAAGGGGCTAGATTAGTGGCACTCGGTTGAATTCCAAGATTGGTTTTGGGGAAAGTTTCAGTCAGCCTTCATTGAGCCAGTCAACCCCTCCAAAACTCTAAAATTTCTTTGCACGCGTACGGTCTAAAAATGAAATTAAAAAGATAACTCAAATGATTTTATTATCCTTGATAAAATTGGGCTTATAAATAACTTGAACAGAAAAATTTAACAAAGTATGAAAAATCAACAATTGATGTGGGTGGAATTCACAACTCTCATTAATAACATAAAATCAATATGAATTTATAACTCTCATTCCATCAATGTTAGCTGTTGATTTTCTATATATTAATTGTTTATATTTTCTATGTGAGTTATTCATATATTTAGCTTCACTTGTTTATATTCATAGTGATTGTATACTATTAATGAGTGCTGCAAATTCCATCTACATCAGTTTTTTATTTTCCATACATAAGTTGTTTATTTCAATAAAGATAATAAGGTCATTTAAATTAGCTCTTTAATTTCATTGAAGTCCCCCACATGTACAATTAAATTTCAAAGTTTTAGTGGGGTTGACTGAAATTAAGTTGGATCATGGGGGATTGATTGAAATTTTCCTTTGATTTTACCTGCAATGTTGGGAGTTGGAATCTCTAGAGCACCCTTAGAAAAGAGGTCTACCTAACCACATGCCATAGTATTCGAACTAACCTCTTAATCAGTTTATTGATCAGTTTGGTTTTCAATAGCTTATCATAAGCTAGAACCTTGATTTAGATTAGTCATAGTGGATAGTGGCCCTATTGATATCAAATACAAAATAAAATAAAAGCAACTACCTCTATTCTTATATATAATATGTTTTTAACCGAATTATGTAAATCAATAAAAGTTAGTTTTGTATTTAAAAACACATTAATATTTTAATTTTACCTCTAATTATTGTAAATAAAAAATAAATCTCCCTTTTTAAAGTAAATTTATGAGTACTTATCATTTTTCAATTCTAATCTAATAAGAGTATAATGGTTCATTTATTAAAAAATATGTTGACAGTCTCTTACATTTAGGGACAAAAGAAAAGTTCTAAAAAAAAAATTTATATACAGGGATAGAGGGAGTACATGACCAAAATAAAGGGTTAAGTCACATTTGGTCTATCCTCGGACATCTGACAGCATTTGGAAGGAATTGCAGGGATAAAGACGGTCATCCAACTCTGAGAACTTTTAGCAAGGAAATCATCACGTTTGATAATGTCTATTTGAGCATGCAGAATGTCTACACCCAGGTGCCATAGATGATGTCTCGGTCTCAGCTAGTTTAAGTTAGTTAAGCAAATTATATTTGTAGCAAAACATAATTATTTTTCTCAATTAATGGTTGGCATTCCTTTTTATGCTTATTTCTTGTTTCCTTTCTTCGCATGAGGCCTCATGTTCCGAACCCTATTATAAGCATTTCCGACCCTCCCTTTGCTTGAATACTTCTGCTCTTTCTGCTTGCCATGATGTGCAGGAATTTTCTATCAGATGATTTCAGAGAAAACTCCGGCAAGCTTGGAATCTTAGGAGCCACAATTTGTGGTGGAAGGACATTCAGGAGTGTACTACCTATCTTCTTGCAAAACGAGGAGGACAGAGATTTCGTGGTCAAGAATGGTCTTTGGTCCATTTTCAACTCTCTGGTTGTCTTGGATTGTTGGATTCCTAACATGTTCCAGGAGATTCAAATCGCATCCTCTGACTCTTGGTGCATTTTTAGGGACAACCTTTGCAATACCACCACAAAGATGTGGTTGAGACCTTAGGTTATATTGTTGGATCTGCTGCTATCCATCAAGGAAGTGTCATTTATTCTACTTCACTGAACTTTGTTGTGTCGGAGTTCCTATCAATTCTTGCCTTCCCTATATTCAAAATATATGTCTGGAACTTGGCAATCGGTAAGAAGTTTGGGTTGAATGCAGATATGAGCGTATTTCCAGATGTTGCAGCTACTGCAAGGTTATTGGTCATACTGTCAATCAGTGTGAGAGAAATGTTGATGAAGTTTTCACTGGTTTTGACATGGTCACCAACAGAATCAAACACTGTTTCAGTACTCTAGTCGCTTGCAACTTTGAACTAAGCCTTGCCGGCCGGACTTTATTGGTAGCACTGGATCAGAACACATCAAACTAAACCTTGAGATATTTTGGAGGGGATCAAAATTATTGTAAGGTTTTTGAAACAAAACCTGCAAGATATTCTTCTTGGTAATCATGGACCACATGGTCACATCCATGTCTTCTTTTTTCTTTCTTTTTTTCTTTCTTGAATACATTGTCATGGAGAATCATGCAAGAAAAAGAAATCAAGACATGTTATGACTCATAAGTATTCAGCATTTGGGGGTGGATTATCAAAAATAAAAATATCAAAGTTGTTGTTTAACGCTTGATGAGCAAACTAATCCATATATTTATTGGCTTCTCTAAATATATGGTTGAAAGTAATCATGCAATCCATCATGGCAAGATTTCTTATCTTTTTTATAGTTTTCATGAGAGGGTGGTTTGGGTGAGGTTGTGCTGAATAAGTGTCAAAACTTTAGGAGAGTTAGAGTAAATGTTTACATTGATGAATTTGTAGTTCCACCAAAAATTGAGACCCTCAAGAATATGTAAAAGTTCAATGACAATATTAGGGTAATAACCAAGGTAATTGAATTTTTTTTTCACCTAATTTCTTTTGCTATCACGAATGTAACTTCAACAAGCAATAGCTCCATTGATAAAGACCGATCGAGCTATTACTTGTTTGATGATGATAATTACAATGATGACAATTACCCTCCGCAAGTGGTCCTTAACCTTAAAGCCTCAAGATGACTTCCTTTTTCAAGCTGCTGACCCACCTAATAATTTGGAGGAAATGTAAAATATGATAAATGAATTATTCATCGTGAGATGGGGGATTTATTAGAGTCGCAGAGTCCTTTACAAGGTTTCGGTTTAGTTCCTTTAGTTACACCTTCTCTTGATCACTCAACATCCCCATCTCTCTTAAATATTTCATCTATACTATTAGCCCCTGATGTGTAATATCCTCCAAATACAACGGACCGAACACTTTGACATACTATCATGATAATAAAGTTTTAAACGTATAATTAAATATTACTACAATAGAAAGAAGTGAAATCATTTATAAAACGTTAGCCATAGTAAACAAGAATTAAACTACACTGCTTGAAGATACTATTGTTAATAGTCAAACCACTTAGCTTCTTTATAAATTCAAAAATTACCCTACCATGGTAGAATAGCATCTGCCATGATGGATAGAGTTTTACTTCCCTAAAACAAGCTCAAAACCAACATATATCCTATTATGGCATAAAAGAATCAAATCCAATAGAAGACTACCATAGAAGAAATGATTTATCTAAATAAACAATTAATTATTGAAACTAAGCATGGTAAAAATGAAAAGTCGACTCGTTATGAGAGCACCATGGTTAAAAGAATACAACCTATACATTTAATTAACTTTCATATAACACAGATGTGTTTGGGCACATTTGAGGCCCATCCACAAACATATAATTCGTCAAAGCCTGTCGAAAACATTCTAGACCACGATTCATAGCCAACATCCATAATAAAATGGTGCACAGTCAATTTCCATTGTCCATGCAGTATAGTGGAACTACAATTTAATCAAACACAACCCTAGGTCTCAGACCTTGTTTAAATAGCACATTCCTAGAGTATAGAAAACAAACCAATCAAGTAATTCATGGAAATTGTAAAATATCTAAAGTATATGAAACATCCTAGACCCTAGCTTGATGGCTAACCGTCATATTTCATTGTACGATAGACATTAATTCATTTTTCAATAGCTACAATCTTATATCATATCATTCTTCTTTGCAAATCCCAAGCCTCCTTCAATGTGGTGGCTTCCCTGATATGCTCCATCTGATATTATATCATTCTTCATGTGGTGAGGTAGTTTTGGTCCTTATAATGATCTCCTAGAGATCTTGACATAGCAAGCATGACACCATGTAGGTCTTCCACATGCTATAGTTATTGTTATTTAATTTTTTCGATAGTATTGATATTGATTAATCAATATGCCACCATGACTTGGTTTCAGAAGCCTTGTGCATCTCACCAAGTAATTACGGTTCCAAACTGATGAACTTACAGTTCCAAACTATACATGAGTAGAATCTCCCCACATATAATTTATGTACAATGATGTCATATGGACAAGACCTTGGAGTTGTTTTAATAAGGTTCTTTCTCATGTGAAATATTAGACTAAGCTACAAACAGGGTGCAACACCCCACAAAATAAAGACAAAATGATGAAGGACAGGTCCAAAATACTCCAACAAATTACTGTACACTAAACAAAACCCGATCAATATGCCCACGAACTAGGATCCTGCCTCTTGGAATCCTTGAAAATAAACACAATAAAACAGTCCATCCTAGAGAAGGGGGCTAACAACACACAATAAAAGACATTTTATAAACACTGGACAAACTCAATATCCTGACATTCAAACGACAAAAAGGGTATTACAATTTTAGTATCTCAACATATAACACGAAGACACTTGGCCAAATGCAATGAATACAAATACCCATTAATGGCCCATCCATTACAACTCTTGACTAGAGGCAACTGCATTTTAGAGGGGATCCCGAAGTTGTATAAACCTTTTGCGGTCTTGTCACCATACTTTAGTGAATATTTTTGTCTATTTTTCTCTTTCCACTTCTAGGCTGAGAACAATTAATAAGGAAGAATAGGTCCTATCTGCCACCCTCTTGCCATTGTTGATCGGTCACAGGAATGGGAACTTTAGGGGACAACAATTACTGCGTCTTAGTTCTAAGGTATTGATCCAAAATTCAACAAAATTACATACATCCATGATTATCGTTTTCTCAAGATTAAAATCTATAAATAACTATACTTTTCTGATACTATTTATAAGACACTTTTAACATATTTTATCAACATCAAGAAAAATTTTAAAATTTATTAATTCTATATTAAAATTTAATAAGTTTTTAACTTTATCTCCATTAAATGTACATATTTTAATAATATATTTTTTCTTTTCAACATTCAATGAAGGGTAAAAGAAAAAATTTATGATAAAAATTTAATGATGTGGCTTATAAATAAAATTTAAAAAAATTCTTTTCTCTCTTTTTACCTTATAAATAAGATTAAAGGTAGTGCATCATAGGATGTGATCTTTTCAAATATTCTTTTTCACAGTTTAATGGACAGGGTATACAAAACCATGTAAGATGTAAGATGCCGACTTAAATGATTTTATCAGTATGTACTGATTTTATCTTTTAGGGTATCATGTAAGATGCCGACTTAAATGAAGATGTTGCCATGGTTACCAGAAAGTTAGCTTAAATTGTTTGAACATGTGGATTTGAATTATCATAGTTTCTACAAGAAACTTTTAAAATTATTAATCTTTTGCCAAAAGAAAAGTCACCGAAAAAGTGCATTTGAAGTTTGCGTTTGTGGCGTGGGTAGGCATGATATGAACGACACAACACAACCATATCTGATTTATTAGAGAGAGGGAGAGGGAGGGTATTGATGGATGGAAAAGGAGTCACGTTTCCATTTCCATCAAATTGAGAGACACAGATTGCAGGGCCGTACAAGATGAGTACAGTGAGAATCTATTATGCCCATTGTAGAGTATGTGAGACAACTAAGATAGATTACAACCCCCACCCACCCATAAGCCTTCCCTTCTGAAAGAGCAGCATCATGGATAACCCACAACCATAATCACCCACTTTTCTTCTAAAGTGCTAAAAATCAAATTAATTATTGAACTGAACAAAATACCGGTGGAAAAGTTAATAATCAAAACTATAATCAAATTAATTATAAACAAAATATTTTATTTAAACCAATCAAGACACTGTTTTAATGGTTTATTGATTTAACTAGGTCAGTTGACCCAAATTTCTATGAAATATTTTTAATTATTATGCTTAATTTACATTTCTCTCATTCTTCTTTTTCACAAAAAAATATTTATTATTTTTACACATCACCATAGGTAAATCGTGCATGAAAATAATGTCGTATAAAAAACTATAAGGTTTATACAACGTGATGAGAAATCATTTTAGATCATAATATCAAAGTTGTCTTTAGGAACTTAGTGAGCAAGAAAATCTGCACATTTATTTGTCTTTTTTTTAAAATATGGTAAAAAAATGATCATCTAATCTCTCGTAGCAAAATATCTAATTTTGTTGATGATCTCAAAGAGGAGTGAGCCTGGCAAAAGTTGTCTTGGATGAGGAGCAACAAAACTTTTAAAGAATTAGAGTAAATGTAGATTTTGGTGAGTTTGACATTCCAAGAAAATTTAATTTCTTTCAAGATATTTAAAAATTTGGCAATTGTGCTTGGATGAGATCGAACATATATGAAGAAAATCTTAATCCAATTCGATTCCTTAGGCATCACATTTGGGGCCTCCACACAAACAAACAGTTTCCACACAAACTGTTGAACAAATTATATATATTCGAATTTGACTTTCATGTGCAGAAGGGGAGCTAACTAGCTGACTACTTCTTTCTTCCCTATTTCGTTCTTCTTTATCTTTTCTTGATTTTGAATTATTTAATTTATTTTAAAAAGAGAGTGACATGAAAAAAGGTATAACTATATGAAGAATTCATATAATATTTATTAGGCACATGTAGTACTTTGTTTCCCTATCTCTTTGTGAACCGATTTTTTTACAATTATTTTGAATAATGTGGAAATTCAAATTTGTTGTGGGGATAATTCGTTATTCAAATAACTAGTAGAAGTCATGTGTACATGCAAAGTTGGACGATTAATTCGTTATATCCACGACCGGTTTAGATATAGACTATATCTAAACTGATTATAATGTTATAATTAGTTTATAAATAATTTTTTTAATGAAAAAAATTAAAATTTTTTTGTTTGAACCTTTATCTAAACTAGTTTAACAACCGTAAAATAAGTATATTCTAAATTGGTTATATAACCAGTTTAGATATGCTTCACATATCTAAATTAGTTTTGTCTAAATCGATTAAAAAATTAGTTTAGATGACTAATTATAATCAGTTTTGATAATGTTTTCTACACTAGTGTGTCAAATAATATCATAGATTTTGAAATTGTTTATTATACAAGTTGTTACTTTAGCTTTTGAAATTGGTGCAGTCTAGCCTTGCTATTAATAAAAGTTAACATTAATCATTAGTTGACTAAAAAATAATAGAAAAGGACTTAAAAAATTACATAAAAGGATTTAAAAATTACAGACAATGACCCAAAAAATAACAAAAATGGACAAAAAATTGGTCCTTTTCTATAATTATTTTTGAACTCCTTTTCTAGTCAACTAACAATCAAATTTAATTTTTGTTAATGGCATGACCATATTGTATTATTTTTAAAAGTAGAAAAAATAATTAGCAAAATAAATGAGTTTAGGGTCTATAATACTACTATACCTAAAATTTAGGAGGTAATTTTGCTCATTTACATAATAAGGAATCATACCATGAACTAGTAGCTTGGAAGAGTTTTTTTATCAATATAGATTTAGATTTAGATTATATTTAGATTACCAAAAAAGATGTGTAAGAACATATTCCTTGAATAGCACTAGAGTATCTATATAATCTTCTGAGATATGATGTAAGATAGATTTACGACTTGTCTAATTGTTAGAAAGGATATGATTAAAAAATATTAAAAAAATTAAAATAAAAATAAATTAAATTATCCTCCCTTTATACTAAACATGATAAAGTCCAATACTAACTTACCATAAATGTAGAAATCACTATACCTTTCATGAATCTTATAAATTAAATCATGACTCTTATTTATTAAATTATCTTTTCTTAGTTCTCGTGAATGTGGTTGACCTATCTTGCAAATTCAGAGCATTTTTTGTCTTTATTTTTTTAATCAATTTCATTCACATTCTTTTTAACAATCAAACGAGCCCTTAGAGTATTGATATTTAATAAGTAAATTTACATAAAAAAGAACAACGGGAAAGAGAGAATCGAGCGAAGTCCTGTACGAATTACACAATTTATTTTTTAGTTATTATTTCTTTCCAAACTCATGTTGTCATTAACAATATCTTTGATCATTGGTGTTTAAAAAATTAATATGATATAATGAGTTAAATAATCAAGATTGTTCGATTCTTAAACCATTTCAAATTAATTTAATGATATATATGGAATGATTTCTTTTTCATATAAAAAGATTCTATTACTTTTTTTTTTCCTATATATCCCACGCCTATTATTTTATAAAGATAAAATTACAAATTTCATATTTCACACTCATCCAACATTATTAACAACAATATAACATTAAATCGGTAAGAAGATGCTTTTTATTTGTTTTACAAATTTTTAATTCAATGGGTAGAGTGGCTTATTTTTTTCCCCATCTCAATAGAAAAAAAAATCTCAAGGTTTCGTGCATCAAAAAAATGTTGAAAAAATAAATTATACTATTTATAACTAATAAATATTAGAGGTCACAAAGTAGTGTTTTAAGACCTAGATTGTTGGACTAGTTGGACTGCTACCTAGATACAAAAGTAACTTGATTTGATTCATTAACTTACTTGGTGAATTGGCCCATTTTAGATTATTTTGAATAGGCCAAATTTGACAAACTTGAAATTTAGAGTGGTTGAATCGTTTTGAACTATTATAATTATTATCTTGTGTTTTTCAAGAAGTAAGTTATTTTTTTTTACTCTTGTTTTAGTAATAAAAAATTTTATTCAATTTTAAAAAGATCAATGTCAACCTTCTTTCTATAATAAATTTTGAGCGTATCATTTGTTAGTCAGCATTATATAAATTAAATTGTAAGAAAAATTGAAAACCTAGCTATTTGCTTAAGAGGATAAATAAGATAAACAAAAAGATAAATGTATGAAAAAAAGTCAAAAAATCGAAACTTATGTTATGGTGGTTGAACAAACTTTGAATTGGGAATAACACGTTCCATTGGCACTTTTAACTGGGAGAATTATATTTAGGTCTCATACAAAAAAATTAATTACTGTAAGATCCATTGACAACTGAACTAAGAAGATTGACAACACAATCAGTTATCAATCTCCTTAGTTTAGTTATCATAACATCCTAAATTTTTCAATTAGTAATTATCAGTGTTTTTAAGGGTAGATTGATCAATTTAAATAAATTATTAATTAATGAGGTTCATGAAAGACTAATATAGTTTTTGGAATCTTGGACAGCCTTAGGAGAAGGCTAGATTGATATTTAAGTGGGTCATAGCATGCAAGAGAGTTTAAATTTTAGTGGGACTTTTTGTATTATGCACCGTGGCAGGTGTGTCAATGTGCCACGGTGCTCGTGCAAAAATCAGCACTTATCAAACAAAAAAATAGACCAAAAATAGAAGGAAGAAAGAAGGAAAACGTGAGAGCGACATAGAGGAGCTCGTGTATTGCTAGGGTATGATCCTTAGGTCACATTGGGAGTATTTAGAGCTTGAATCACTATCTAGTAAGTTCTACATTCACTCACCTTTCCCATTTGTGCAAAATTTTTGACTTAAGTTGTAGTGTGGGTCTTGATCTCAATTCCCTTGGATTTAGACCGAACCCATTGGTTTATTTAAGGTCTTGAGGAGTTAAATCAAGCCTCTAATCCTAAGTTTATGAGTTTTATGGTGATTGAAAATTTTATTGAGGGTTTGGACAACCCTTAGATATAATTTAAAGACTTTGAGACAATTTGGGGTATTGGGTAGTGATTTTGGTATATTAGGATATTTAATAGGATGGTTAGAGTGTTTGGGAATGGTTGATGTTGTTAGAAAATAAATTTAGGTATTTTAGGCACTTATAACCTAGTGAATTTATGGTTATCCGAAGCGATAATTGATGATTGCCGCTTGATTGTATAGATTGAGTGTTGCTCGAGCTACCTTATGCATATAGAACGTGTGAAGCTAATGTTGAGCCATGGTAACCTTTTTGTGTAATAAAGGATTTAGGTAACGGAATAATTTATACTATTTGATTATATTGCTCAACTATTTGTGAGTAGATATATTAATTTAAACTTGAGATTTGATAACCTTGTATATTACAAAAGGTGGTTTTGTACGTAAAAAACTATTTACAAACAATGAGAATGGTGAAAATTTATATGGATTGGTTGAGAAATTTGAAGTGTAAATGTGTCATATATGATCAGTATGAGCATGATCTTGTTAGGAGTGGGAGTTCACCTGTAGAAAGGAGTAGTGGAAGTTCATATGGCATGTATCTCCTTAGTGTCTAGTGAGGTACGGTGTTGGAGATTTTTTTCTTAGTATCCATGCGAGATATGGCGTTAGAGAGTAACGCTCCTTAGTATTAATGATGTAGTGTTAGAGTAATGACACTTTGATTCGTGTGCGATAGGGGGAGACCATAGTCTAGAAGTAAGATAGGACGCCTTTGCCAGGTGACCCCACCACTAAAGGTGAGCTCGGACCATTGTGGATGTGCACATGGTTCAAGAGCCTATGGTTTTAGTCGGGATGATATGGAGGCTTAGATGATAGAATGATCATGCTAGTGAGAGATGATTTGTGTTGATGAAAAAGAATATGTTATGATATACAGAAGTATATTTTGGTGTTTTAATAGCTTTACTCCCTAATGGTTGTATATGTTAATTAATAGCAGTGAATTATTCTATTACTGAGATATTTATCTCACTCTGTGGTTATATTTTACAAGTAAAGGCTCCGGTAGAGGCAAGGGGAAGGAAGGGGCATATGAAAAGTGAAGAGCATAGTTGTATAACTCTTCCCTTTCCTCTTTTTGGGTATTGTAACAAATATTATCAGTATAAAATGTTAACTTAGGAACATGATATTATTTTAGGATATTACTTGTATGAATTTGTAATAAGTATGTATATCTTAGTGCAAGGTTGATGTTGTGTGTGCTTAGCCAAGTTACAATTAGAAGTGATATAATTGAAGTGATTTATGTGCTAAAATGACCAAGTTGATATGTGTGTTAAATTTAATCCACCCCTTTGTGTTATTATCAAATGGGGGGTTTGGTTGTCATTTTGAGTGTGATTTCTTATTTATGTGATATGAATAAATTATCATGTTGTGTGTGGTTTATTTGAGGTGGTCAAAGTGTCTCTAAGGCTAATGGCATTTGGCATTGTGAGTTGGACACTTATGAATATTTTTTGAGGTGAAAACAAACCATGTTGGGTTTGGGTGTCTACCTTTTTAACGAATGATTATTTGAGTGTGAGATCGATGCCATTAGTTAGAAGGCTATAAGAACTTTGTGTGGATACTTGAACCATTTAAATTAGACATCGGATGGCAAAATGGCGCCTTCTAAAAGCTTGAAGACCTGTCATGAAAGTAGGTGCACGCCACAGTGCATGGTAGTTGCACCGCGGTACAAGTGGCCTTCGAGGGGCTTGACCCTTTGTACCATCCATTGCGATAGGTGCAGCTTATGCCGCAATGGACGAGCTAAAATTTAGAGAATTTTTAGATTTGCTTCAGCTTGTTTCAATTTCTATTTTGATTTTTATGCTTCCATTACCATATTTAATTAATTTTG
This sequence comes from Prosopis cineraria, assembly GCF_029017545.1. Lineage (NCBI taxonomy): Eukaryota > Viridiplantae > Streptophyta > Magnoliopsida > Fabales > Fabaceae > Prosopis > Prosopis cineraria. The sequence continues at coordinate 14,601,803 of NW_026555332.1, read as the reverse complement.
AACTACGATTTAATCTCAAACAATATTTCAAAAAAAAATTTCTTGGGATCCCATTATTTTAACTAATTATCTTTTAAACCTTTGGGTTGTGATAACTTCTTCTTGAGAATCTTTCTAATCCTAGTTATCACAACGATGTGCATAAGTGTTGTCCTGGTAATGCCAAGGTGGACATTACAATTGTTACTGAACCTTATAGTAATTTATTTCCTTGTGTGAGACTTAGATGTAAATCTCCCTTTTTAATACTCCTTCTATTTCAAAATATAGACGTTTTCTTCTAGATAATTTTGGTCTAAAATATAAGCAACTTAATTAGTATATGTAAAATTTTTCTTTTTAATTTTACCCTTTGTATTTATTAACATAGATTCTTGTGTTTGTGAATTTATGACATTCTCACTCATAATATAAATTAGAGCTAAAACTAAAAAATACAAAAGGGGAAATAGCAATTAATTAAGGACCTTTCTATGAAATTTATATCAGTTAAGGACTAGTTATTATTAAAATTCAAATGAAAAATAAGTTAGAATGCACTATTATTCATTTATAATGAGTTGTTGTTAAAATCTAAATGATATTCATTTGGGTTTTGACAATAGCTGATCCTTAACTAATATAAATTTCATATAGAGGTGTTTGATTGCTATTTTCCAAAAAAACAATATATATATATATATATATATATTTATAGGAATAATGATTTTATTTGTATGTGAATTATTGTTAAAAGATACTTATATTTTATATTGGAGGGTACATTATATATACAAATGTTATTTAAATTCAATAATTATTTTACTAGTTCAACCCGCAATGTAATTAGTTTTACCATGTTTGTTAGGAACAAAAATTTACTAGGTATGTTAGAGACGCCGAATCTCAACTGATAACAAAGGATCCCCGGGCTTCCTCACCACAGTTTACAGGGATGTAAAAGATATACAAGACTTAGTAGAATAAGTGTTTGATTATTACTAAAATGTTACAAAACGTAAACAATGACAAATCTAGATTGAAGATAAAAACTAAGTGATAAACCTAAGAACTATGGGTGCAAAATGTGAGTCTTTTGAGTACTGTCTATTATCTTCTTTTATGATTTAGTCTTCTATTTATAATGATAGAGTGATGGTAGCTTCTTCCTTAGAATCTAGAATGTTCTTATGAATAATCAAGAATCCTACAAAACTCATGGCATGGTCTTTAATCATTGTTTTCTATTTTTAGTAACCAGCTTATTTTGCCGAGATGCTTAGATACAATGATGTTGTTCTCGTGAGATCTGGGATCATTTGAGATCATGTTTTTATGTACCAATAGTCTATAAAGTGGGTTTGTAATTGGCAAGATTTTGACATGCTTACTTGGCCATGGCTTCCTATTGAGCTCAGGGTTGGCCCTTTTGGTTAGATTGTTGATTAGGCCTGACTCTTCAGTCACTTAGCCTATATGGCTTTATGGCTTACTCACACACTTAGTCAAGCGACATTTCATATTTAGCCCAAACAATGCCCCCTGTATGCTAGTGGCTGATAAACATAAGCCACATGGCATGTTTGAAAAAGACTAAAATGTCATTTCATTTCTGAGCATCCTTTATCAATATAAATTCTTGTATCCTTTTTCTGGTCATTCCCTTTGCCCTCCTTACTGTTTCTTGCTGTTTAAGCTTTTGCATTCCTTGCTTCATCCTTCCTTTGATTAACAACGGCTTCTTACTTTATTGCCACCGCATCTACTGCTGCCCCCTCTAACACTCCTTCTGGCAGTTTACCTGATTCCTTGGTCACAATCTGAAATCTTGTCACTCCATTAGGAGGATTGATAGCAATACATATTTTATTTTTGAACTTGCATTTATTTGGATTAGGTTCTTAGTTTGATGCCTCCTCAATTTTTGTTTTAGGAAGATTTGTCTCTCCATATCTCCATCATCTTTTGGTAAGCTTCTTGCTTTCTATTTGGTCCATATATTTTTTAGGATAAAATGTTGATTGTTTTCTATCTTTCTAGTACTTTTCCTTAGAGCTTTCAAGTTGCCAACAAGAGTGACGTTAGGTATTTGACCATCTCCCCTGACCCATCTGAGGTGACCCTTACCACCTAGCTAAATTCATGACCGTTAACCTTAATCCTTAATCAAACTTGCTAGATGGTTCTCCCAGATGGTCCCATACCACCTTAGACTTGCCCTTCATAAGTAATCCATTTGGGCCAATGTCCCATTTTGAGAACCATTTGCTATCCTGCTTTATTGTTTGCTGGTTATCAAAGTTTGAGCTACCTATAGGTTTTCTCAAGTGGTCCCAAACCACCTTTGACTTATATAGGCTTTTCATGTTCTATCCCCCTGGATCAATGTCCTATCATAAGGGCTATTTTTGTCTAATAGGTCGGTAGGTTCTCCCAAGTAATCCCACACCGTCTTCATGCTTTCTTGTGTTGCATCTCCCTTAGTCCAAATGTTCTAAGGCCATCCATCTCTTTGGCTACTATCATTGCCCTGGGTTTACCTTCCATTAGAGTTTATTTCTACTATGTTGACTATGGCAAATGGCATAAATGGATCCTCATCCACGACTATAGACTCTTCTTTCAAGAACTTGAGGAAACCTTTATTAATCTAATCTTAGATGACATTCTTAAAGCCCTAACAAGACTTAGTGTTGTGACCTAAGAGTAGTGTTATTTGTAGTACTCCTTCCCTCTTTGTTCTTCTTTCGAAGGGATCTTGTAATTAGAGGGCAACGAGAGGAACTTCTCCTTGAGCAAGAAATTGAAGATTTCCTTAGTTTTAAAAGTACTGAAGGTGTACTATACTGAGTTTGGCCTTTTAGGAGTCCCCCTACCTTGCCTTATTAGGGCTGGGCAAGTATAGTTGCTTGCATTTTTTAACTTTACAATTGCTATATCAAGGTCACCAAAATACATACCTACCATAGTTCATCGACGATGGTCTCCCCCTTTTAGCAATTCTTTATACCCACAAACCTTAGTTGTGAGCTCGTAAAAGTCCTAAAATTCCATCCCTTGAAACTTCTTCTGTAGCTCTATATCAATACCAGCTTGAGCCAATTTGACAAACTCAGCCTCTAGAAGCAGCACATGGCACCTACTCCTTACCCTTTTGAATCTCACCAAATATTGGTCTGCTATTTCCCTAGCTCGTTGCACGAGTTTATAGAGTTTTGCTATATTGAACTCTAGCTCTGCCTTATAAAATTGTGCATGAAATTTCTACTCCATTTCTATCCAGCTAAGTATCGAATTGTGGGGCAGTGAGGTGTACCATGTGAATGCCAAGCTTGTGAGAGTGTTTGGTAACAATATTAATTTTAGGTTGGTGAAGTTATTGTAGTTGGCAATCTCTCCATATTGAATAGTGAATCTTCCAATATGCCCCAATGTGAACTACATTCCGTCTCTTGAGAATATGGTGAAATTAGGAATTTTATAGCCTTGAGGGTATAGGTTTTCTCTGTCTATGTATTCAAGGTAAGGCTTTGAGAAAGTAGGATAGCTAACTGGCCTTAGACTCAATTAGTATGCATCCCTCAGAGCCTTCATATTCACCAATCGGTTTAATGGCTCATTCTAACACTATTCCCATGCCCCTTAGGCCGCTCGTGTCGGGCTCCTATAAGTAACATAAGGGATTATTTAAATGATTAGTGTTTACAAAAACATGAGAATTAAGTTTGTCCCTTATAGTTATGCAGCCTTGAGGGCTTGCGCTTGCATGAAATCCTACTTGTTGTCCTCTATACGGCCCTAAGTTTGAGCCTGTGTAATATCCTCCTCCATCTAATCCCATAATTTAATCAAATTCCTAAGTAATAGGGAAATAAGATTAAAGTAGTTAACATAATATCAAGTTTCAAATGGTTAGAAAAGTTATGATCCCAATTTTACAAAACTAAAACCATTTTCAAAAACCTCCAAATGGACAAATTAGAGTTCACAATTATGCAAAAGTATAAGATCATTTCAAACATAAGTGCATTTGCTAAAGAGTGTGAAAACAATAAAATTTTGAAAAGTTTTAGGGCATGCACCATAGCTCATTAAATATACACCATGGCGTGTTTGCCTCTATAACATGCATCATTGCTTATGGCACATGTGCCACAGCCCAATTGCACGAATTTTGATAGTAAATTTTGCTGTCAATTTGACAGCTTTTAGGGCAACTTTTGACATGTCTCAATTCTCTATCCAATGTTCGATTGATGCAAACTAGGTGTCTATGAAAAGCTCTTTCTGAACCCTAACTAATGGATTTAGTTTCATAATAAAATTATTACTTAATAAAAATTTGGATACGCTTTTCAAAACTTGCACTTTATCAACACTTTTAACAAACCAAGTGTCCAATCCATTTACCAAAAGCCAATAGATAATGACACCAATTTGACCATATGTAAAAAATAAAAACTAACTCATACAATGCACCATATTACATTAAATACTCGTAGATCACATTTTTACTACTCAATCCCTTAATATCAAAAGCATACAAGGGGGAGTTTAAGCACATTTTCATCAAATAATCTATAATCAACACATGATGTGATCTACTCTTACTTGCATTAGTATTTTGGCCCTATCACATATATCACATAACATCATCTCACTCTTTAGGGCCCAAAATACACTTACAACTCACAAATACATAATGTAAGTAAGAATAAAAAAATGAATAAAATGTAGTTGGCAATTTAAATTGTCAAATACATATAGTGACTCAAAAATAAAGAGGCATACTAAAGTAGGATTGTAGTCCTATGCCTCTGGGAGCCTTCCTCTTTCCAATTCTCTTGAGTTATTGCTTGTAACATTGAAGATATTGAGGTGAGTATAACCACTCAGTAACTAAGGTTCAACTAACCTAACTAATGAATGTCAATTAGTTTAAATACACATGGCAAATAATATTAATTCTCCAAAACCATGTAAAATATTTGAGAGAATAAATTCACACTTCCAAGCATAATAGCATATGCTTGGGAAATAAAGCTTTTTAGCAAGTTTCATATCAAAGAGAGTTGGTCACATGATTCATTAACATGTACTCAAAAGTAATTAAGATTCAACTCATAATTATCATCATCAGGATCAAAATACAGACAACCATATGCCTTTACTCACTATATGCATGATCATACCTCCCTGATATCCTCTTTATTCCTTTGACATGAAACTGTGGACTATAACTGTAACATCTTGAGTTTTAATTCCCTGATTAATTAAACCTAATTAGGGTAATTAAGTAAATTGAAGTGGTGTGTGGCCAACAAGGTCTAATAATCATGTTTGATGCTATTTTGGCCTTAGTTGTTGGTCTAGTATGTAGATGAACCACTTAAGCATCGAAAGGAGAAGAAAAGGAAGAGTTAAAGTTATTGTGCCATACGTTACGGTGCGTAGATCATCTGCTGCATCACACAACCATCTTTAAGTGAGCGAGGACCTCTATGTGCCATGCGCAATGGCACATTGTTCATCCACCGTCGCACATGACCATTTTCTGTACTTTATCAAATGTGAAATGAGATAGAAAAAGAAAGAAAAGAAAAAAGAGAAAGAAGAGGCGTGCTAAGGCTTTGCTAGGGTTTACTTGGAGACTACTTTGAGAGTATTTTGAAGGCTACAAATACCTAACATAAGTATCATACTCATTAATCTCCCCATTTCTTTCACATTTATGAGTTTATGGTTAGAGTTTGATAATAGAGTGGGTTTTGGTCCATATAGGTTATGGGTTTGAATTTTCTGACTCAAATTGAGTTAATAGGGGTAGATTAGAGTATCTAAACCCAGATATAATGAGTTTTAGTGTCTTAAGTTGTTGGGCACTATTAATGTTCAAAAATCCCATTTATTATGGGTGGTTGGAAGTTATGATGTCATTAATAGGGATTTAATGGTTCATTACTGCTATTAAAGGTAATTATTAAACCCAATGGTTAGGCTTCAACTCTTGTAAAGTGAAGGTTGACCAATATAGAAGTAGAGATTGAGGATTTAAATGTTTAAGTTTGTTATGTTGATGGAATTCAACTTAGTTGATTGTAGTTTTGACTCTTGATCACCTATTAGAGTGAAAATTCAAACTTAGAAGCTAAATGATTGAGGGGTAAACCTTTGACCTCTCAAAGATTTGAGGTAACCAGGGAAAAACTTTACTTTAGGTAGTTGTATGTTAATTAATTATTAATTGATTGTTGAATGTGAATGGTAAATGTTACATGCATGAGATTGATTTTTATGTAAAACTATATATTAGTTTTTAATGAGTGTATGAAAATTTAATTGAGCATAATGCTATTTTGGCTTGAAATGCAAAATGCAAAGTTAAAAAGATTTTGCTATGAAAATGTTTATGTTTTAAAAAAATGAATGCGATGATGAGTAGAGATATTTATGTGTTAGTAATGAAATGAATTTGAGAAAATGATGAAAATGCACATTTGGGTAGCGCAAGGTCGTGAACCTAACGTGGTTGTCGTAATAGTGAGTAAAGGAAAGCAAAAAAGTAAACTTAAGTGAGTAATGATTATGGCATAATCAGTGGCGGGAGTTCGCCTAGGGGTTTGGAAATAGAGAAAAACCATATGATAATTAAGCTACCCTCCAGTACACAGGGGGCTATAGCTTTGTCCCACTATTTGTCGAGGGATTGTCCCATAGTTTGTCGAGGGATTAGAACCTAGCTATCTCCACCAGTTCAATGAGGAGAATAGCTTAGGGTATAAGACATCTTAGGGATTCGAGAATAGGGAAAGCCATCATCTGAGAGTGAGTCCTGTGATCTTTAGCCAGGTCACATCTCATAATTAGTGAGCTTGGGTAGTCCAGTCACACAGATGGAGCCCTAATCAGTGTTATAGCCCACGATTTTAGTTTGGGAAAATAAGGAGGATATAAGGTTGGATGATCATTGTCTAAGTAAATGTATGATGTGTCACGCGTGCTAAGTGGTGACAGGTCACAAGAGTATGGGTCATGTCACATATATGAGAATATGGTGATAATATACCTAGTTATGTGAGTTAAAGAAGTTATATGGTGATAAATGGTAAATTATGATACATGTGAGTTTGATTTTCATATTTGATCTCCTTGTACATGTATTTGTTTTATAATTGATATCTGTATAAGGTAGGGTTAACCTTGGTTGTTGAGTGGCTAGATTCACCCTTCTTATTTAATACTTTTCAGGCTCTAGCTCTGGTGTTGAGAGGGAGAAGACTAAAGAGGCAGGGAATTAGCACATTCCTACTGTATGCCTCTCGTTTAGCTTTAATTATGTAATAGTATATGGCTTGCCAATTCTAGGATGCATATTACCTCACTTGCACTATGTTAGTTGTTGAAAATGTTAGAATTGTATTTTAAGCCCTTAGTCTTTGTGTATGTTGTCATATATATGTTTATAGGGCCAAAATACTAGTACAAGTGTAGAAATAAAGATTTGAGCATGTTTTGAATGATTTGAGTAAAATGCAATGGCAATTTACCTCCCCTTTTATTTTTGGTAAAATAGGGTTGAGAAGTGAATTTTTGTTATACTGATGTTTTGAAGCTTGTGACATGTTGTACTGGTAGTCTTAAGTCTATTAGACATGATCCAGGTGTTAGGAAAAATTTTTAGCACTTATTGAGGGTTTTGGACACCCATTTTGTGTAAAAGTATTAAAAAGTGGTCAAATTATGTTTGGATGTCCAACTTCTTAGTGTGACTTGTTTTGAAAGTAAAGCCTATGCCATTAGCTAATTCATATAAAGAGCTTTCTGTAGATATCTAGATCACATCATTCAAATGTCAGAAGGAGAATCGGGGTGAGTTGGAAGTTTCCCTAATTCTTCTATCAAATGACACTAGAACTAGTGAAATTTCGTGCAACATGCCACGGCGCATGGTGCTTGAGCCATGGTGCATGGCATAGAGAGCAACATGCCATGGTGCATGGCTTTGAATCACAGCACATGTTCTGTTTTTCAACCATTTTTGACTTCTTTTACTCCTTTGAGGTATTCCATGCTTCCGAAACTTATTTTTACTTTGAATGAAAGATTTTGATTGATTTTAACTTGTTTCTATTTAGAAAATTTGGGATCCCTTACTTTTTGATTAAAACTTGGTAATCACTTTTTAAGCTAATCCTCTTATTATCATGAGTTTCTTTTATTAATTACGTTTAGTGGAGTGAGAACGTTACAATAACCAATGAGATAGTCTATAATCCATGTCTTTCCTAGCCTAAACACTTGTGAGGGGATTATTCGACCAAGGCATACCCAACCCACTTATAGAATACATTTTACCCCATTTCTCACACTATGGAGTGTCATATGTGACATCCCAAAATTTTTAATACTTGAATTTAATTTAAAATAAAATTAAAAATAATTTGATAGAGGTCCAAGGTTTAAATTTTACTAAGCAAAAATTTTGGTTTTATTTGATTTTTAATCATGGGAAAGATTACCAAAGTTGACCTGGGCTTTTATGTTATAATTAAAAAAATGTTAAACCCTTCCTTATAATTTTTCTCAATAGGTTTAGATCAGCTTTTTAAAAAGAAGCACACACAGAAATGAAATAAGAAAGGAAAAGAAACAAAACACAAGAACAAAAAGGAAGAGGAGAGTGACGGTGGAGAAGATGAAGGAAGAGAGGGAGCCGGGAGGCTTTATGGCCGTTGTGAGCTTGGTTACATAATAGGTAAACTCTCTACTTCAATTATCTTCCTTCCTTCTTGGTTTTCTTGAATTTTTGGAAGAGGTCAATTTTAGATTTTGATCCTAAAAACTTTGTTCTTGTAAGTTTTGATTTCTTTGGATTCTTAAGGGGGTTGTTTTGAGTTTTTATATGGTGTTCTAATGTTTTGAGTGGGCAATTAGATGAAAAATGAAATTTTAGGGCAAAAGACAAACTCCAAAAGGTTGGGTTCTGCTCCTCAATAGTTTAAGCCTATTGATCTAGTTATAATTGTACTATTTGAATCCAATAAGATTTAAATTAAGCTTTGGTTTTCATTGTAAGGGTTAATTGTGAAAGTTGGTAACATTAAGTGAAGGTTTTTAGTTGAATAAAAATTGTATGGCTTGAAAATTGGCCTAGTGGTGGCTAATAAATGGTTTTAGTGGTTAAGTGATACTATGTGAATGGTTAGTTTAATATATGGATCATTGGGATAGATTATAGCTCATTGACCCAAATTGCGTGGTATGAGTTATAATCTTCTTTTATGCTATTTGCCATAATAAGTAATGTAGATCACTTATATGTTGTAGGAATTGTTGGTGGAATTTGTTCAAAAGTGAAAGGACAAGCCAAATCTTATTTTTGCACAAGGGGAAACCCTTTTAGTACAAAAGATTGAGGTAACAAGGGAATTTATATTTTTTTATTACTTTATTTAGCTATTTTTGAGTAGATATCATTATTTAACATGCATTACATGTTTTAAACAATTGAATGCAAATAAAATGTGTTTTAGAAGGGCTTATGGGGTATTACTTTAATAATAAAGCATCTATATTTACTAGCTATTTAATAATGATGTTATTTATGGAAATAAGATTATTAGCATGCATTGTGGTCATAAAAAAAGGAGTTGTACTTATGGAGTGCAACTAGGTTTGATACCTTAGATAGGCTAAGGAACTAGTTAAAGGATGAGTTATGAGTATTATACTATCTTAGAGTATTGAAATGGTCAATACTTAGGAAAGGTAGAAAAGGTAAAAGGCATGATCTTAGATATGGTCGTGATATTCTATGGCTAATTGTCAGTACTCAGTGTTCCCTTTTGTATTGTGAGCTTAGTACACCAAACTGGTTAGTGGATTGAGTGTTCAACACCTCTCAGTGAGGGAGGAAATCCGGCATATGAAGTGTGAGGTTGAGTGCCTAGGCCAAGGTAGCCCTCACATAAAGAGTAAGTTGGGCTGGCTCTGGGAGAGAGTTTGCTTCGACTACTTAGGATTCACATCAAAGGAGCACAGGTAGTTCAGTGGATTAGGTCATACCTTAGTTTATATTCTATGCTTGTGGAGGTACAAGTGGGTATAAGGTTTACTTGTGAGCTAAAGAGTACAAAGAGGCATTCTGTTAGTCAAGAAAGGCTATATCAGCCTATCTCATGCATTTAAGCAATTTAATTGGTTAATTATATGTTATTATGAATCTATTATTTATTTACTTGACTATGGCTTTCCTGGTAATAAGAAATATTGATTTCTTTATTACTGAGACTGTGATTGCCTCACCTATTTCTTTATAATATTTATAGGCCCAGGCGAAGGATTTAGTGGTGAATGAGGAAAGGAGTAAAGCTAGGGATTGTTTGTAAATTATAAAAAACTGCAACTCCTTTCTTTTGAGTAAATCTATTGTAATATATTTAGGATTAAGATGCCAGTAGGATGTGATTATATATGTGTGTGTGAATATGTGTGGATTGTATGCCTTTGTATGAATATTTTTTTTCTTTGCTTGTAGACTTATGATTAGGAAACTTGGTTATGGTGTGTGACTTTAATGGACTCATTTGGTAGACCAAGTTTCTACTACAAACAAATGTTGATTTTGATATGTATGTCAATATATGTGATTCTATAAGAAAATGCAAAGTGTTTGTATTGCAAATGGTGTGTTATAGTCAAACATACACCTTTGATAGAGAGAGTGGGTGTGTGGGCCCCATGGGGATCTTTGAGCTAAGTGAAAATGTTTAGTATGTGTATTTATATAAATACATGGTGTTTGGATTGATTTTTACCACTCTTGTATGATTTGTGCATTTTGATAGTTTAGGGTCCATTTTGAGAAATGGCACCCGAGTAGTTAAATTTTGATGTATGGAGGTTTTCCATCACTTGAATGTTCCATTAGGTACTCTTAGTCTTATTTGATGTGTCCAAAGTGTTTCACAAGTTTGTGACCCTTAGGATGAGATTTGAATAATTTTGAAAATGGTTTTTACAAAAAAAATTGTACTTTTACATCCAGGCGTCCAAATCTCAATTTGACCATTGGATTTCTTTAAAATTTGGGTCACAAGTAAAAATTTTTATAAGCTTCATGTGAGCTTTGGAATCACATTGATCAGACACCAAACAGAGAAATTGCATAATCCAAAAGTTAGGCCGGAGGTGCTATCATGATAGCAATTTAATGCTGTCATAACAACAACAATATTTTAGGTTGGGATGCCCATGAATTTTGATCTGACTTTTGGGTCTTTTTAAAATTTGGTAGACTTGTATTACTCTTTGAATGTGACGTGTAGGCTCTATAATCACTCTGATTAGAGGTTGGATAATGAAATGATGTACTCCGAAATTTGGTTTGAATGTGCTGTCATGACAGCAAAAAATGTCCAAATTTGTAACGTGTCCAAATTTTAATCCAATCGTTTGATCTTTTTAAAATTTAGAACACTATTAACAAACATTATAAGTGACTCTTGAGCTTTAAAATTACATTAATCGAAGGTTAGACGGTGAATTGGGGCCTCCCAAAAGTTTGCTTGAGAGGGCTGTCATGATAGCAGATTAATGCTGTCATGATAGAAATTAAATGACCATGTTTGTCTTGTCTACTTTCATGTACTATACCGTAATTCTTTAAACTTTTCTAAAAAAATTAATTTAAATGTGTATTTTTTTGGTGTTTTAAATAGTGTGTTTCCTAAGTTAATTTTAGGATCAACTCTTTAACCACACTTAGTTTGTTTGACTTGGGTGATTTTTGGGTAACACTCAGGGCAAGTGTTACATTATACACCCTAAACTAGCTTCCTTATTGAACCAGTGGATAGCTAGCAAGGTTCGAGTCCCTCGTTGAACTAATAGGATAGTCTATTATTGACCAAGTGAGATAATATGATTATAATCAATCTAGGGCCCTACCACATGGATTTAATTCTATACTCCTCTTCCTAGGTGAACTCTCGCCTCTTAAAATCATGCAATGCATACTCATGCAAAAGTCTCATTTAATTTAATTCATAACACTCCATATAACCAAATTCATTGAACTTCATTATTTTACAATTCATTGAACTTCTTAAACACATTTTCATTGAACTCCTAATGACACAATTCATTAAACTCCAAATTCAAACAAGTCATTAAACTTCTCATAAACACATGTACTTATAGAACTTCATTAATAAAATTCATTATACTTTATTAACCACAAAATCATTGAGCTTTCAATAAAACATAATATGAAAATCCACTAATATTGTTCTCAAAGAATTTCACATCATAAGCTATTGAACTTACAAAATCAACCTAATGGATTCTCAAGCAATTTATGTCACACTTGCATTTCATTTCAATTTATACATTTCAATAATCAATTATTAATCAATAAATTAATGAACACACAAAAGCATAAGATAGAATTCTCTTGGTTACCTCAAACTTTTGAGAGGTTAAAGGTTTCACCCCTCAAATACTCACTCATAAAGCTTCCAAGAAAATAGAATGGTGCTGATGATAGTCACTCTACAAGCATTTACAATGCAAATCATCAATATTTTCATTTGAGCTAATTTTCACCACCAGTTCAACATTTCTTAATACTCAATATTTATTCTTGACTCATGTAAAAGTATGCATATAGTTTCTTAGATTCCTTTATCCCTCATTAGTATTATTGAGCCCTATAATAGTTATTAATGGGACCACATTATTCCCAACCACTATACTTATAAGAATTTTGGACACTAATTGCTCCTCAACCACCAATCCTTATATAATCATAAATACCAAGTTTACTTAGCTCAATCTACTCTCATTAACTCTATTTAAGTCAATAGTTTTAGACTCATAGCCTCTATGAACCGAAAATCATCATCATCAATCAAATCCTAACTTCTAGCTCTAATTTCTACCACTAAGAAAATGAAAGAAGATAGAATGATTTAAGTAAGGAAGCTTACCTGTAATGTTTAGAAGCTCTAACATACTCCTAATATTTAGATTTCTCAAGCCCTAGCATACCCCTTTCGCTGCTCTCTCAGTTTTCTTTGTTTTCTCTTCTTTTTGCTTCAATTTCATGACTTATGACAACAGAAATGTGACCATGCACCATGACGGATGCACAATGTGCCATGGCACATGACACAGAGAGCCTTTTCCCAGGTGTGTTGCCATGCATGCGCTGCGATGGCTCATCCACAAGCTGCGGTATGTGGCACAGTATCTTGCTTTCTAGAATTTCTTCATCTTTCATTCCCGGGTGACCCAATTCTCCTTCTGCCTCACATTTAGGGCTAAAATTGAGACCAAACACGCTCATTAGGTCTCTTTAGCCACACACCTCACTAATACACACTTTATCAATCTAACTAGGCTTATTTAATCTAATTTAAAATTGAGGATGTTACAGCCTGCTTCTAAAAATTCCCTCTCAAGGATAAGGCAAATTCCTCATACCATCATATAAATCCTGCATCATAAGTTATAGTCTTTCCTTTTCCATGCGTTTTGACATTTTCAAGGACATAGCAGAGAACTCATTTTCCTCCAGCTATTTATCCATGTGGTCTTGAATTCCTTGTAGCACTTCCACTACTAGATTGTTAGATGTAACCAGCAAATTTTCTTGTTTACTACTTGGCTTTGACCATGGGCTTGTGTTGCTACTACTCGTTGACATTAGCATTACGTGCTCACAACGTTCAGCCATCTCAGCTACAAGCATCAATGGCTTTGACCTTGTGAGTATAGAGTTTCCTTCTAGTTTGTGAAAACCAACACCTGTTTCATTAGTCCTTTTGTCCTTTTTTGTCCTTACCATCTTTCTTACACAAGTCCTACCGGATGTGCCAAAAATTGTTTGTCAGGAATAAGTTACTAGGAATGCTAGAGATATTGAGTCTCAATTGATAACAAAGAGATCTCTGAACTCTCTTACTATAGTTTACCCAAATGTAAAAGATATGTAAGACTTGGTATAACAAGTGTTTGATTATTACTAAAATGTTATGAAATGTAAAAAGTTACAAATTTGGATTGAAGATAAAAACTAAGTAATAAACCTAAGAACTATGGGTGCAAAATGTGAGTCTTTTGAGTACTATCCATTGTCTTCTTTTGCGATTTGGTCTTTTATTTATAGTGATAGAGTGATGGTAGCTTCTTCCTTAGAATCGAGAATGTTTTTACAAATAATCAATGATGTTGCAAAACTCATGGCATGGTCTTAACTCAATGTTTTCTATTTTTAGTAACTAGCACATTTTTCCATGATACTTGGGCATAATGATGCTATTCTCATGAGATCCGAGATCATTTGAGGTCGTGTCTTTATGTACTAATGGTCCTCAGAGTAGGTTTGCAACTAGTAGGATTTTGACATGTTTAACTAGTCGTGGCTTCCTATTAAGCTTGGGGCTAGTTCTTTTGTTTAGATTATTGATTGGACCTAACTCTTCAGTGATTTAGCCCATATGGCTTTAAGACCTACTCAAACGCTTTGTTAAGTAATGTTTCATATTTAGCCCAAACATGCCATAAGAATCATGAGTCATCAGTCTTTTAGTTTGTCATCTAGTCCAATTGATAAAACATTAATATAAAGTACTCATTAGTTGATATTGTTTGTGAACTTTGAGGCACATGCTGAATCAAACCCATGATTGACAAAGTAAACTCTAACTAGCAAGCCATGAGTTCAAGCCAATACTCAATTGTTTGAAATCACAAGATGATAGTTGAGAAGAAATTTTTAAAATATTTTTAAACTAAATAAGTCATCTGTAAATGAGTCAAAAATAAAAGCAACAATATGAAATACAAATTAACCCTCAAATTAATAAAGGATTAAAGTGTACGCTATTTGAAGGAACATTGAGCACCCTGCATTAATAAATTAACCATTTTTTCTCCTAAATCATTTTCCTAAAGAGCAAGAATTCCCCTTCGTTAGTGATTTGTTAACTCTACTATTTTTTGTCTTGATGTGGCATGTCCTTTACTACTAATTTGTCCCTAAATTATTTTTTAGGGGTGCTAAGTACCTTGAAGTTTTGTTAAAATAAAATTTAATAAATATTATTAAAATATTTAATATTTTAAAATTTAATTTTAAATATTAATATTTATAATATTGATAGAAACTTTATAAATTATTTTTAAAATATTAATAGCTCGAATTAGATTTTCAAAAATTTACATATGACTTGTAAATTGTATATATGTGAAGATTAGTAACAAAAATAATAATGATTTCAAATAAATTATAGAGAATGAATTTATAGGAAAATTAATAATGATTAAGTCCTTTAAATATTGCAAGTCATTGTTTTTTTGGTCAGCTATGGTTTTCCTTCAAAATATTGCACCAACCAATTTTTATATTTTAATATTTTGCATCTTTGTATTAAAATTAATATTGTTTTAATGAAATTGCAAATCTTTTTTTAAATTTAAAATTGAAAATATATTACATTATATGAAAATACCAATTAAGAAAAAGTAAATTTCAATTCTAAATATCTATTACTTGATTGTTAGTTGACTAAAACAATTACAGAGAATGATCTAAAAAATTTAAAAGACTTAATTAATATTAATTTTCTTAAAAGATCATTTTCTTAATAAATATTAAATATTTTAATAATATTTATTAAATTTTATTTTAATAAAAATTTAGGGTGCACAACACTCTTAGAAAAAGAGTTCAAGGACAAGTTAGTATTAAAGATATACCATATTACTAAAAAAATGATAGAGTTAACAAATTATTAATGGATGGAGACTTTTGCTCATGGTTTAGGATAGAAATGCCCTATTTATTAGCATAAGGTGCTTAGCATTTCTTAAAGCAAAGTACAGGAGGACAAAAATAATTTAGCCCATTAATAAAAGACATCTAATTATTTAGAAAGAAAAAAACATATGCAAAAATTTTAAAAAATAAAAGAACAAAATACAGTGTAAAGAATTATGTTAATAAAAATTAGATGATTTGGAGATCAATTTATTTTTATTTAATTTAGCCACATATGTCAAGTCATATACATACTTTATAAATCAAATTAATTTGAGGGCTAATATATGTTTTAAAACTTAAAGGATTAATGTGATAATTTAAGAAAATGTTAAAAACTAGATTGATAAAAATTAAATTTGAAGAATCACATCAACACGTAAAGTAAATTCGATGGACTAAAAATTTATTATCCCATATCCAATTTGAACACGGTAACTACCATTCTTATTTTAAGATAAAGATTATCAGATCACAAATACAATTCCAGTAACTTGAAAGCCTCTGGCTTGCCACTGAAATATGATAAAACATGTACAAGAATCTTGGTTCAGATCTTATTCGTAGAACAACCAATAATATACAACAGTATTAACCTCTTTATGACATTATACAAATTCATCAGATGCAGCCATATAAGACCGTCGATGGATCTTCATATCTTCTTAAACGCAGAGATCATATTTTCCGTGGAAGATTATTCAAAGTTCAAACCTATTCTTGACAGAATTGAGAGAAGTGAGCACTCTTCACATACCTATACTTGATAAAGAAGACGAAGAAGAAGATGAAGAAGACGACGATGATGTCGATCAGAGTTCAAGGAGGTTCATAATGAATCTGCTGATCTATCATTGTGGACTTCAATGTTAATATTAATATTCCTCTATGATTCTGGAGCTGAGATGAAAGAGATTTAATATTGTATAAGTAGTGTGAGAAGATGAAGCTGTTGGAAAGACGGAAAGGAATGAGCATATAAGTTCTGTTGAACAACTATGAAATCTATAATTATCATCATCAGCGTCTACCTGGATTTCAGGGTTCTCAGCACGTTATATAAATATAGTGATAAGACAGATCCCAACCTTTCAACTTCAAAGTACTTTATTTATTTAAGGTTAGGGATTACCGAAAGTACTTGATACTATTACTAGATTAATTGACCACTAATCTCGTTTTCCCCTTTTTTAGAGTGTACATCTGTGTGTGTCCTTCACTCTTGAGGTTCTAAAAGATATCATTCGCTGTCATTATTTGTCTTTTGAAAAGCTCTCCCTGGATGCACAAAGCATGATGAGAAATAAAGGATAATGGTCATAATTTATAAATAATATGATTTGATTTGAATTTTACTTTTTTTTATTGATGAATGATATATTAATTTATTATTATTTTAATGTCAGTTTTTAAAGATGTTAGTTAATTTTAGCACTGGCTTCATTTTTGTAATAGGTTTCAAACATTAAAACATTCTTTTTACTTAGTCTTATGTTTGCAATTGCAGTCTTGATAAGAATAATCCCATTATATTTTAAAAAAATTCTAATATATTAATGTAGTTTGCGTGAAACATAAAAAAAATTTCTTAAAATTTTATTTATAAATTAAAGAAACTTTTTTTTCTTAAACTCTTAACATTTACAAAACTATCTTAAAGAATATTTAATTTTTATAAAATTTTCAATATTTTTATACATTCACTTCATTTGAAAATTAATTTTTTTTAAATACTCTCTTGATCCTATTTATAAGACATTTAGAGAAGGGTTTTATATTTCATTTCAAGAGATACCATATTGATTACTTATTATCCATTTTTCTTACACTTTTATTCAACTTTAACGTAAAAGTAGGGAAAAAAATAATGAACTTTTAAT
The DNA here is from genome assembly GCF_029017545.1 of Prosopis cineraria. NCBI lineage: Eukaryota > Viridiplantae > Streptophyta > Magnoliopsida > Fabales > Fabaceae > Prosopis > Prosopis cineraria. Next base: position 14,584,121 of record NW_026555332.1, on the reverse strand, counting down.
ATGAGTAAAATAGGAAAATTTTAAATTTTTAGACAGAGTTAATAAAAGTTTTTCTAATACTAGTAAACAATACTAAAAATAATTTATAAATAGGATCTAATAGAATATCAAATAACTTGATGCTATCACTTAAGTGGCATCTATACATTTAGTGCATTATTATACTAGCAATATATGTTGTTAAATAATAAATACTGTTAAGATATACTTTCTTGATTAAAAAATATAAAATATTTTTTGAGGTGTTAAATGTTCAAAAATATAAGATATTTTTATTCTTTCAAATTATAATCATTGCTTCTCTTTTCTTTTTTTAAAGTACCCCTATTAAGTAAATTACTTTATATTTATTTTAGGATAAAATATCCTATTAAATATGAATAAAAATGAAAAGATATGGTTAATCTGAAAAAAGTAACTTCTTTATTGGGGTGAATTTTAATTAAAAATGCTTTATATTTTTTAACAGAGGGAATATTATGCCTACTGAGATTTATTTTGTTGAAATTTGTTGATATTTATTCTATTGAGATATAATGAATATTTAGTATTTATTAGTTATTATTAGGATACTTGTTATTTATTATTAGGATGGTATATATATTGTAAGTTCTTCATATTAATGGTAAAGAACTCTTTTTCAATTCTCCTTTTCTTTCTCCCATAACTTCTTTCTATAAGATTAGGTTGCAACATCTAAGAAAGGGGGTGAATTAGGTGTTTAATAAATTTTGAATTTTAAAATATTTCTTCTAAAAAGGGAAGCAAGATGTTAATCAAAATACTATTCTAGAAATCTTTGCAAGATTTAGTTCCAAAGGTTTCACAAAGCCAAGTGAGCACTTAAAACAAGAATGCAAGTTAAAACAAAATTTCTAAGGATAAGAAGATAGATATGTTAAAGTTCAAATATCTTTTGGAAAAAAAAATATTTGAAATTCTTGATAAAAAAAGAGGTGAGCACTTAAAACAAGAATGCAAGTTAAAACAAAATTTCTAAGGATAAGAAGTTAGATAGGTTGAGGTTCAAACATCCTTTGAAAAACATATTTGAAATTCTTGATAAAAAAATGAGCAAATATTCAAAATAAGGATATTAATAAAAACAATTACCAAAACATAGTATTCAAAACAACTTATAACACAATTTTCCAAAACCAAGAACTAAGAGATAATGAATTCAAAAAGCTGAATGAAATTAAAGAGAGAGTAGAGAGATTACACAAATCAATGTATTCTTGTTTAGCCTAACCATTTGATTTACATCCAGTCCTCAGAACACTTATGAGATTTTCTCTACTAAATACCACAAATTTAACTAGGCACTTGTGAGCCACTACAATGTCTCACTTAAAGATAATGATCACTTTATAATTATTCAAGGAAATCTCTCTCTAAACTAGCTACAAGGGAACTCTTCCCTCAAAACTGACAAACAAATGTGAGAGTATTTCTTAATGAATTCTCTCTCAAAGAGATAATAAGAATAGCAAAGCACACTCTATTAAAGTCTCTCAAGAGTAGATATGACAATCAAAGCTTATAAACCAACAAATTGAGAGCGAGTTCAAAAATGTGGTAGGTAAAAAAACTAAGTACAATCAATTAATCTCTTTTCCACTTACTTAAATGATATTCTATTTATAGTTTGAAAAAGATTATAGTCATTAGAGACCTCAACTAACAATGTAGAGTCATTACATTGGATGTGTATATAAGGAAATTGAGCAAATGAACTTTTTTCATGAAACTCATTAAATGCATGTCAGAACTTTAAAACACGTAATGTTTTAGGTTCATCCTCACATGATGCATGAGTGGTGCAAAAAGGGCTTAACAAGGTTAAGCTCAATATGCATGTGGAGACTCTTCGAAACTTTTTTGTTTTAGGAAGGCAGAAGCACATGCTTCTTTAGAATGCTAGAATACTGTGGGCTATTGCAGATGCACATATAGATGAGGGTGGGCAAGTGCCTCTACTCAACTTGAAAAAATTTGTAAGGAGTAGGTGGAACTTTTAAAAATTTGCCTCCATTGCTCGAATATTTTTGAAACTGCTAGACTCAAACTAAAATATATCTAAGTTCAAAAAAATTTGGGTATTTTATATTTCACTTAAGTCTAATAGATTTTAAATTTTGAATATATTATATTTAAATTTAGATTATTTTTATAAAAATATCTTTTAAATTTCCTTTTCTAATATTATTTTACAAAAGCAAATATTTATTTTATATATTAAATTTTTTTACTATTTTTAATTTATGCCCCTATTGGCTCAAGGCCCTATGCTCACCACTGTGCGTAGGGCCATTTTGCAAGACACAAGGAATAGATATAAGAAGTGAACAATCTCTTGAACACATTGAAAAATGCATGGATGTGATCTAGAACTTGTGAGTTTAGGCTTAGATAAGTTTTAAGCACTTAGGATGAAATGGGTAAGCTTAGGTGTTTAAGGATTAGGTTTGGGGAAACTTGAGCAAGATACTAAAACTCATAATGGTCAAGCTAGAACACATGAGAATAAGAAGTTTTAAGCACTCGAGTTGCAACATGGACTCAAAACTCATGATGGTATGAACTGATCCTTGTGAGGATGAGTAGTCTATAATCAAGGTTAATATTGTCACACTAAAACTCACGTGTTCAAAGTGCATAGAACCAAGCTCCTCTTTATCACTCTAAAACTTGTGTGTTTCATTCCTGAAATTTTTGAGTAGGCTAGAGGCAACCTCCTTTTTGGAGATATAAAACTCGTATGTTTAAGCATCATAGGATCAAGGGTCGGTGTTCTAGAACTCAAACTCATGAGGGAACACTCTAAAATTGGTGAGTATGAGATTTAACACTCAAATAATAATGTAAGGCATTTTGACCAAAACATGTGTGTTTTGACTAGGACACGTGAGGATGAGTTTGAAGAATGAAATGCACAAAGATATTTTCTAAATTAAAGAAACCTTGAGTGAGTGTGATAGCGTAAGACTTGTCTCTCAAACATGTTGTACCAAAGTATGCAAATGCAAGCTCTCATATTTAAAAGGTTTTTTAAGAATAAGAACTGAGAAAACTAAAGATAAAACCTATTTAACTAATTCTTCACTTGTTCTTCATTCTTTGCTCTCTTAAGTTGGTTTTGTCATAAATAATGTTAAAATATGCACATAAACAAAACCTTTCTTGGGTTTTGTTATCATCAAACTAAAGTATTCAAAATTCTCCTCCTTTTTTATGATGACAAAAACTTAAGATTGTTATTAGTATTTTTAAAAACATAAGTTGCTCCCCCTTAAATAGTTACTCCCCCTTAATGTGAGTATGAACTTAATAAGTGTTAGAGCAAGATAAATAAAACATAAATACTAATAAGTATCAGAGCAAAGAGATATAACTAAAATGTACCTTTCATTAATATCAAAATGATTACAATATGGTTAGTACAATATCAATGATAAACAAGAAAAGTACAAAGCAGAATCAAAATAAAAGAGCAAAATAAAAATAAAGAACTAAAGCTCTTGCTCAAATCCTCTCTTCTTAGTCATTTCTTCCCCTTTGTCATTATCAAAAAGGATATTTCAGACTAATGCTTCTATAGAAAACCCTCATTCAACCTCTAAGAATTTCATTGCCAGAGAAAGAGGAATGTTAGTTTGAGGAGTTTGGATAGGAATCTCGGGTATGGGAGGAAGAATGGAGGTAGTACCACTATAAAAATTTGTATATAAGATGTCAAAAAATGATGGTTAAAAGAAAATATATCATATATGAGAGCAGTGGGTGATAGTCAGGAAATAAACAATAAGTTTTTTAAATACCCATCATTTATCCCGTCATATAAAGTTTAAAATTTAGATTATAAAAATATTAAAAATATTATTGTCAAGGCTTTAAATGACGAGTGCTTGAAAATACCCATCATTTAAAGTTTAATAACATTTCAAATTTCTATCAATAAAAAAAAATTTTAAACGTTAAATGACAGGTATTTTGTCATTTAAAGCCTTGACAATATATGATGGGTGTTTGAAATGCCTGTCATATATTAGGGAATAAATGATAGGCATTTAAACATTTATTATTTATTTCATTTTAATACATTATTCTACTTTATTTTTTAGTTTGCGCCTGATTGTCTTCCTCTACTCTTCTCTTCTCTACTTGTACACGAAATAAAAAAAAACTCTTACAATCTTCCTCCATTGTTGTTGTTGACCACCATGGATTGCTTCGACGTGAAGCCACAGCTTCATGTGCTGTTGTTTGTCGTCATTCACCATTTTAGGTTCTTCCTTTTTGGGTTTCAATTCTTTTTGCTCTAAGGTGTGATTTCTTTGTTTTTTATTCATTTTCTTCCAATATCCATTAATTTTTAGGTCATGTGAATAATTTATTATGGATTGTTTTATTAGTTGATTTTCTTGTGCAAGTTTATGCTCATTTATTGCCTATTTTAAAATTGTGAGGTGTCAAAAATTGATGATGTTGGATGTGTTATTGACTTCAGAATGCTAATAGATGATATAAGTAGCCTTAGGATGATTGTTAGGATGAAAATGAGTGATCAAAACGATATATTTATGATGATTTTATTTTTCTATGAATTTTGCATGATTTATTTGAATAATTTTTAATTTAAATTATATGCCTTGTTTGATCAAAGTAGTTTTATTTAATTTATTTGAATAATTTTTATTTAAATTGATTGAAAAATGATGTGTATGGTGTTTTTCTTTTTCCTATGATTTTTAATGAATTTTAGATATAATTTTATAATAATTAGAGTTGATTTAAAAATGCTATTTTGTGATAATGTTGTTGCTATTGGGATTGTATATAGTTGAAATTAGTTTTTTGAGTGCGATGCTAGGTTTAAAAAGACGGTTTGAACTTTAGAAATACTTTTTCTATACAATTATGTTGTTGAATTTTTTTTTTTGTAGTTGAAGGAATAAGTGAATGTCCATACATTATGACTCACAATTCATTAGTTACTCTATATTATGTGTAGAGCAGTTAATTTCTTTTTGGATCTTTGTATCATTCCTTTCCTTTCCATATTCATGAGTCACCAATTACATTTCTTTGAATGTAATTTTTTCTAGATTAAAGTTATGGATAATGAATGGATGTCTACTAATCAATTAAGTAAAGAATACTTGAATGGTGTGAAAGAGTTTATAAAGTTTGCTCTTGAGCATGTGAAAGAACCTAGAAGAATAGTGTGCCTTATGTAAGACGTGGTCTTTTAAAGCAAATTAGTGCATTTTAGTTGGAAAACCATTTATTATGTCATGGAATTGATGAAAATTACAAGTGTTGGCATAAGTATGGAGAGACTAGAGACAACAAATGTACTAGTAATTGGGAGTATATAGGAAGATTTGAATCAAATGATTATGGCATAGATACTTATGAGGGTAATTGTCTTGAAGAGATAGCTAATGCAAATGAAAGGGAACTTGAGGATTGTCCTAAAATGTTAGAGATATTGAAAAGTGATGTAGAGAAGCCCTTGTATGCTGGTTGCACTGAATTCACAAAGTTGTCAGCAACATTGAAATTGTACAACTTGAAAGTGAGAAATTGATAAAGTGATAAGAGCTTTATAGAAAATCTTACACTTATAAAATAACTTCTACTTGCAAAAAACGAGCTTCCAAAGACTATGTATGAAGTAAAACAAATGCTACACTCAATTAGCATGAGTTATGAGAAGATACACGCTTGTCTTATGATTGCATATTATTTAGAAATGAATATGCATAATTAATTGAGTATTCAAAATGCAATGCCTCATGCTACAAAGAGAACTGAAAGAATCTAGAGAAGGCGTTATAGTACTTTCCCATAGTACTTAGATTTAGACGACTGCATAATAGTGTAGAAGATGCAAAAAAAATGACATGGCATGTGGATGAACAAATCAGAGATAGGAAGCTTTGACATCCAGTTGACTTTTCTCAATGGAAAAAAATTGATCTCGATTACCTTGACTTTGGAGAGAAGATAGAAACCTTTGCCTTGTATTATCTACAAATGAAATAAATCCACATAGGCTTCAAAGTATCACTCATAGTACATGGCTAGCTATTTTGGTAATTTACAACTTACCTCCATGGTTATGTATAAAGTGAAAATATATAATGTTATCTATTCTAATTTTAAGGCCAAAATAGCTGGGAAATGATATAGACATATATTTTGCTCCTTTAATTAAGGATATGAAATTGTTATAGGAGAATGGTGTTGAGGTATATGATGAATATAGAGAAGAAATGTTCAATTTGATAGCATTGTTGTTTGGCACAATCAATGATTTTCTAGCATATGATAATTTGTCAGGGTACAATATCAAAGGAAAACTCAGATGTCCTATTTGTGAAGAGGGAACACATTTAGTAAGATTAGAACATGGGATGAAAAATGTTTACCTCGAACATCATAGATGGTTGCATCTTGATCATTATTATGAGTGCCTAAAAAAGCCTTCAATGAGAATTTAGAAGAAAGTAAGGAACCTTTACCATTGACAGGTGAGCAATATTTTAATAAGGTGAAGAATTTGAATATTGAGTTTGCAAACCTTTTGCAAAGCATCTTAGGACATCTGGGTGAAAAAAAGGTTTATTTTCTTTAACCTATCATATTGGCAATCCTTTTATGTGAGACATTTTCTCAATGTCATGCACATTAAGAAAAATGTGTGTGATAATTTAATTGGTACATTACTCCATATTCCAAGAAAGACTAAAAATGACATCAAGGCAAGACTTGATATGATTTCCATATGGATAAGGGAAGAGTTGGCATCGCAAGAGAAGGAAAGTCACACATTTCTTCATGCAGTGGCTTATACACTGTTGAGAAAAGAAAAGAAGACTATTTATGAGTCACTTGCTACTATTAAAGTTTTAGAGGAGTACTCTTCAAACATTAGGAACCTTGTGTCATTGCACGATTTGAAGTTGAAGGGTTTAAAATAGCATGGTTGCCATGTATTGATGCAAAATTTTATTCTAGTTGCTATATATTCTATTTTACCTAATATGGTTCAAGTTACGATCATAAAATTGTATTTCTTCTTGAAGTCTATATGTAGTAAAGTGATTGACCCAATAAAATTGCCAAGATTGCAAAGCCAAATTGTGTTAATCTTGCGTAAACTTAAGATGTATTTTTCACCTCTATTTTTTGACATGATGGTGTACCTAACTATTCATCTAGTTAGAGAGATACAAATGTGTGGCCCAATTTTCTTGAGATAGATATACCCATTCGAGCGTTACATGAAGATACTAAAAGGGTATGTAAAAAATTAAAGTTAACTTGAAGGTTGCATTGTTGAACAATACATTTGTAAGGACACAGTTGAATACTATATTGAGTACTTATCAAATGTCAATCATATTTGGCTTTCGACTTCTCAGCATGATGGTAAAATTGATAGGGAAGAACTTATGGGCAATAAAGTAGTTACAATCTCCAATTTATAATAGGAACAAGAACATTTATATGTACCACATAACTCTATAGAGGTTGAGGAGTTTGTAGAGATGCATATGGCTAAGATTAAGAGGGATAACCCTAATAGATTAGACACTTGGTATGCAAACAAGCACAATAAGCATTTTACATTTTAGATGAAATAGCATATTCTTAAGAAGTTAACTACCAATCCTGATTCACTTTCTAAAAAATTAAAATGGTTGGCAAGAGGTCTAAATAAAAAAAGTTCTTTCCTTCATTGCTATCTCATTAATGGCTACACATTCTATACCAAAGAGTGAGATGATCGAAGCATAATAATAGTAGTGTAACTCTTATAAAGCAATGCATATATGTAGTACTAAAGACAAAAATCCTTTGTATGCAAAAATCCTTTAGGATAATGGAGCATATTTGGGAGTTAGATTACACCAAGTTTCAATTTTAGTTATAAGTGGGTTGATCATAAAAATGGTCTTAAAGTTGATGACTTAGGGTTCTTAATGGTGGGTCATGGTAGAGAAGGTTTTAAAAACAAACCTTTTATTTTGGCTTCACAAGCTCAATAAGTGTTCTTTGTTCCTAATTAGTATAAAGTAAATTGATCCATTGTTATATTGAGCAATAAAATAAATGAAGATATAAATGATTCTATAGTGAAGATGGTCCATTTATAGAGACATCATTTGAAAATTACTTCATTAATGATGAAGCTTTTTATATAGGAAACGATCACATTGAAGATATTTGAATTTCAAAGAAAAGTGGTAAAAGAATTCGAGCAAAGAAGGAGAAAAAAGATAAGGAACATAGAAGAAAAAGAAAAAGAACAATTTAAAGTTACTTGTTTTGTGTGATTTAATTTTTTATCATTATTTATTATGTGCTTTTTTTTATAATGTGTGATTTAGCTTAAACTTGTAAGTTACTTATTATGTGCTTTATTTTCTATATTGTTACTTATTATTTATTTTTTTCTACTTTTGTAGGTAAATGGCTTCTCAAAGGAGTGCTAGTTTCAATGGACATAGTAGTGTTGATCCTAGCATTGACATGAATGACCCTCCAATTTAGCAAGAAGAAAATTAAATAATAAGATGATTGATATTGATGACTGAGGTCAATAGAAGAAGGACTGTTGGACAGAAATATGAAGTTAAATAAAATTATAAAGATCAACTTATCAAGACCAATGGAAATAAATCCATCAGCTATATAGGGGTTGTGGCAAAAGTAAATGTGCCCATTATAATTAGGCACAAGAACAATGTTAGTCCAACAATGAAAAATTATATTTAGGAGCAAGTAGAGGTAAAACATTTTACTCACATCATTGTATTTAATTGAAATTAATTGACCAAAAATCTAATTAGTTATCTTGGTTTATAGGCAGCATTTGCAATTAATGCTAGTTGGATGAAATTTGTTATCCAACAAGTTGGAAAGGCAATACGGACACTTTTATATTTTGTGGGAGCAAAATACATTAAAAAATTAGGCGAAAACATTAGTGTTAAGGTCCCTAACTTAATAAGGGCATTAGTTTTACAAGAATAGTATGATAAATTTGTTGCATAATGTCTTAAGGGACAATTTTAGGTAAGAACAATGAAATGAATTAATTTTTACTGTCAATATGTTTACATTTATTGATATGATTTTATGTGTTTTGCATAAGAATTGAACAACAACAAAAAAGAGTTGCATGAGAAAGATCTATACCCTTACAAGAAGGGACGCATAGGATATGCAAGAATTGAGCAACAAATGGTATATTAATATTTATACTATATAATTTTAGCTTATTTCATGGATATATGTACTATACTGACATTCAACTTTATTTAAATTCATAAATCAAGCAAGAGGGTTTAGGAGCAAGCTCAAATTTATATCACAAACTCTTCATAGAAGGCTAAACCAACAAAGAAAGAAATATTGTTAATGAATGTGTTTAGAAGCTTGCTGACAAATATGTAAGTACATTAGTAGCAATGACATTGTTGATATTATCATTTTTTCTTATCATCAATTAACTAACTTAACTTTCTCACTATATATTTCATAGGCCGAGATTAAGAAAAGTGGCACACTTGATGATGATGATGTCTTAGGCAATGCATTAAGCTATCTCAAACACCTTAGTAGAATTAGGAGTTACAGATTATGTGTTACATAAAAAGGAAATTAAATATTCAGGATATCGAAGAATACAAAGTCAACAAAGGATGTGAGTGCAAGGGCTGAGATTGCCACACTAAAAGAGAAACTATGTAGGCAATGGAACATGATTAAAGCCTTGCCAAAAGACAAACAATCAAGAAGGAGAGTTTTATATTAGCCATAGTAGGAAAGGTAGTTACAGTGTAATACATCCTATTAAAAATCTCCTTGAAATAAAATATTATTAATTTATTTTACTTATTTTTGAATATTTTTATTTTTCATGACTTTAATATAGTATGTTACTTATTAATATAGGGTAAGAATATAGGTGAGTTGTTGGAAAATAGCCCGAATCATTAAGTGGTTGTTATCAATTGGGTGTCCAATATGCCAGAAGACATGCTACATAATATGCCACTCCTTGTGTCCTATGTATGGGTTGTTATTGATGTGCCAAAAGATTTGAAATATTTGCTACCTATTCCCAACGAGGATGCATGGATTGTGGGAGAAATGATTTGTAGTTTTGTTGGATAGCAAGCTAGTCAACTTAAGATGCCAAGTTAAAAAAAACAACTAGTAAAGATGCACAATCCAAGAAAAAGATGATACTCTAATCTAAGCTCTCCTCAAAAAATATAGTTTCCTATAAAGTTGTGCCTGAATAAGAGCCTCAATTGCCAAGCCAATACGGAAACTTACTTCAGGCATATGAAAAGATTCATAGGTCTAATCCTTTGGTCCTGTAAATCCTGTTCGAGGCTAGTATATGTGGCGAAGATTGATATGATATGCTTTTGTTTGATATTATTGATGAACTGCTTCAATATGATATGACTAACATCACTGTTCTCAGCTTTTACATATGATAATTTTTTTTCATATATAAATAGTTAGTATTTTAAATATAAGGTAATCTATTTGAAATATTTATAGTAGATGCTTATATGAAAAAATTATTATCCCTTTCGATTGACAAACAAAGTTTATCTTCATTAGTCTTCATGAGATTGGTGCACATGCCTTAATTAAAAAAGGAAAATATTTTAGAACAAGTAAAGGCATTAAGCGAAGATTTCAAAGCAAGTACTTGAAAAGGGACATTATTCATACTGCTAAGGGTAATGTACTTCTCACTTATCTTAATGATTTTTTTATGTTAGTTTAATCAATTAATTATAATTTTGCAACACTTACTAATACTATTAGCAATCATTGGATGTTGATTGCCATCAAACCATTTAGCAACACTTCAAAGATATATTATCTCGATTCTCTTGAAGAGCAACTAGGGAATCAACAAATTTTATTGGAATTGATTAATATATAAGTACATAAAGTATTTCACATATTTATTTATTTATTTAAATTTCAGACTGACATATTTTTAACCATTTTATTAGAGTGATTGTGTTATACTGCATAAACACAAAACAATCAATTCTAAAGTTGTTTACAAATGTTGATGCATCATATACTTGGAATTTAATAAACATAATTAGAATTGTTATTGAATTGAAGTATAATGCATTAATACATATTCATTGGTTCTTCAATTTGTAGTACCCAAGACAAATGAAAAATTGCTTAGATTGTGGCTTCTGCGTGATGAGGTTCATGAAGGATATTATAATCCATAACAAAAGCATAATTCTCGAGATAGTATGTCAACATTATTCACTTTTCAATTACAACAAAAATTTAGTGTATTGAAATTAACTTATGGTGGATCATTTATATATTATAGTATTATGATGATTTTTACATTGAAGAATTTAGGAATGCAAAAATAAATGAGATAATTGAGGAATGGTGTCAATATATTTTTCAAGTATGGACCTCGCACAAAGAAGATCAATAAAACTATCTAGAGAAGTAGCCAAGATGTTTATAGTTTTAACAGGTAGTTTACTTTGAAAATTAGTTTACTTTAGAAAACTACATTTGTTTACTTGATAGATTAGTATAAGAGATGTTCCATCGATTAATTTTGCAATTGAATACAATAAATTCTATTGACATTCAAATCTATAAATGTTGGAATGGCTGTTAGTTGCTAATTTGATTTTTTTTGTACGGGACTGATATAAATAATAACTCTCATATTTAAAAAAAATCATATAATAAATGAAATGATTTACCCATCATTTAAAGTATGATAAAATCTTGCCAGGATTATATTGCCAGAATTTGCCATACTTTAAATAACAAGTAAATTATTTACCCGTTATTCAGTCTTTCCCCTAACACCTTGGATGTTTAAAAGTTATATTTTAAATGAGGGTTATATAACCATCATTTGTTGGAGGACTTTAAATGTCAGCCACATAAATGACAGTTATTAACCATTATTTTTGGGCTAAAATAGCTATCACTAATTTCTTTTTTGTAGTAGTGTGGAAGGAGGATTGTATAGGACCATAGTCTGGTGTTTGGATCTAGAGGGTTCATAGTAGGTATGGAATCCTCATAAGTATCCTCTTTGTTTGAATCAATTATCTCTAGCTCTTCATTCTTTTGAGCTTCAAACCCCATATCAGTAGAACCAGCATCCCTAAACAAATGTTCAACTCTTGGCCTCTGAACCATTATTCTTCCAAACAAGATATGTACTCAGACCCTTCTTTTTCAGTTTCTTTCTGTATGGCTCCAGCCCCTTCGACCACAACCTTAACCTCTTCTTTTGTTCCACCTTAAGAACAGGTCTCGGTTTGTGGGTTTTCTTGGTTGTTAGGATGGATTTCTTTCTGGAGAACGTCTTGTTTATTGAGTACTGTGTCTGAGGTTTTAGAATTTTGGATGGAGAAGGAGGTGGATTCTTATATACTATAGGTGGTAATGGTGGAAGGTCTTTGGTGAGTGAAGCCACCAAATTAGAGATAGTTTTGTCATAATCATCATCTTTGAAGGATTGCAATGATTTTGGCGATGATGGATGTGGAGGAAGGTCCAAAAATAGATCAATGGGAGGCTTTTGGTGGTTAGTGGATGGAGGAGGTGATTTTTACAAAAAAAAAAAAAAAAAAACACTCCCATAGGCATTCTACAAAAGCACTCGCATAAGATGACCCTATAGGAGTGCTTTGAAAGTGCTCCTGTAGTTTAAAAAAAGTGCTCTTGTGGAATTTTTTTTTGTAGAGGGTGGATTTTTTTAAAAAATCATATTACAATTTTACTATTTATATTTATTTTAGTTAAATATTTGAGAATACATTATAGTTAATTTTAAAAAAAATAAGAATTTTTCATATAAGGAATGAAAAAATAAGTTACTAATTAATGTATCTTTTTAAAGATATCATTTAATTGACTAGCTAACGCACATAGGCCTTAAACATTTCCTCTTAAGTTCAATCATTGGGATGATGGGAATGGAAATAATGTTAGGCTTGACTGGCTTCAATTCAGAGTAGTCAAAAAAGTTTGCAGCTTTCAATAATGGGTGGTTTAATAAAAGAAATATCATATTAATTTAACCAACAATTAATTGAATTGAGGGAAATGATTTGATCCCTTTGAATTAATTAAGAATGAGGGAAGTCACTTTTAATTAGGCTCAACAATGCTTGATTGAATTTAATTTGATAGATCAAATATAAAATAATTGCACCAAAAATGTTACTATTATATAGTGATGTGTGTGTGTCTGTTACATATATGTATATGTACGTGTACATAGTTTTACAATCTAAATGATAATACATATTTCCATCATGATTCTTTACTTGAAATTTTTTTTTGGGGTTAAAATTATAAACGTAATGATGATGGTATGTTGAGTTTCTCTTCCAGCAACCACGTCTAAAAGGTTAAATGATAATAGGAGGGAGCCCTGATCTCATAGATTTTGTTTAATCAATCACCCAGTGTTATGGTAAATTTAAGGGATTGAACTACCACCTCTTGTCTAAATTAATTGAAAGTGAAACTGTTTTTACCCGCAGTAATCTTATGAGTATCTTGAGAATATATTTAACATATTTATTTAATTTAATTATATATTTTAAAATTAAAATTTAAGATTTTAAAATAAGCTTATTCAATTCTCTCAATCAGTTTTAATTAAAATTATCGTGATGATAATCTCAGAAATTAAAGCTTGTTAAATTATCTGTGGTCCCCGGCGTGAATGGCATGCGCACGCTCTATATCTTCCTTCATATCTCTTCTCACTTCTCGTTTTCAGTGGAGCAACCACTAGGTAGGGGCCGCAAATTTTTCACAAGATCTTTTAAAAGATATCAATTATTCATGATCACTCATATGGTAAAACTTATTCAATTCATTTTAATTTATAAGATATTTTTAAATAAAGTTTATACATCAATAAATTTTATTAAAAACATTTAACAACTTTATATTTTTACAATAAAAATATAAACTTTTAAAAATACCCATCATTCAATATATTAAAAAGAGAAGAGACATAAATTAACTATAGAAAGAGAAAGGGTGATATTGAAACTAGTGGATTTAATAAAACTTTAATTTATTCAAAGTGTCTTATATTTTAAGATAGAAAAACTCCTTCAAAAGTATCTTATAATTTGGAACGGAGAAAGTATTATAAACTTTGTTGGGCGAAAAACTTAATGTAAAATTTATAGTCCCCATTCTATTTACAATTCCAAATAAACCTTCCATTTATTTTATAAGGGATAAAGAGAGAAAAAATGAAAAAAAATAGCATATCCATATATAAATACTAGATTGAGATTATAAATAAAGGTCTAATAGAAAAAGTCTCAATAAATGTTATATTGAACTTTAAAAATGACATGTCAAGTAAAAATAAAATTATTTATTTTGGTAAGTATAAGGACAGTAGATTTGGTCGACAGCTATGAATATCTCTTCCAATGTATTGAGAGCACTTTTCCAACTAAATTATTACATATACAAAAGCTGCGGTTTGAACTTTCAACTACTTATTTATGTGATGAAAGTATCTACACCTCATGCTAATTTTAGTTGGTAAAATAAAAATATTTTAAAAAGACCTGCGTTTTGAATCTGAGGGAGTATTTTATATTGACATTATATTATTCGTATCTCATATGTTTTACTATTTTTTTATTACTCACAAGTATTTTTTTATTAAAAGCACTCATGTTCAAAACATGGTTAGACACTAAATATGTGGACACTTTTCCTAATAGAAATTTGAATCTTAGTTCATTGTGTTATGAGGAATTAATCTCTTCCACTAGACTCAAACCCTGTTGGTTATATATTTTACTTTTTGAAAAGTAATAATTTCAAGACTAATTGTATTCCATTTTATATTTTTATTAGTAGATTGTATCCTGATTCTTTGGATTGAACCTCTTCTAGTATCCTGGAAATCTATTTTAGATTTTTGTAATCGAATAAAACACAAAGAAAAATGCATGTTTTAGATATGGTGGTCAAATAGTTATTATGAAAATACAGTTATAGGCTTAAAAAAACTAAACTAATTAAAACCCATATATTTTTATCAGCAATAGTCAGCTTAGATGGACTAAATTGACCCAATTTCCTTTAAGAAAGATCCGGAATTCAAACATTATGGATTCGAAATAGGAGAACTACTCTTAATTAAACCTAACAAAGTTTAAATCTAATTCATTAATACCAATTAAATAATGTATAAAAAAAGACATCATGTTTTCATTATAAAATCTATGAATATATATATATATATATAAAATTTAAAATTTAATTAGATAAAGTCATACTATTCTTAAGTAAATAGTATAAATCATCTCATATTTTTCATAAAGTATAGATCCGCAATTTAGTAATATATGGGTGAATACTCACAGTTTTTCATATTTTCTTCTCAATTCCATAATTAACGTAAAATCTGTAACCTTTGAGAGAGTGGGAAGACAACAAATTAAAGATTTAGAACATATATGGAACTCTATATCATTTCGCATGCAATTGCATATTCTATAAAGCAACAATAAAGGAAGAAAAAGAATAATGATGGTGCATGTTGAAGTGCATGTTTCTGAGTGACAAACTAATTTTACTTGTGAAAAACAAGAACAGCACTATCCTAATTTTATAAGGTTTCTGAGGCTGCACGCTTGTTTGTATGAAAGTTTGTGAACTCAGAGACGACGTGTGATAGCTAAATAACTGGCTTTATTGCATATTTTGCTAATGGAAAATGAAATGGGTTTCTGAATGTATGAGTTGATGAAATCTGTCTATATAAATCTGAATTTATTTATATGGGACAACTATTTGATATTTGATTATAGTGATCTATTCATATTCCAATATTGTCTGCGTTTAAATATTATAAGCAATGAGTTATTCCTATGTACCTTATTCGATTTATAAGATATAAACTTCATTGAACATATCAAGTTTCTTCCACTCGATTCAAAGTCTATTTGTTGAGATAATTATATTCCATATGACATTGGGTTTTTTTTTTTTAATGGTAAGTTTGATGTTGATAATTTTAATTATTATGTGTATTCGAATTTTGGAGCCCAATGGGGTAAGGGAGTCTCCACTTCCCTTATCATCCATTTCCCTCCACTTCTTCAAAATGCTGTAAGTTTGGATTAATAGTGAAAAAATTTGGGGGGTGGGGGATGGAAAGGTCTCATTTTCTCCCTGAGAAGCAAGGGAACTTGGTGATCTGGGTGTGCAAAATCAAATTGAAACTAAAAATCAAATTGAACTACATTAAATTTGATCTATAAGGTTCAGTTTATTCAATTTAAAGGTTTGCTTCATTTTTTAGAAAAAACAAATCAGTTTAAATGGTTCAGTTTAGTTTGGAGAGTAAAAAACTGTACAAGTTGAACAAACCAAAAAATTAATATTTATTGATAGATTAGTATTTAAACATTTTATGTCTTCTACTCAACCAAGTTTTAAGGTTTCTTCTAGGTGGGAAATTACACATGATTGTTTTAAAATTTTTATGGGTGAGAAACTTGGATTCAAAGACTACTTAATTAGTAATAAACTAAGGGTTTGCCTTACTATTGACACTTGAACTTCTATACAAAGATTCAATTGCATGTAAATTGCAGCCCACTTTAATGATGATGATTGGAATTTGACTAAAAGGATTTTGATTTTCTTTTCCAATATATAGTCATAAGGCAAGGGATATTGGAACATAAATTAAGAAATGTTTGTGTGAGTGGGGGATTGCTTAAGTGGGTGATTGAATGGTTGCTTTAACATCTTAAAAATTTAATTACGATTAATTTATTAGGTTAATGAAGGGTAAATTAGTTAAGAGTTAACCCCAAAAAAGACACGATTAATGGATGACCATTGGGCCTATTGGACCCTCTAATAGGCTTAAAAATTGGCTTAGGGGAGTATCAAATCATATTGGGCCTAATAGAGTGGACCAATTTTTCAATTGGGCTACTATGTCATCAAAATCTAAATATATCAATTTTAATAAAATAGTGAAAAATAGAAAAGGAAAAAGTGAGGAACCTAGGTCTCTAATTGGGTTTTCTTGTTTGTTTATTTGGGAGCTATTTGGAGTCTCTAATTACTTAAGCTCCTATGCACACTCCTCTCACTCTCTAGCTTGTTTTATTGTTGGTTTTTAGTGTGGTTGGGTGGAATTTGAAGATAGGATTGGGTTCTACAAACAAATATGATCTAGAAGGATTAATAGAAGTTTATTCAAGCTTATAATGTAACATCTTGAAAATCTTAGCCTCAATTAATCAAGTTAAACAAGATTAACTTACTAATTGAAGGTAATTTGGTAAACTAGTATGGTGTGTAGTTTAAGAGGACTTACAAGCCTATTAGGTTGTAATTATGGCTTTAGGATTGTGTCTGAAATGATAATAGGTCACTTAGGCCCTAAAAAGGGAAGGAAATGTGTGGAGGGAGTCTCTATGCCACTTGCTAAAATAGAGAAGGTAAATTTTTGTGCTACATGTAGCAACATAGGAAGTGTGTGCTATGGTGCATGGCTTAATATATGTAAGGCAGTGCTTGCTATGTCACATGCTGCGATTTTGGTAGCTTGCATCACGGATCATAGCAAAAAAATTTGACTTATCAAGCATAAGTCAATTTGAAAAACATAAAGGAAAAGAGAGTTTGAGTGAGAGAGAAGAAGAACACTCAAGGAGCTCTGCTAAGGCTTGTAGTTTTAAAGCATTAGGAGTATTTTAAAGCTTCTAAACACTAGGGGTATGTTTTTCAAGCCTTAATCTTCTTTCCTCTTCCTATTTTGAGAATTTCTAAGTTAGGATTTGAAGAGGAGAGTTGATTTTCAGACCCTTAAGGCTATGGGTTTGAATCCATTATCTTAAGTAGAGTTAATGAGAGTTATTTAGGTTATTTAAATTTAGTATTTATGGCATTGTGGGTGTTAGTGGTTGGAGAGCCATTAATATCCAAAAATCCATAAAAATTGAGGTGGTTGGAAGTTGCTAATGCCATTAATGATGGTTTAAGGATTCATTGTAACTAATGTGAGCTAAGGGGAGCTAACAAACACAATAGGTATACTTAAAAATTAGAGATTACAGTTTTGAGTATTGGAAATGTTAAGTTAGAGTGTTGGGAATTATCCTAATGTGGATATTAATGATTGTTGGTATGGTAAATTATAGATTAATTATCTTTAGCACCATTTAAGCTTGGAATAGCTTTAGAATTAATTTCTTTTGAGAGATAAACCTTTGACCTTTGAGGTAACTAGGGGAAATATTGCCTTTGCATTTGTGTGTTAATTAGTAAATTGATATTACAAATTATCGTGTGAAATTGTTTTATGTAAGTATAGCATGCATATTTGAAAATTAAATGTTATGAACTAAGAGTTATCAAAAAGATAAATGTGTGTGTGTACATGTAAATGAAATGATGATCATGATATGGACACATTTTAAAGAAAAACTTATGTTTATCTAATGCTCAAAATGAGTAATCCATGATGATTGTGAGTTTGTATAGTGTGTGGGGAAAGTTATGGTATGTTGATGATAAGTAAGCACATATGATGATGTGGGAATTGCATGCTAATTGAGATAATGTATATGAATGCTAAGAGTTGTGCATTTGTGCATGGCATGATTATGTGAGGTGAGAGTTTGTCTAGGAAGAGGAGTATTGAGTTAAAATCCATATGGTATGGCCGTCATTTGGAGATTGATGGCTTGCCTTGATAGATTTATATTATTTGTTTCATTTGTTTGATGAGCAACTATCCCATGGTTTATCAAGGGACTTGAACCTAATATAGTTTCTACTTGTTATATGAGGAAGCTAGTTTAATGAGAACAACACCCAATAGTGTGAGATTTATGAAAAATCATGAATCACAAATGAGTTAAGCAACTTTGGCTTGGTAGCTTCTCATGTATGAAAGGCTAGGGTAGTTTTATCACATAGATGAGCCTATTGTGTAATGATATAAGGTTTCATGTCAAAAGCATAATGAGGATATAAGGGAGATAGTAATCATGCATATTATTGAACAGGGCATATGGTCATTTGTATTGTGATCCTTATGATAGAATTATGAGAATCCATGTGATTAGCAACATGAAATGTGAAATGAAGCCTTGTAAATGATAAGTTGATATGTGTGTGAGAATGGTATGCCACTTGCATTTTAATTAATTGACATGTATTAATATAGGTTAGATGTACCTTAGTTATTGAGTGGTCATACTCACCCCTCTCTCTTCTATATTACCAGTGCTAGCTCATCAAGATAAGACCTAAGGAAATAGTCTTAGGTTTAAGATTGCTATCCTAAATTTGTAGGCCTTGTTTATTTTGAGAATCTATGTGTATAATTTGTATTATATTGTCAATTAAGAGAACGCATTTTTTGATTTACTTGCACTATTTGATATTCATGCTAAGATGTGTATTTTAGGCCTTAGGTTGATTGTGTATTAAATGTGATATCTAAGAAGGGCTAAAATACTAGTATAAGTAAGGAATGAGAAAATTTGTGAATGATGATGACTTATATGATGAGTTATGTAATGGAGACTCCCCTTTCTATTTTCAATATTAAGAGTTTGAGCATTGAAAATTGTATATGTGGAATGAATATGTTGTGGTGTATCGTACATGTGTCCCTTAGTCTATTGAGTATGGTTCAAGGTTAAGGATAGGCTTTTGGCAATTGAATAGTAAATTAGGCACCTAAGTGGTGTTTTGATTATAAAAGGAGTAAGTTTAGAAATGGGAGTCCAAGTTTTGATTAAGAAATGATTTGAATATGAAACTAGTGACATTAGCTAGAGTTCAGAGAAGCTTTCTGTAGACCTTTAGATCACCTCAATTAGACATTAGATAGAGAAATGGGGTGCATAAAAAATTTGCCCTGAATGCTATCATTTGATAGCATTTATCAAGCTTGTATAATACACCACGACGTATGTCACAGTGTGAAGAATCCGTGGTGTGTTCTCACATGCTATAGTGCATCCCTTGTGTTTGTACTAAAATGTCATTTTTCAACTGAAATGCAAATTGTTTGAAATTATTTCATATCCCAAACTTCTATAGACATATTTTACTTTAATTTTGGTTTATGAAATCTATATTATAGTGTTTTAAAAGTTTAAAAACTTGGGACCTTATTTGTATGAATTTACAGCTAGAAGACTAGTGCCTTTTCAATTAGATTGGTAATTCCTTTGAGTTAGCCTGTAATTAGCTTTATTTATGGGGTTTAAGTTTGTCGTAATAAGGTAACCTTTCTAACCATTAGGTTAATTATGTTGTTTATGGAGAGTTAGGGTTTTCATGATGGGACTTGACTAAGTCTTAGAGTTAAATGAATGAGTTAAAGACAATGGGAGTGTTTAAATTAGACATTTATGTTAATAAGAGCCTAATTGAGTTAATGAAAGTTAGAAAGCTAGTTAAAGGTAGTAGATGTCCACAATGGAAATTTTGGAATAGTAGTTCAATTAGAGAAAATTCATGAAAAGTAGTTATTAATGATGATAATGTTGGATTATATATTATTGGTGAATTTGAGCTTGGTGGAGATTCAATTGTGTGCTTGTCATGGGTAAAATTAGTTTGTAAACCAAGGGATGAAGTAATTGGGAACTCAAATTATTGTTTATATGTTTATGAGGTTGTGAAATGCATTATTGGTATTTCGATATCAAAATAATGTATTTTAATTTAGAAAATGATGTAAAGTAGGTTAAGTTGTTACTAGGTTTATTTATAAATTGTGAATCTTAAGCACATGTTATTGAATATTATTTTATTCTAAATTTAAGCAAGGAAAGTATGTGATTTTGGCATGATTACATGATAGTTGAATGTTTACCCTGAGAGAGTTGATGTAAACCACATGGCAAAACTATCACCATAAGTGGCCTTAGTGTTTAGTACATAATATTACCTTGTATTGTCACTACCTATGGGAATAACATGGGTTAAGTGTTGTCATGTATAATCAATTCCTTTAGGAAATGGTGTGGTTGGGCACATGAAACCTATAAGATTTGGGAAAGGGTTAGGAATCTATGATCCAAGCAATAGTGTGGGAGTCTTTAGCTGGTAACCTATCATAATTGTAAAGCTTAGGTTATTTAAGTCACATGAGCTTGTCCTATGGATTTAGTCAAAGGTAATAGGAGGGTATAAGGTTATGTATTGATCATGCATGTTAGAAATTATTTTTTGCATGCTTGAATGATTTGAGATGATGATTTTGAATTTGCCTACTTCACATGCAATGTTGCACACAAAAATATTTCACAACAAGTATACGGGTCGATGTTTAATATACTAGTACATTAAAGTTGATCCCATAAGGAATCAAGCAAAATAGTGATTAGGCAATAAAGTTTTCACTTTTTTGTTTAAGTTAAGCAGAACGAATTGAAATTGATTGATTAACCAAAATGAAAATTAAATTTAAGAAAAATGCAACGAAATGCTTAAATCCAATAACTACTTAAGTAAAAAGCAATCTAGAGTCACTAATCTCTTATAAACTTCTTAAGTCTCATGTAACACTTGCCCTGAGTGTTATCTAAAAATCACACAATTCAAATAAACTAAGTGTGGTTAAGGAGTTAATCATAAAACCAACTAAGGAAACAAACTATTTAAATCACTAAGCAGATACATGATTACAAAGTAAACATTTAAAATCTTTTTTAAATAAAAAAATTTATAGGTTTTGCCTATAGTGCACGGAAGCAAACTTGGCGAAAGTGAGATAAAAAGATGCAATCATGACAACATTAAATTGCTGTCATGACAGCCCGCCTAGGCCAACTTTCGGAAGGCACCGTTCTGTCATCTGATCCTCGATCGAAGAAATTTTAAAGCTCACACATCATATTCAAAGGATACTATAAGTGTACCAAATTTCAAAAAGTGTACTATAAGGGTACTATAAAAATTAGACATATTAAAAGTTTGGTCATTTTTGCTGTCATGACAACACCTTTGGACTAACTTCCGGGGTGCACCATTTCATCATCCGACCTCTGATCAGAGCGATTCTAAAGCTCACATGTCACTTTTAAATAGTACTATTAGAATACCAAATTTTGGAAAGATCCAACAAATGGATTGAATTTTGTGCATGTTGCAACATTATCGGTGTTGCTGTCAAGATAGCAAAAGTGCTGTCATGACAGCTCCTCTGAACCAAATTCTAGAGTTTACCATTTTTCCATCCAATTCCAAAGCCCACACGAAGCTTATAAAAGGTTTTACTTATAACTTAAATTTTAGAGAAATCCAACGGTCGAATTAAGATTTGGACACCCGGATGCAAAAATACAGTTTTTTTTAGTAAAAACCATTTTCAAAATTGTCCAAATCTCATCCTAATGGCCACAAACTTGTGAGAACACTTTGGACACATCAAATAGGACTAAAAATACCCAATAGAACATTTAAATGATAGAAAAATTCTTTATATCAAAATTTGACCACCTGAGTGCCATTTACCAAAATGGATCCTAAAACTCCCAAAATGCACAAATCATACAAGAGTGGCCAAAAACTATTCCAAATATCATATACACATATGAATACACACGCTAAAAATTTTCACTTGGCTCAAAGATCTCTGTGGGGCCCATGCACCCACTCTCTCTATCCAAGGTGTATGTTTGCCCATAGCACACCATTTCCAATGCAACCACTTTACATTTTCTTGTGGAATCACATATATACCAAAATAAATATTTGCTTGTAGTGAAAACTTAGTCTACTAAATAAATCCATCAAAAGCACACACCATAGCTAAGTTTCCTAGCCACAAGTCTACAAGCAAACAAAAATTCATACACAAGCCATACAATCCGCACATAGTCACACACATACATAATCATATCTTACTGGCACCCTAATCCTAAATACATTATAATAAATTTGCTCAAAAGAAAGGGATTGTAGTTCTTTACAATTCACAAACAACCCTTAGCTCTGCTCCTTTCCCCGTCCTCCACTGGTGTAACAAAGAAATCTACATTGATTATTACAAAGTAAGCCATAATCAAATAAACGAATAATAAATTCAACATAATATATAATTTAGTCATTTAAAATGCATGAATGCATGACATAGGCTGATATGGCCTTTTATGACCAACAAAATGCCCCCTAGCACTCTTTAACTCACTGGTAAACCTTATACCTAATTGTACCTCCACAGGTACAAAACATAATCTAAGGCATGATTTAATCCATCGAACCGCCTATGCCCCTTTGATGTGAATCTTGAGCAGTCAAAGCTAACTCCCTCCCAAAGCTAGCCCGACTTACTCTTCATGTGAGGGCTACCTTGGCTTGGTCACTCAACCTCACACTTCATATGTTAGATTCCCTCCCCCACTGAGAGGTGTTGAACACTCAATACACTAACCACTTTAGTACACTGAGCCCACAATATGTAAGACAACACTGAGTATGACAGTGTACCATAGAATATCAAAAGTCCACACCTTCTCATTGGTGAACTCCCACCGAGATCATGCCTTTTACTCGTGTCTACCTTTCCTGAGTATTGACCACTTCAATACTCTAAGGTAGTATAACATTTATAAATCTCCCTTCAATGATTCCTTAGCCTATCTAAGGTACCTTAGTTACGCTTTCTTAAGTGTAACTTCTATTCCTTATGATTACAATACATGTAAACAAATCTCATTTCCAAAAAAACATTGTTGTTAAACAATTAGAAAACATATTTTCACTATAATCATAGTACCCAAAACCCCTTATAAAACACATTTAATCTTTTAAAACATGTAATGCATGCTAGCTAGTAATATTTATTCAAAAATAGCAAAAAATAATAATAAAAAATATAAATTTTCCTGTTACCTTAACCCTTTGGTACCAAAAGGGTTCCTCTTATACAAAATAGGACTCGACTTATTCATTAACTTCCGAACAAATTCCACCAATAATTCCTACAACATATAAGTGATCCATATCACTTATCATGACAAATAGCATTAATGAAGACTATAACTCATACCACACAACTTGGGTGAATGAGTCATAATCCATCCTAATGGTCCATCTATTAAACCAACCACTCACATAATATCACTTAACAACTAAAATCATTTATTAGCCATCACTAGTCTAATTACTAATTTATATAATTTTTTATCAATTAAAAACCTTCACTTAATGTCATCAACTTTCACCATTAGCCTTTTTAATGAAAACCAGACCTTAATTTAAATCTTATTGGGCTCAAATAGTAAAATCATAACTAAATCAATAAGTTTAAACTATTGAGGAGCAAAACCCAATCTCTCAAGGTTTAATTTATGCCCAAAACACCTCTTTTCATCCAATTGTTCACTCAAAATATTAGATCACTATATAAAAACTCAAAACATCCTCCCTATGATCCAAAGAAACAAAAACTTACAAGAATAAAGCCTTTAAGATCAAAATCCAGAAATTTCCTCTTCTAAAAATTGAAGAAAATCAAGAGGAAGGGAAGAGGATTGAAGTAGCGAATTTACCTATCATGTAGTCGAGCTCGCAACGGTTGAAAAGCCTCCTAGATTCAAGCCTAACTCCCTCTCTTTCTCTTCTCTTCTTCCTCTCTCCCTCTCGAGAATTTCCTTTCTTTTCCTTGTTTCATTTTTGCATCTGTTTTTCCTTTAAAATGCTGATATAAAACTTTAGGGAAACTTACAAGAAAGGGCCTAACATTTTTTATTATAGCACAAAAGACCGGGTCAACTTTAATAATTTTTTCCATAATTAAAAATAAAATAAAACCTAACTTTTGCTTAGTAAAATTTAAACTCTGGACCTCTATTAAATTATTCTAAATTTTAATTTAATTATAGATATTTTATTTTATTTTTAAAATAAATCTGAGTCTTAAACTTTTTAGGATGTTACAACTCACTACTACAAAAAAGGATTTTTACGTCACTTTTTTAGGGGTATTTCAATCCCTATAATGGGGGACATAGATCAAGGTCACTGTAACATCTAGAATTTCAATCCCAAGAGCTCATTACTAATCAGGGATAAATTAGTAATTAGTGGATTGATTGTGGTTTGAATGTTGAGTTGATGTTTTATATTGATTAGATATTGTATTGATAGGATTGAAGGATAGAATGACAATTCAGGACTTAACGCATGAGCATAAGTGAGAGTGGCCTCATTGTGCCATACATCACAACAAAAGTTACATATACCGTGGTACATTGTACAAGGATTACTTAAAGCTGACGTGATCAACTCATGAAATTAGAAGAGGGAGTACTGGGAAACACAGCTGCAAAGGAGAAAATGTTCTTATCTACTAGGTCAAGCAACATCCAAAGGTTTGGAGTTTTCTTCGATTAATAACTTGTCGGGTAAGTATCACACTACCTTACACTTCATTTCTACCCTATTTTCATCGAATTTTATAGGTTAAGAAATTGAATCACAAGGTTTTAAGGTGTTGGAATCTAAAAGAAAGGTTAAAAATGAGCTATCAAATATAAAACTAAAGTTTTTTTACTAGTATGAAGTTTAATGGTTAAGATTTGAGGATTTAAGATCAAATAGCTTAAAAGTTAGGTTAAAAGGATGAAATTGACTAAATAAATGAGTTAGGAGGTTGTTATAGTCATTTAAATGGCCTATACGGCTAATGACTATAGTGACTGAAGGTTGTTACTATCCTAGTAAAATAATACTAATCTAGACTAATGTAGTATTAGTGTGAACTTAGGTCAATCTTTATGAGGTTTAGTTGAAAATTTAGGTTTAAAGTATGCTACAAGTTAAAAGTAATTTGGGATAGAATTAACGTTAAAACTAAATGAACTGACTAACCTAATTATAAGGTAAATAAAGTGGGTGTGTGAAAACCTATTAAAAGTAGGAACTCTTATATGGATTTGGTTACCTATCCTTGCTTGATTATGGCCTAACTAGATTATGGCCTAGCTAGTATGGTCTCCTCTCTCTTCTCTTTAGTTTTAATCACTTAGTTATATTCACCAAGGCTTAGCTAATTTCTTGACCAACCTTAATCCATGATTATAGTCTTAGAGTGTGCTAAAACCTGGCTAGCATTAAGCCCAACCAAAGTGTTACAAACATGAGTCAATTAGGTCAAGCACATATAAAGGAATCAACATGCTTAAGATTATGATTCATGAAGATATTCACATGCATTCAAGTTGGCAAGATTATGACAAGCAAGAAAACATGTTAAACTCATCAAGCTAACCAAAATTATGAATTAAATTTGAAGAGGCTAAAATTCTTGCACAAGAAATAACAAATCTAAAGTTGCAACAAGCTTCTCTCAATTATATCAAACAAATTTATAATTCTAGGAAGAGAAAATTAGAGAGAAGAATTCAAAACTAGCTAGAAAATAATACAAACTCAAGGTTTTCTCCTCCTTATAGTGGCTCCTTCAAGAACCTAGCCTTTCTTCAAGTGAAGAACAAGATGAAGCTCTAAGATTATGGTCTTCTTCACTGTGATTTCTCCTAAAGATAGATTATCTTGATCCTTAAGAAAGTTATTAGGTTTTGTATAGGAAGAAGAGAGTAAGAGAATGGTGGTGGTTTGGTAAAATTTGGATGGTTAGATTGAAAGATATGGAAGGGAGAGAGTGGAAGTGTAGAGAGAGATGTAAGAGGATTTGATAAACGTATAGTTTAAAATCTAAAAATATGAATGAATGATCTAAAAATTCAATATAATCCTAGCTAAGATGTGTTATAGATGAAATTAGAGTGGTCACCTACTAAACAAGTTGCTATAACACTCATTACAAGTTATACGGTTAAGTGAGGTTAAGGGTAGTCTAGGTTATAAGTTACTTGGGTAATAATTTCAATGCTTGCTCTTCTAATCTCATATGTGCATGGATATGATAAGATCTTATGCTCCCTTAATTGCCTTGGAATTCACTCCTAATGCATCTCAAATTCAGATTTGAAATTTGTTGCCAAAGTTTCTCAACTACATTGTAACCATCTTTGAACAAGTCAAGTCAAGTAGAAGCTAACTTTGATCCCTTATGTTCAAGTGCATAGTAAACTCTTGTGTGCTTAATAACCCTTGAAAATAACACCAAAGTGATGCCAAACCAGGTCAGAATTTCGTCCATAATGCTCCTTGGAAGCTCTCTTCAATTGCCTTGAGTTATGTCTTCATTTGTCACATTAATTCATTTAAGTCACAATTAAATCAAATAATCAAATAACCATAGCGTGACATTTATTTAATTAGACTAGGATATGAAATATTTAATTCATCCAAATTATTAAAATGAGTAAAGAAAAATGAATGTAAAAGCCTCACAAGACATAAGTGTAGACAAGCACACACTTAGCTAAAATCAAAGGCTAATTAGAAACCCTTAAAGAGACAACCTTAAAATGTTGTATTTTTCTAAGAAATTTCAACTAAGAATGAATCAATGAAAACTAATTAGACCAATCATCTTAGCTTATCAGAAGACATAAATCTCAAGCTTAATCCTAATTTGTTGAAAAAGTACATTTTATGACTAAATTACCTTTCATGCATGTATTTGAACACTTAGACAAAATTGCATTAAAAATGTGATATCAATGCATATAGAAACTCTTAACATATAGAAATAGTCTTAAAACTAATGCACACATAAAATTTCAATTTGCCCTTGAATTCGCAATAAAGTGAAAAATGACCAAAATACCCCTAATATGCACACTTTTTCATTAGGGTTCAAACAAGAATGCACATTTTAGGATTTCCTATCATAAAATGTGGTCCTAAATGCCTAAGAAAAGTATGTAACAAATATGACTTATCATATATATAGTGGATAAACAAATTCGGAAGGGTTTAATTGAACTGTTTTATGTGTTAAGGGATTTGGTCTAGCCAAATCAATACTTATGTGAAGTATTGAGAATTGACTAAGGAACATTGTGTTATGTAAATCAAGCACCTGTGGCATTGTTCATGAGAATATACACCTCTAGGATCTTAGTGTGATCGGTAACCCTTTATAGCCAGAGTTAAAGTAACTAGAATAACCTTTTTACTTGTTTGTTTATGAAATTATTTATAAATATTTTTATACAACTAGTTTCATTATGTTGTGAATTGATAGAGGAGCAGCATTGTGAAAGAATATACATGCGGGTGTGTGAGTATTGATTGAAATGAATTTGAGGTGGCATGTGCATTGCCATACATCACATCCATGAGTATACCCTAGATGATGGTATGGGGATGCTACTCTACCATGAGGAGGTCTAAAAAGTCCTGATGATCTAGAGTATAAAGGTTGACTCTACCAGGATGGACCTAGGAGAAGAATCATGATGATTCAGAGAGTAGAACTTGACTCTGCCATGATGGACTTTAGATATAGAATGATTCACAAAGTTACCTTAGACTAGGGTAAGGGGTCGTGGTCCTACTCTGTAAAGACTAGAAAGTCTTGATGATCTAGAGTGTAGAGTTTAATTCTCCCATAATGAACCTAGGAGACCACCCATATGTAAAGAGGATTACTTGGTCTAAGTAGTAATATGGTTAACTTTATTCCATGTGATTGGAAGTCTTAGTCCAAGTATAGAGATTACTCTGCTAGGTAGAACCAGGAATGCATTGCATGAGCATATGAGATTGATGAGAATGAATTTTTATATATGCATATAATATTGTTCTTATTGAACACATGTTACTTTATCTATTATTTATGATTTTGCTTACTAACCAATAATTGGGATTACCTCTAAGTTACTAGGATGTATATCTCATTCTGTTACTTTTGAATACAGGTGAAGAGAGCATTAGAAGGCTGGGAAAGGAATTGAAGAAAGAGTAGCCTCACTTGATAGTGGTATGAGTACTATTTGTGTAAATGAATGTAAAGTGAGTTGTGATAATAGAGTTACCAGCTAGGATGCATAAATGACTATGTATTGAATTGTAAAGTGAAACATGCTTATATATATATATATGATGTTGCATCTTGCCGAGGGCACCCCAATAGAGGATACATGGGTAGGCTTAGATGCTAATTAAGCAAGTATATGTTATATGTAACTTGTTTATATGTGAATTGATGTGATGATTATGTGTTGAATGTGAATTGTGTAAATATGTGAGAACTTGACACAAATGAAGAGGTAGAGCCTTATTTGGAAGAGTCGAG
Organism: Prosopis cineraria; assembly: GCF_029017545.1. NCBI lineage: Eukaryota > Viridiplantae > Streptophyta > Magnoliopsida > Fabales > Fabaceae > Prosopis > Prosopis cineraria. The sequence continues at coordinate 14,554,819 of NW_026555332.1, read as the reverse complement.
TATATTGTGATTCTCGACCATATGGTGAGGTGGAACCCCATATATAAGAGTTGGAGGGTTGAAAGTGGAACAAGTCTAATTGTGAACATGTATTTATATGTTGCACCTCACATAAGTTCACAAGTGTGTAATGTGGCATTAAGAGATCAATTTGAGTAAATAACGTGATATATGTGATTAGCAGTGTCAATCAGTTGTATGTGATCCTTTTGGACTTAGTTCAAGGCTTGAAGTGGTTTAATGGGACAAGAAATAAGAAATGAACACTTAGGTTGTAAATTTTGAAAGAAAAAGTGACTTTTTTGCACATGGATTTTCAATTTTAGATCGAATCTTCAAATCAAGTCTAAACTTATTCCATTAACTAGTATATGTTGTAAGCTTCGTGTGGGCACTTGAATCACTCCAATCGAACATTAGATATGGAAATGGTGTGCAGTGAAATTTTATCTTTTGATGACAATAGAAATTGTTGTTATATGTGCCTTGGCATATGATGTGCCCGCTACAACACATGACACAAACAGAAACAAAGCATGTTGCTCTATACCATATGCCATGGCGTATGTGGTACAAGTTATGGCGTATGGCTCTTTTTTAGTGTTGACATGTTGTGTTTTTTTTAGTCATAGAATCGTATTGCACTTTCGCTAGCCCTTTTATTTAAATATATGTCTTAAGAAGTCAGGATCCCATAAATTGTAAACAAATAAAGGGCTATTACTTTAATTTTGATTTGATTTTAATTTATTGATTGTATGGTTGGGAAAGGTAAAGTTTAAATTGAGTTAAGACTTTATAGCAATATAGAAAATTGACATATCTATGTCACTTTTGAAGGGGATATGGATAATAAAAACCACGTCCCTTCTTAAGAAAAAGGGATGTGAATTATTTAAATTTTTTTCAATAAGAAATTTGTAGAATTCTTTACAACCAATTAAACCTACAAATTTTCACACCAGCAATAGCCCAACATATACATCCAATGTGTCCAACAAATAACAACAGCAGTAGCAGCATAAGCATATGTAGACTAAAGAACACTGAAGTCATTATCTATTTAAGTGTTCAATATTTATAATCAAAGTCCAACAAACTATAATATACTAAGAAGAGTTTCTAGCCTTCTAAGTTAGACAAGTCAAGCTAAAATTCTAATGGTACAAACTATAAAATTTGGACTATGTAAATAACTCTTGAAGAAGTTGACCTGCCAAACTATTTTGAATGTCATTTATCTCTTCACTGGTATAGGGGTACTCATTGTCAAAAAGCTACAAATTTTTATTTGATTTTCATTAGATCTAGTAAAATTTCAAAGCCTCTATACTCTTTCTCTAAATTTTCATTGAGATTAAACTACATACTAGGTGTAAATTCTCATTGGCACTGGATTGAATAATCTCGTACATATAATGAACAATATAATATCTGCACTTTGTACTCCTTATCTTTCAATGGCACTGGTCAAATAAAAATTAAATGATAAGCATAAACAATAACATTCATAGAATGATCATGGATGAAGAACATTGAATAAAAATTACTCACTTTTGGAAATATTCAAATTCATGAGCCTTTTTTTTTGTTCCATTTTTGGGTGGGCGACAGCTTCCCCCTATTATATGATATATCTTTAGTGAACTATGATGAAATTTAAATTAAAAAACAAGATATTAAAACAATTTAAGTATATGAAAAAAAACTAACATTTATAAACTATAAAACATTATCTTATGTATTAAATATATCTTTAGTTTAACCACTAAGTTGCTTTCCCATAAAGCAAAACTAGTAAATTTCATGCAAATACGGGCAAACAACATAAAGAGACGAGTGATCAATTCAACATATAAGAAATAAAATGAATATATGAAAATAATAAAAATATTACCAAAATAAATATATATGTATAAATATAAACAACTTGCCTTTCAAGAATTAGGGCCAGATAACATGATAATTTTATTTCTAAAATAGTATTGCCCATGTATCTCCTCCGATAATGGATGTCATTGTGAGTTGGCATCACAGAAGCCAGACACAAAAATCCTAATTGATTTTCTTTAGGTCCAGTGTAGAGATTTTTGAGAAACCTATTAGCAAAAGGAGATAAAAATTAATGCATATAAATTAAAATAAAAGAGAATGAAATAAAATATAAATAATAAATTTACAAGATTAATAACATGGCCCATGATATATCTAGCTTCCTCATCAATAGGAATTCCAGGATGTCTTTCTTATCAATTGTAAAGGGATATGATCTATCTACACCCATAATTCCTTTAGGCAGTGTTAACTGAATTGGCTTTGTCATTGCCTTGAAAAACTCATATACTTATGGCAGGTAGGGAAAGTTCTCAACATCTTCAGGATCCTATTAACACATCAAATGAATACAAGTTATATAAATTAATTAAAAAAAATCAAACATTAGTAGGTGTTTTTTTGCTATCAAAATTGATACATCCTTGTCAACAAGTCTTTTAGGCCATAGAATGAAGTGACCTAAGGATTAGCTTAATTTTATAACCTCATCAATGGCGAATGGCACTATCACATGAGGCTCAGGAACAACCTCAATCGATACCTTGACTTGGTCGTTCAGAATAGTGATATGATGGATTGTTTCCTTAAGCCTGAGCTATAGCAACAACCCACTTCATGGGCTTATCCAAATAAAGAAAACAAGACGTATCATCATCTACTGATGGACTAAAGGCATGCATTGCTATCTCCAGTTGATTATGACTATCTTTCGTGCTTTGAAGTACCGAAGAACTCTGGAGAAATAAATGAAAAGGTTGAATATAAAATAGGAAATATAGACAAGACTAAATATTTAACTAATTGAAAACCTGGGGTCCTTGCTGCTCAGTTCCCTACATAGTTACCATAATGGAGACCATGGATTTAAACTCTTGAAGAAGTTGCTTACAAAACAACACACGATCCTGCTTGTACTTTTGAGTAAACCTTATCTAGAATTTCATCAAGCTCAGCTCTAGATACAACTCTCGATCTTTGGTGTTGGTCTAAAGTACTACCTCAAACCAACTCCTTTTCCTACCCCTCAAACATGACCAAGATAATCTAGCATTCCAATTATTGTTGCAAAGATGTCCATTCTTCTAGTAGATTGAAATGAACCTTGGAAAGATTGTTCCTCAAGTAAATCCTATAATATACAAGTAATGAAAACCACGAAATGTAAAATTCAATTTAATTCGTTTAGTATAATTACTCACAATCCTTGCAGCAACTTCAACAGTCTTTGGAGTGATATACTGGCTATTCTTGATCCTTGCCTCCTTCCATTTTCTTTCATTTAGTATAATTTGATTGTGCAAATGAAGCCACCCTAATATCACAAATCATATCATCTATTCTATTACCCTAATCATTCACGATTGGCTCATTTTGGGACATACAAGTTGTTCTATTTCCCTATGCCATATCCATCTTGTATACCTTAAATTTATCCCATCACAAATTAAATGCCTAATTCAGTCTTATTCATACAGTTGACCTAAAGACAACAATACTTGCCATTTTTACTAGAAACATTTCCCCTAGAAAATTCAAGAAACCGATCCACACCATTCTCATATTTCTCACTTGTTCTTCTAGCATTCATCCAATTATAATCCATTCTATTTTATCTAATCAACCATTACAAAGTCCATCAAATTAACAATTCTCTAAGTTGCATGGACATCTTAAAGTTTAGAAAAATTTTGATAGAGTTTTCCCTTAAAAATAAGGCCTCTCCAAATTTCAATAATAATAAATTAAACATTTTATATAGTCTAAATAATTAAGTATCACATTTAAGCATAAATGAAAATAAAATACCATAAAAAAATTTGGCATAGTTTTCCCTAAAAAATGAGACCCCTCTAAATTTCAATAACAAAAAATTAAACAATTTAACCAATCCAAATAACAAATATGAAACTATCCATATATCAAATAATCATATATCATATATCATGCATTAGAACTAACATTTTCCAAAGCTAGGCAACTTAATTTTCTCAAAATCACCCAAATAAATTCACAATAATTTTTAAAGCTATGCAGACATGTACCTTAATTTTGTGATAGCTTCAACATAAATTAGCAAAGAATATCAAGCTTCCAAAAGCACAAACAATTGTTTTAAAAAAATAAATAAGTCAGAGCAATGATAGAAAAATAAAGATTTGGAGCACCAATTAAGACCAACATAGACTCTAAAATTATCAAAATTGTATCACCACTAGCTAGTACTACACAAACATATTAAGGTTTAAAAAAAATTGGCAAAGTTTCCTTACAAAAATGGGACCTCCAAAATTATAACATTATCAAATCAAGTATTTTAACCAGCAAAAATCATCAAATAACAAACTAAAGCATAAATGAAGGCTACTAATGCATTGGGAGAAGCTAACAATAAGAAAAGATATGAAAAGAGGAGACAACAATAAAAACAAATCTTCCAATAAATTTAAATTCAATATAATAAAAATTATTGTCTAGCAATGCAAAATATTAATTTTGAACAGAGGAAATATCATTAAAAAAATTCTAATGGGATGACCAATATAATAAAAATTATGGGTTAGAGCTAAAAAAAATCTTGGGCATAAGAAAATTAATAGGATAAGAAAAAAGTTATTTTTTAAAAAAAAATTACCTAGGTGGAGGAAGTGATAAGGAGCAAGGCGGAGGAGCTAAGGGTCACAAACGAATAATGCTGGCTGAGGGGAGATTTTTATTGAACGGATTTGAGCTATGGGTGCTGTGAGCTTTAAGGAGACAAGCTATAGGTCACCATGATGAGGAGCTGAGCTTCAGGAGATGAACTATGGGTTTCATGAGATGAGGAAGGGGATGAGCTGAAGGAGGAGTTGGGGTTTCAGTAGGAAGTATTGCTGCTAAACATTAAGCTAAAGGTTTTGAGAGTTGGAGGCTTTTTGGTTTTGCAAGCTAAAGGTTTTGAGATTTGCGGGCATGATATGTAATGCCTTCAATGACATTACCATACAATCCTCCACTCAGTCTACTAATTCATATGAAAATCAATTATTTAGACCACAACTTCCTGCTCTGTGCCATGTGTCATGACATGTGAAAACATTCACTACGGCGTACACACCTAATTCTACTGTCACACAGCAGTTTCTAGTGTGAACTTTGAATATGAGTCACTTTTACATCCAATGTTCAATTGGGGTGGTTCAAGCACCCACACAAAGCCTGTTTCAAAATCTAACCAATGACACTATTTTCATTTAAATTTGATATCCTAATTGAAAATTAGACACCTAAGTGCATTTTGACTATTTTATGGTAAAATTTGTCACTTGAGCATCACCAATTAAAACTGAATGTCATTAATCGCTTTTAGGGCCTTGACCACATGTAAATGGATAATACACACCTAATTGACTAATCACATAGATAATATAACACACATACACACATTTGGCCTGTAAACCACCTATATCACACATTTAGGCAAAATTTCAATTCTCATTCTCAATCACATACAAGGCCATATTTATAATACACATGACACATTCATCATATCCATGCACAATACCATCTATCCACTAGCCCATACTATTATTTCATCATATACACACATATACACAAGACTAGGGAACCTAGAGCACCAAAATACCACAGTAAAATGCACATGGTTCTTAAGGCAACTTATATACATATTTACCATTAACTTATATACATATTTACCATTACTTATATACAAATTCATTACATCAATTTTTACAAGACTAAATCAAGAAATCTCTACCCTCAGCCCAGTTCCTTCCCTTTCACATCACTATCACCAGAACTTAAAAATTATAAATAACCACAGGTGAGATCAAAATCTTAATAACTAATATAGTTCATTAAACATCTATTACCACAGATAACCATGTTAAGGTAACAAAACTAAATTAATAGCAATTATATATCAAAAAATGTAGGAATATCATCTTTTCAAAGCATTTTCAGATAAATACACATTAGCATGATCTTCTAGCCACCAAACCTCCAATACTTCCTGACATGAAATCCTAGGCTTTACTGAATCAATTACTCATTGACCCGAGCACACTTTCAATGATAGAAACACTCAATTAAAGGTAATCTATCCCACCTATGGATTATGGTTTCCCTCATTTCTCACACTTGTGATAAAGGCATTGTTAACTTCTAATCGCACCCTAACGATACTAAGGAGTTGTCAAACTACATAGATGTCCCATGGTAATAATCTCATAATATGATGTACTAGATTACCTATAGTAATAGCCCATATAATGCTGTATCAGATATCCCACGGTGCCAACTTGACTATATATATTTTTCACTCACAACTCCACACACACATCTCCACATATCTTAGGTGAACTCCCATTCTCTATGATCATACTTTTTACACAATTTATCTTAATTCCACAGCATACCATATATATATATATATATATATCAAATAAAGTCAGAAATCATCAAACTTCCTTTCATAAATTTAATTTCATGCTAAAATCATTCACAATGCAAAATCATGCACAAAAACTAAAAAACCCACAAGTTCACGATTATATCATTACTTCTACATAGCTATAATAGTTAATAAACATAAACTATATGGTTACCTCCAACCTTTTGTTCGCAAGAAAGGGTTACCCATGTACTCAAAACCTTACTTTACTCCTTTTTACAATTTCAACACATCACACACAATAATCTACACAATTGGGCACCTAGAGTCAATTTTACCATTGACAAAAAGTGCTAATTACAATAATCAAGCATCTAATAACTTTCATTTTCTTTATTCACATTCACTTACGCACACTATATCCAATTTCCACTCATAACATTTATTAACTTCCTTACAATCAAATTTTCTCTCACTACTCTCTCTAGATTAGGGCAAATTGTGATGTAGCTTCAACACTATATCATTCTAACTCAAACCAGTCACAAAGTACTAGTTTAGTTCCAAAGAACTTTTCTATTACTATAGGGTAAGAAATCATCTCCTTAAAACTTCTGAATTCACTTTCTCACTAGTTAAAATTAAGAAAAGATAAGGTAGAATTGGAGGTTAAAGCAATATGAGATTTATTTGATAAGTAATAGGTCAAAAACATCATCCTTATTCCCAAAATCACTTACCCTAGTAGAGGTCCCTTCTCTTCTCTATGCTTGACTCCTCTTTTCCTCATTTTTCTTTTGTTTCATGAGATATGGATATTAATGAGATTTTGCCATAAAAAAAAAAAGAGTAAAGCTTATCCTTATCCATATCACTTTTTAACCAAAATTGACGTGGATAATAATCATATATCACCTCACCTTTTAAATAAAAAGTGACGTGATTAAAGTAATCCACGTTGCTTTTAAAAAAATGACCTAGATTAGCATATGTAAAAAGCAACATGGATTAGCTTAAATATCAATATAATTATTAATTTTTTAAAAAATAAAATCCACATCCTTTTTTTAGAAAAAAAGTGACGTAGATTATTTTAAATTTTAAATTTACATTTTTAAATTAACCACTCAAATCCATGTCCCATTTTATCAAAAAAAAGCAACGTGGATTAGCTTAAATATTCAATCTAAGTATTAAATTTTTAACTATAAAATCCACATTCTTTTTCCATTAAAATTGACATGGATTTTTTATATTATAAATTTATAATTTCAATAGATTAGTCATAAAATCCACATCTTTTTTCCCATAAAAGGAAATGTTGATTATTTAAATATAAATTAAAATTCTCAATTTTTAAATATTAAATCAATGTCTATTTTTATTCAAAAGAGACATGGATTCTTTTCCATGTCTATTTTTAATTAAAAGTGATGTGGATTAAAATAATTTATTTACGTCACTTTTTATTAAGAGTGATGTGAATATTTCTAATGACTTAGCACTTATTTATAGAATTGCCACAGCCTTTATTTTTTTTATTTCACTTTAATAAAAAGTGACATAAATTGAGGCATGTAAAATGTATTTTTTGTAGTAGTGACTCCATCTTGACCTAATTAATTAACTTCAAATACAATTTTGTTAATTGGGAGTTTTAATAGCTATTAGAATTTTTCAATCCACTAATAACCCTCTCTCAAATTAATGATGCTAAGCCTAATACAATATTCAAAAGGCAATTCAAACCAAGAACACTCCAAAATTATTATGCAAGGGCAATTAGGTATATGTATATCCTAATTACAAATTAGATGAAATCTAATCTCATATCACTCAATCTAATGGTCTAGATGAGATTTCCTTTTGTCAAGTGAAAATCTCAACACCTAAAATCATATTTAATGTTAACCAAGTATCAAATAGATATTCAAACACAAGATTGAACAATCAAAATCAACATTAAGCTTAAATAATTGGTCAAAATGAGTCTAATCCATCAATATGTTCATAGTTCTATTAGATTTAAAGAGAATTCGCCACACATACTTCTAGAAATAACAAAAGAAAACATATAATACTCAAAACAAAGAAGAAAAAGAGAAGAAAAGCTTAATTAGAGTGATTTTGTATGAAAATCACTAATTTCCTATGAAACCCACTCTTCTCCACCTCATCAATGGTGTTTTCTCTCTTCTTTGGACATTTCCTAGTTGCTGGAGTCAAGCAAATTTGAGGAATGATAAGCCAAAACATTCAAAATGCTAAAAATACTGGTTTTTTGTGAAGCTATGCATTTCATTAAGTAATGCTTGTGTTATGGCATAATCAAGTCACGCTGCAGCATAAACTACTTTGTCATTGTCACTATGCATTACACTATAGCATAATTTAGAGATGTTGTTGTTGGATAGGGAGGCGTAGTAAAAGATTAAAATTTTAAAGTCCCTATCCTAATATGGATCAAACGAACTCGTTTAAGTCAACGTGGATAGAAGAGTTACCTTTTAATTCTTTAAAGTTGGTGCACATTTGGATCTCAGGAGCTGACAACATAAATCTGCTCCCTCTACCAATATTCACACGAACAGCTCTCTAACTCAAACAGTGTGCTTGTGCTCTCAGCATCCGTTCTTCTTTAAATGTTAATTTTCTTTTCTATAGGGTGTTTGGTGGCTCTCAAAGTGCTTTTGCCATCATAACTTTTCTAACTCCCTCTTCCTTCATAAGGACATTCCTATCTATATATAGTATACAAATAAGGGTTTTCATCTTTTACTTAAAAGCTCACAAAAATTTAATTAAATTTATCTCATAAATTTAATCCATAATATCATATCTAATTCAAATTTATCTTATAAATTTAAATTATAAAAATGACATGATATTCTCTCTTATCATGTTAGTTATTGAATTGAATCTATCATATAAAATTAAATTTAAAACTAACATAATATAATATAATATAATATATATCACATATACATATTATATTTTATATATATATACACACGAATGTATATATACATATATATTTTAAATATATATATATATATATTATCTATATTTAATTTTATATATCGTATACATATATCATATATATATATATATATCTAATATATATACATATATGTGTATATATATATATATTTTGAAAAAAATATATATATATATAATTATATTTTGAATTTTATATTTCATATAACTATATATATATAAATATTTATCAAATAAATATTCAAATATATATATATATATATATATAAAATTCATTTACCCTATCTTACATTCATTGAATCTAGACATATTCCAGATTCAACGAACTTGAATATTATAGCTCGAGTTGGGCTGTTCTCGTGTGTGACCCTGTAGGTCCATATGAAATTGCCAGTAGACTAATTATGCTATTAGTCCACAAATCATAAGTAGCCTCTAGCAAGACATTGCAACTACCCAATTCATATGGGGATCAATAATCCAATGTAACCTATCATGCAACCATATCACATCCCTTTTGTCACGCGATATTTTAGTCAAGTACAAGACATGAAATTATCATTCTCCTTTACCTGATCATTACTTTCTCAATCTCTAAGTAGATTGACAGTAACAATGAAAAAAAACTTTTCATTGTAGTATGGCCATACATTTTCTCAATCTTACTCATTGAGGGGCCTAGTAATATCTCTTACTTAATATGAGGGATAAATTCCATCTTGACCACTCCTATTCCTCTGCATGAATATCACTAAACTCAATCATAACCTTTATGATCACCCGATCAAAGGTGACTTTTGACTAGGTTAAAGTTCAGCGGTCATCATGTAGGAATCTATAATGATTTCAGGTCAAAGGGCTTAGTGATATAGTTACATATGAGATAAGCTTATGATTGTACCATACAGCTTTCTCATAACGGGTCGTCCAATACCTTGTACTCTTTCAAGTGCCCATAACTTTAATTTGTATCTTTATAATTAATCAAAGTTGTACTAGTCTTGTTTCATCTATGATCCCTCGAAGATGACTGACCAGGGACATTTAGGGCAATCACTATAGTTTGTCCAGAGATACAGTTATCATATTGAATATGCAATTATTATGATAACAAAAGAGAAATTCATTAAATAACAATGTGTGTAGTACAATGATTGGCCGTAAGGCATAATTTCTAACACCCTCCCACTTGCACTAGGTACAATCATTAATTTGTCTAATTCCCATTATCCTAACACGACGCTCATACTTCGCCTGTGCAAGAGGCTTTGTAAGAGGATTAACAATATTGCCTTCTCTTACTACTTTGTATATTTTTATACCACCTCTATCATTGATCTCTCTGATAAGGTGGAAATACCTGAGTATATAATTAGTCTTTTGGTGTGATCTTGGCTCCTTACTCTGTGCAATTGCACCACTATTGTCATATAATAAGTTTATTGGATTTGAGATGCTAGGCACTACTCCTAGTTCAGCAATAAATTTTATTTTTAATTTTCTTTTCTTCCTTTTTCTTTCATATTTTTTTGGTTTACATCTCCATTTATGTCCTTTCATTACTTCTCCACATCTTAATATCATTTTATTAGTTTTATAATATTTCATATTTTTCTATGTAGTTTTACATTTATCAACTATATATTTTCTTACAAATAATTCTCTTCTTCCCATAATATCTACCTTATTTAAAATATTTATTGGGCCTTGTCTTATATCGTCTATTATTTCATCTTCTTCTGAAGTTACTTGATAAGTATTATAATAATCTTCTAATATTATGTCTGATAATAATTTTGGTAGTTTTCTATAAAACAAATCTAAATAAAATCTTTCTTCTTTTAAATCTTCTAATATTACTTCATAATAATATTTTTTATATTTACATATAAAGACATTCAAATATTCTAGCTTTAATGAACATAATTCTATTTCATGTAATATTTTTATTGCATCTTTTTGTCTACTTATTTCATATATACCTTTAGCTAATCCTCCAAATTCATTTAATAATATTTTTTGATATTTATCTACTATAATTGCATAGTATTCTCTTCTATTATTATAGTTTTTATCTGGTTTTTTAAATTTTTCTATAAATTCTTGAGATTTACTATTTCACTAATTTTATACATTTCCTAAAAATGTTGCTTTTATTAACATAGTTGTATTTTGTATGTCTACATTTTTTTCTATTAATGCTATTAATTTAGCTTTTACCCATTCATCTATTATTTTATTATTATTCAGATTACAGTCTAAATCTAACCATATAAACATTTTATCTATAATTTTTCAATTATTTTTTAAAATTATTTTAATAAAAAAAATTTTAACCGCATACATTTTGTTAATTTTCATTTTAAACAATTTTGAATTTTTTAATGAATACTAGTAACTTTTAAAATACAAAAGATTTAAATTAAATATATTTATATGAATTTTTATATTTAAAAATTATTTTTTATCAAATTAATTTAATATGAAACAAATTTAAAATTTTAAATCTTATAAATATGTTATATATATATATAGTGTATTCTATTTATAATAAATTAAATATTATTTTATTTATATAATTTTATGTTATACTATATGTCAATAAAATAATTATTTTTATATACTTTAAATTTTTTTATTTTCTCCTTCCTATTTTAAAATGAACATTATTCACTCACATATATAATTAGAATTAAAAAGATATTTTGCACTAAAATAATTAATTCTAATAGTATAAATATTATTCTTGATCAAAATAGCTTCCTTTGCTATATCTGATGATACTATATACTCAGCTTCTATTGTAGAATCAGCTGTTGTGCTTTGCTTTGAGCTCTTCCAGCTCACTGCCCTACCATTTAAGGTGAACACATATCCTGACTGTGATTTAAGGTCATCTTGGCCAGTTTGGAAGCTTGCATCTGTGTAACCTGTTACAACTAGCTCATCATCCAATTCGCCATATACCAAGAATAAATCCTTAGTCCTTCTTAAGTACTTTAGGATATTCTTGACAACAGTCTAATGATCCTCTCCTGAATCTGCTTGATATCTACTGGTCATACTTAAGGTAAATGAAACATTCGGTCAAGTGGCATACATGATAGATCCAATTGCTGAGGCATATGGAACCTTACTCATGCAATCTCGCTGATTTTATGTGCTAGGATACTAGCCTTTACTGAGATGAATGCCATGAGACATGGGGATGAAACCCCTCTTTGAGTCCTGCATACTGAACTTATATAGTATCTTGTCTATGTATGTGCTCTGGCTTAGGCCTATCAGCTTTTTGGATCTATCTCTATGGATCTTAATCCCAAGGATGTAAGTGGCTTCACCTAAGTCCTTTATAGAGAAAGATTTTCCTAACCAAGACTTGACATTCTGTAAGGTAGGAATGTCATTCTCAATGAGTAGGATATCATTTACATATAGCACTAGAAATATAACTGTGTTGCCATTAACCTTTTTATAAACACAAGGTTTATCAATGTTTTGAATGAATCTAAACTCTTTGATTGCTTTATCAAAACATTGATTCCAGCTCCAAGATTCTTGCTTTAATCCATAAATGGATCTTTAAAGCTTGCACACTTTTCTAGAGTCCTCTGGATGCATAATACCTTCAGGTTGTATCATGTACACTTTCTCAAGTAGATGTCTATTAAGGAATGTTGTTTTAACATTCATCTGCCATATTTTAGTCATAATATGCTACAATGGCAAGGAGGATTCTAATTGATTTGGCCATTGCAATCGATGAAAAGGTTTCATCATAGTCTACAACATGAGTTTGGGTAAATCCTTTTGCAACCAATTGTGCTTTGAAGACATTTACTTTGCTATCCATGTCAGTTTTCTCCTTAAAAAACCACTTGCACCTAATGGTTTTTATTCCTTTAGGTGGATCGATTAAGGTCTATACCTTATTATTATGCATGGATTGCATTTCAAACTTCATGGCATTTAGCCATTTCTCAAAATTTAGTCCCACTATGGCTTCTTGGTAAGTGGTTAGTTCATTGTGTTCAATGAGCAATACATCATGACATTCATTAATTAGAAATTCATATCTCTGAGGATGATACCATGTTCTATCAGACCTTCATAGGCCTTGTGTTATTTGAGTAGGCTCATTTACTTCTTGTGAGTCTTCTCAGTTTTCCATCTGTGTCTCTATGCTATTTTTTAGTTTTTGAATATCTTCAAGATGTATCTTGCTCCCACTGGTTCTTTTAGAGATAAATTCTCTTTCTAGAAAGATACCATTTCAAATTAAAAACACTTTATTATTAGTAAGATTGTAGACATAGTATCCCTTTATTTCTTTAAGATACCCCCACAAAAAGGCACTTTTGTGGATTTGGGTGCTAACTTGTTTGAGGCTTGTTTCTTAACATAAACCTCACTTCCTAAAATCTTGAGAAAAGACAAACTAGATTTCTTTCTAGTCCATATCTCATATGGTGTTTTCTTAATTGCCTTAGATGGAACACAGTTTAGTGTGAATGCAGCTGTTTCTAATGCATGGCCCCAAAAGGATGGTGGAAGATCTACTTGACTCATAATAGATCGAACCATATCTAATAGTGTCAAATTTCTCTGCTCAAAAACACCATTTCATTATGGTGTTGCTGGAGGAGTTAATTGTGAGACAATCCCATAACTCCTGAGATGATTAATGAATTCTTAGCTCAAATATTCACCTCCTTGATCAGATCGAAGAGTTTTAATGGTCTTGCTAAGTTTGTTTTATACTTCATTTTGGAATACTTTGAACATTTCAAAAGATTTAGATTTATGTTTCATTAAGTAGATGTATCCATATCTATTGTAGTCATTAATAAAGGTAATGAAGTACAGATAACCCCCTCTGGCAGTTGTACTCATTAGTCCACATATATCTGTATGTATGAGTTCCAATAAGTCATTAGGCCTCTCACTATGCCCAGTAAAAGGTGCTTTTGTCATCTTTCCTAATAAACAAGATTCACAAGTGTCATAAGATTCAAAATTAAATGAGTTAAGAAGTCTATCTTAATGAAGCTTATAAATGTGTTTCTCATTTATATGGCTGAGACGACAATGCCATAAGTAGGTTGGATTCAAATCGTTTGATTTGATCCTTTTGATAGTTATGTTATAGATGTCTTCATTACTAGGATGTTCCAGATTTAAAAAATAATAACCAAAATGCAAATCACCACTAGCATAAAAAATGTCATTTTTATAAATAGAACATTTACCATTCCCAGTAATGGAAGTAAAACTTTCCTTATCTAAATAAGAAAGAGAAACAATATTGCTACACAAAGCAGGAAAATAATAGCAATTGTTTAAAACTAACAAAAGCCCATTAGGCAAAAGTAATTCATAAGTGCCTACGGCTAAAGCAACAACTCTTGCTCTATTTCTAACTCGTAGGTCCACTTCACCCTTTATCAACTTTCTACTGTTTTTGAGACCCTACATATTTGTACAAATGTGAGAACCACATGCAGTATCTAATACCCATGCAGAAGAAGTAGAAAGGTGAATGTCTATAACATAAATACCTGAAGGAGTAGCCCTGCTATTCTTCTTCTTTTTTAGATCTTTCATGTAGAGCTTGCAGTTCCTCTTCCAATGACCCAGTTCATTGCAAAAGAAGTAAACTCCTTCCTTTAGAGGCTTTGCCTTCTTGGCTGAAGGCTTAGTTTCAGGCTTGTTTGACTCTTTGATCTTACCATCTGAGCCTTTACCCTTTCCCTTGCCCTTGCCTTTACCTTTCTTTTTCATACCCTTTCCTTTCTGAACCATTAAAATAGTACTCGGCTTTTTCTTATTGTTTTGCTCAGCAGTTTTAATCATCCCATGCAGTTCAGAAATGAATTTCTCCATGTCATTCATATTAACGTTCATAACAAACTGGTCATAACTTTTCGGGAGTGAGTTCAAGATTAAATCTATAGCCAACTCCTGGCTTAAGGAAAATCCGAGACTCTCAAGGTGATCAGTATAGCTCTTCATCTTTAAAACATGAGTACTAACTGATGCACCCTCAGCCATCTTGCAGGAGTGTAAAGCCTTTATGGTCTCATACCTCTCTTACCTTGCCTGTTACTGGAACATTTCCTTAAGAGATATTTCATTCATGTTTTGAAAGATTTTGTAATAGGTTGACAGTTAGGTGTCATAGTTATCATTGTGTGCTATAATGGTAGCCCTTTTACTTTGTGTTCTTTGGTGGTGATTCTTGGTTATAGAGTCATGTTTCTCCAATTGTCTATCAACCCAAACTCCTATAAATTCATGGTAACCACCTCATTGTGGTATCCAGTGAAGTCACAGCTAACCAAAGCACCTACATTGAATTACTTTTGCAAGCGTTCAATGGCTACCGTATCAATCCAATTGATCAAAAAGCTTAATGATATGTTTGATAGATGGAAAATTCTTGTCAAGGTGGTCAGCAAATGGAACGTTTACTCAAAGGAGGATCCATAAGATCTTGTATGCATTTCATTGCTGTTAGTTGATCAGCAGGTATATCATTGGAAATTTATTGCTCTCTTTTATTATCTTTAAATTCATTTAATGATTTACATGCTCAAGTTATGTGTTTGATTTATCAAGGGTCTAAGATTCAAGCTTTTATAGTGGTCAAGCCTTTATCCAATCAAGAACGGTTCCAGCTGAAGGAAGGCGGTGTATGCTTTATGGCTAATTTCAATGTGTCAAAGAACACCAAAGAGTATATGGCAACCTTTCATCCATATAAGATTACTATTGGCCAGTAGACATATATTAAGGAGGAGCAAACAGATATTCCTGAACGTGCATTTACCTTCTTACCTATATGTGAAATTATTTAGCTGAACGAGAAGGCTGGTGTTGATTACTTGATTGGTAATTTTTGTGGTTATATATTTTTATTGAAATGTACTATTATTATTATTATTATTATTATTATTATTATTTATTCATCCTATAATAATCAAGACTAACGTGATATAACATTCTTGTCTCTTTCATTGACCAGATGTTATCGGGCTTGTTACTTCTATTGGTATGATTGAAGAAAGGATTGTGAGCAATGAATCAAAGATCAAGATTCATCTTTGCTCATCTGACGATTTGTATGAGATCCATTATACATGCACATATAATTCTGTTTGGTGATTTCTTTATGTCTGTATACCGCTCATTATAAATTGATTACTATTTTAATTACAGGGGCAATACTGTGCGCTGTCTAATGTATGATGAATGTGCTAAAGCTGTTAGCTTGACTAATTTTGAGTCTCTCAAAAAACCTATTGTAATGGTTATTCAGCTTGGAAGAATTGGCTTTGGTGAAGATGGTATGTTTTCATCAAAACAATGTGTATCCATTTTTTTATCATTCCAATTTACCATCTATTTTTGAAATTTTACACGTAGGAAATTTTATAAATTTTATAAATATGATAATATTATAATTAGGTGCACTAGAGGTGTGTAGATCTTTCCATGCTACAAAAGCGCTTCATTGAGAGGTTCTTTGTTTATCTATTAATAGATTTGTTTCTTCTCCCACCCCCCCCCCCCACTTTATCTTATTTATACTCCTTACTGTTAGTGCGATCATGTTGCCATCACCAATCATTTCAACTATCATCTCACCTCCTTCTAGCCACTCATCTAATCCATCAGTATCCAATATGCTGCGTTGTCATAGGAAGATACAGATTGATGATTTTTCAGAACCAAACCTAGTATTTTTGTAATTTGTAATTTTATGTATACACATTTCCGACTAGATCTTACCACATTTGTTATTAATTGCATTGTATCAAGACACGTACTTCCTTATTCACTGTGACGTACAAAAGCTAGGTACTAGACATGGCTAGTATTACAATAGTTGCTCTAGGTGTGGTAGTAAACCAAAGTTTGAAGGTGGCAAGATATCATGCCCTAACTGTAAACGGAAGAGTCATTCTATTGAACCTAAATAATAGTGATTAATATATAATTATATTATTTTTGTCATGAATTTTTAGACCTTACCAATTATTTGCAATGTAGATTGAAGATTCACTGCATAGTAGCTGATGAATCTGGGAAGTGCTCTATTGTGTTTTTTTTAATAAGCTTGCATCTCAGGTTGTGATGCATTCTGCCGCTGAGCTAAAACTCAAACTGGAAATAGTTTTAACTAATTTTTTCGAGTAGTAAGGAGCTAGATTTCTTTCCCCAATAGATAGTTCACTATTCTATTGATTGTTAATTGTCCACAGGAAGAACATGCATATGATTTTCCTGATGAGTTAGATTTGTTGGTTGGTAGAAGGCTGTTGCTCAAGTGTAAGATCAACCAATACAATATGGATTATCCTTCTTCAAGTATTTCTGTTGCTGCATTTACTGAGTGTGCAGACCTAATAGATCAATTCGAGCAAGTAACTGAGGAGGTAACAGTATTCTTCAGTGCATGACCAACTCTCTGTGTTTTTGTTTCTGAATTCATTTTTTTTTTGGCAGGTCAATATAGCTGAGCCAATGATGAAAGCTGATGAGGTTTGAAATATTTTATTTTCTATTTGGTTGCTTTGATCATCTTGCACTCCTTACATAAATCTATTATATATTTATATGCTTATAGAGCCACATATTTTTTTTATTGTTTGCAGGATACTGAATGTGAAATTGTTGATGTTGTGGCCTATGAAGCTTGTGGTCCTACAGAACCTCTACCTAAAGTTGAGCTATGCAATACCCCTAAAGATTGTAGCCTTGAGGATTTGCCTGTTAGTAAGATTGCTGTTCTGGCACCAACTAGGGGTAAGAGAAAGACTACAGCTAGGAAGAACACTTTTATTCTTGAAGAGGGACTGGTAAGTGAGATAAATTTGCCATCAGTTGAAGGATCCTCTAGCAAGACTAATTGGAAGCTATTAAAGTCGATTAAGTAGGAAAAGATTTGAATGGATGTTTATAGTGCTTGTAGGTCTAGTATTCAGGTGTCTTTTTTGGAGCAAATTTGTTGTGCTCGTATGTTTAGGTCATTATGATGTCTAATGCTTATGTGTAACCATATGGATATTGTTCTCGATGTTGTCTATTTTGGACTTGTCCTAATGCTAGGACTTATGATGTGCTGATTAGTATGCTTAGGTCAGTATTTTGTTATGTGGCATTATGTAGCCATTGCCCTGGATATTAGTCTATTATATGCAGTTGTTGTGTATGGTTATCGTTTATTGTGTTGATTTGTCACTTAAACATGGAGACTATTTCTATCTATTATGTTTACATTGATCCTTAACTATGTCTTAATTTTTTGTTCTTTTTAAAGTAAAAGCGTAGTGTTATCAAATATCCACTTAGTGTTCATGTATTTATTCATTTAACTATTAATAGTTAATAATTAATAATTTATATGTACCTAATCTTAAGTAATATATTCGTGTTATAGTACAACCTTGTTTTATTGTTTGCTTTACAAAATTAGTAGCCTTTATTTGATATCACCGTGTCTAACATTATTTCTTAATTCTTTCTACTAAAGCTGTTCCAAAGAATTGAATTTTACATGTTAGAGTTTTTTTTTTTTAAGAATTTTGAGTTTATATAAGTTTTTAATTCAATTGTCTGTTATTTATAAATTAGTGTAGTTTTGATTTAAGGATTAGCATACTTAATATTTATACTTAACATTTAATTATAATTAAATAATATGCATTTAAGTTTTGGTATATATTAGGTGGAATATATATATATATATATATTATATAAACAATAATCACGTGATTATTATTAACAATATATTTAAGAATCACTTTGTTAATAATCATGTGATTTAATTGATTTAATATTTATTTAAATTAACTTTGAATATTACCGTTTTTTTTATTTCACACCCTCTTGCAGTTTGATATAAGTTTTCATGTAGGCATGTACGACCCACGTGGGAAGAAGTAAGTTAATATATTTCACATCTTTACCATTTAATTTATTTATTTATTTTTCATCTGAAGTGCCCTTTCATGTGTTATTTGTCATTCCCCTTTAATTATGAATTTCAAAAAGAAAATGCTTTAGTTTTAGTCACTATTTAATTGTTGGTATCCCAAGTCTGCCTTTCATTGATGTATATATTACAGTTGTTTTCTTTTATTTTTCTATTACTTTTTATATAAATCAATTTTTATTACATTACCTCGGTACCATAAATATAGCAAACCATTTAATGATGGTTTTTCTAGGCAATAAATCTGTCTACTGTGTAAGGTGGATACTTGTTAGTTTGAAGCTCAACATTGATGGTTTATTTATCTTTTTTGTTGGTTTTATTTCTTTTTTCTTTTTGGAATCAGTCGGTTTTATTTCTTAAATGGTACGTTATTGTGGCATTAACTCACATATATTGTATTTCTCACTGATCGAAGTTTGCATTCTCTATGTATTTTACTTTTCACCTTTTCTAAGCTTCAGAGCTTTCGTCTTATCTATTTCTTTTCCTGACCTCCATTCGTGCTCACCATGGTGTTTGAGTATGATAGACTAGACGAGATTGAACCACCTATCCAATTGTGGAACGTTCTAATCAAGGTTGATTTTGTGATTATACATACGTCCTTTGAGCTTCATGCGCGTGATTGTGGCTTCCCCAGGAAGCTCGTCTCTCTTGATTTCATTTTTTTTGATGATGACGTTATCTGCCTTAGGTGTCATTTTCGTTAAAGTTTCAATCTTTTTTCTGTATTTCCTTTATGTTATTCCTGCAAGGTGATTAATTTTTTAGCGAACGCGTATGTTCGATTCAGGCTGATGTTTTGATATAAAGATGCCAAAGTACATTCCAACTAATTAATGGACATTCATGAAATGAGCATTAACTCATCTCTTTCTACTTGTGTTAGATGTTTATGTTTCTCTTCCATTAGCTACATATTTCCAGTTCTAAAGTTATTTTTGCTCATTTCACACATTTATCTTTCATTAATTCTATCTTTAATTTCATATGTTTATTGTCCATTGGTTTCAATTTTTGAGTTATAAGTCGACAAGGTTTATGGTTTCCACACATGGAAATTATAGTTTCTGCTTTAAGACACATGGTTGTAATGTTTTTTTCCTCATATTTTTTTGTTGTTGTATTTATTTATTCACTCTTGAAAGTTAAAATGGTTGATGTATTAACTTTTTCGCTTGAAGGATTTGATGAAGTGTGTTATATATTATGAGTCTCCGAAGGATGCTTGTTTAGTTTCTCATGGTTCTGAAGGAAAACAGTACACAACAAAATTGTATTACTATATGATTTGTTAGTTGTTAATGATTAGTAATGTAAGTGTTACATCTGATACTTATTATTACTTTTCTGGAGTGAGATCGTGTAGAAGTTTTATTTTAGCGACAAGGGTGTTCTGTGACCCAGAATTTTATGAGATCCTGGCAATGAGGAGAGCTCTTCTCAGTCTTACCAGGATTTCATAGTTGTGTTTGGTTGGTTTAGAATGCTGCCATAGTTTTTGTTTGTCTTTTTGATGGTGTTTATTTGTTGGTGATGTGGAAGCATCAATTTTTGATTTTATATTTAATTATTTATGAAGGGATGAAGATGTCTTCTTCTTGTGATGGTGCTGTAAAATTGTACGTATAATATTTTTAACACATTGGATAATGGACTCTGGCTATCATGTCCTATGATGCATTATACCAATTAGGTGGAGTGTCACCTATGTTAATATTAGTATAGAAGACTCTATGTGCTTTTAATTATTCAACTTTAGAATTTATAAGTTGATGATATCTATCACACCCCAAAAATAGAGGGTAACCGGTACAGGTGTGAAACACTCTCACATTCCCGTAAGCCTCCAAATAAATATTTATTCCATTTTACAAAAGAATAAAATAAAATTTAATCAAATCATATGAGAACTAAAATAACTTCTTTAAACTCATTATCATAAGAAAGTGTCAACATTTTTGTAGAAATTTCGGCAGAACCTCCCCTATAATTAGGATCTTCCGAGAATTCTACAACAAAAATTCCTACAGATAATAGTATAAATCAAGAGCATAGCTCCTTCCAGCCATCAACCAATATACAAATCAAAAATAAGGTTTATTAACAACCTATATGGAGCATCTACTCTTTCTTCCAAACCAAAAAGACATACAAATTATATATTTACATTAAAAGTAACAATACCAATCAGAATGTCCACCCACTGTAGCTAATTGTCCTTTTGAGGTTGATGGTGAGATCAGCATCAGTTAACAAGTCTGAGGCCAAAATAATTTTTCAGTGAATGACATTCCCATGTTAAAATTTTTAAAATTTAAATCAACAATCTCTAATAATAGTGTCAGCTAATTAAAAGTAATTCCACTAAAATTTTTAAGCATGTAAGTCATAACCATGTTTGTAAAATAAGAATAAATTGAAAACAATTTATGTTATCATACTTAAAGAAAATAATTTGCTCACGTATAACTCAAGTGGTACAATTTACCAGCTAAAATCATGTAAATTTTGAAAATATAAATTAATCAACATTTAAGATCTTGAGAACTCAACAAAACAAGTTACAAACGTGGATACATAGCCCACAAGGGTAAATAACCAAACGCGGCTTATGCCACAAAACAAACGTGGACACACTAGTCTATGAGGGTAAGTAACCAAATGCAACCGAAGCTATGAAACAAACATGGACACACAGCCCACGAATACCAAACGTGAGAATAAAACTCATGAAACAAACTAGCTAGTGTTTAACCACAGCGTGCTACGGGCTAACGGAACTGCCGTTAGCAGCAGTGT
This sequence comes from Prosopis cineraria, assembly GCF_029017545.1. Lineage (NCBI taxonomy): Eukaryota > Viridiplantae > Streptophyta > Magnoliopsida > Fabales > Fabaceae > Prosopis > Prosopis cineraria. The sequence goes on along the minus strand of NW_026555332.1, from coordinate 14,532,575 downwards.
TCTGTATAGAGTTCTTTGAAAAATCTCGTTTCAAACATGCGAGAGAAATAATTATTTTTGAATTCAAATTCTCATTCTCAAGATCAAACTAGCATGAATTGCTTCAAATGTATGAAACTTGCCAAATCGATATATCATAATGAATGTACAAACTTGCACTAATCATATAACCAAGAAATTTTGAAATTCAATAAGCAAAGGTGCCTTCATCAATATTAAAAATATATTTTTTGAGAAAATGCACAAATCATAATATAACTATCCATCATCGTTATTTCAAAATTTCTAAAACTAACATAATTCATAAAAATGAAATATTTTAATAAATGATTTTCAATAAATAATTATAAGGAATGCTATTCACTTACTTGTCGAAGTTTCAAATTCTCAAAATGTTCTTTCTTCAATTTCTATCAGGATCCTCTTCTTCCGCACGTCCTATAAGAATATTATTAAATAAAATTTAACAAATCGTCTTTAATTTACAAAGACTTCCTTCTACTTCGCATATATCAACCATTATCATTTAAAATTTGTCACCAAAATTCATGCTTTAAATTTTTTTCCAAGTATTTCAGTAGGCATCTCCATGAAGTTAATATTCAAGTACTATATCAAGGCTTTCCTCTTTCAAGCTTTCCTTATTAAGTTCTTTAACATGAATTAATCCAACTAAGATTTAAATTCTATGCCACTCACATACATATTATCAGGCTTCTTTAATCCTACCTCAAAATTTTTAGCATAATTTCATTTTCATTTTCATTATTTTATTTTTATTTTATTTTATTTTTTATTCATCTTCTTGACACACATACGGATAGCAACAGAACAAAGCAAAAAATGATGTAACTTCACGTATATGGCAGCAACAGCACACACTTTCTCTCACACATATAACATGCTAACAAATAGAAGGTCCAAATTCCCTCACCTCAACTCAACCAGCCTAAATGGTGTGAACCGAGAGAAAGAAGAAACAGATGTGCTCTTGAACGCTGAACAGGGGAAGCTATAATCTAAACGTTATCACTATATCTAACAATGGAAGGAGACTGATTCAGCCGCACAAACACAAGCTCACAGTAACAGCCTTCTAGCACTCAATACTTTACAACTTCTCAGCCCAGAACGACACGGACAGACAGCATACAAAGAAAATGCAGAAATAGGGAGCACAGACCAGTAAAGCAGAGTACAATGCTTACAATTCAGCTGAGAAAAGATAAGCTCATGAGTAGAACCTCTAGCTCCGACGATTTAGCCTCACGCTAGCAGCAATCCAAACAGACGACAGAAATTGAGTAGCAACTGAACCCAACGAAGACAACCAAAAACAAAACAGAGAATGACTATAAAGACAGGGAACGCAGGGGAAATGAACCAGAGCAATTACAGCTTCAATCACACCAACCGCCACCATAAACACAAAAGGGAGATGAGTCGGCGATCTCTGAAACAAGAAAAGGGTCAGAGGTATAGGAAGGTTAAGTCGGTTATATTCTCACACTCTCGCTCTCTGTTTTTTTGGAATGGCTGAGGAAGAGAAGGAAGCTTTTGTCATATTTGGAAAAAGGTAATTTCTTAATTTCAGAGAAGGTAAACAAAATAAAATTCCGTGTTATTGCATCAGGGATTCGAATCGAAAACCTTCAGGTTGCTTGGCATTCGTACTTCCATTCTACCAGTACTCCTTATTGTTATAATTATCCCAAACTTAACTAAAATATATTCATATAGTTAATTGAATAAGTATATATGTATATATATGTTATTTAAGGCTATTACAATATCTACTAATATGTATTATATTATGAAGTAGTTTATTAAAGTATAGTTACTTTTGTGAACCTATTCATCACATTTTTTAATTGATACCATTATTTAAATTATATCTGAATAAGTAACGCTAATTTTTTTTCAGATCAAACTATTGTTTGATGTCATGTATACCGTGGGTTGCTTAAAAATGTGTAATATCCATTCCATTAGACTCATGACAATTGATATTTATAGAGTAGTCTTATTTATTGAAAAGGTGGTTGCCTATTATATTATTATATAATATATATTTTCCATAGTTTATCTAAGTATTTAAGTGTTTAAGAGCTAGATATGCATGTTATCGTATTTTACAAAAGTTGTTGGTGTTATTGTCATATCAATATTCAGGTTATACTGGCTTGACTACACTGAGGACATCTTCATTTTTGTCTCTGCAGCCCAGATGGATGACATGTCCCACATATTTTGATTCATTTTTGCAAAATTCTTTAATTTTCTAACATAATACGTCGCCTGTCTTGGTAAGGTGCTATGTTTTTTTAGTCAGCTGTGGTGAAGTCATACTTACAATGGTCCCCACACCTATACTATATGGTCTAACATTTTGTAAGGTGATATGCTCTGTTTTGTGCAACTTAAAAGACAACGTGCATTGATTTTTGGGTTGCCTGGCTTTTTGAAAGTAGGTATGACATTACTTGTAGTAGTCATTGATATACAATAACCTTGGCCATACCTTAGTGTGCTTCTCAAGGGATATGTTATGATATTCTGTATACTTTAAAGCAGGTTCGTGTAATATTTGTCATGTGATTTATTACTTTAAATAGTCTATAGACCCACTTTTCATCTATCTGTAGTGTTTTTTTAGTGACCGCTAAGTAATAGTTTGTTGGTTTTGCATGTTTGTAGTATATAAGTATAGCATATGCAATGCGTTGTTCATTATTCACTCACTTAAAAGTAATTTAGAGTGACTCTCTTTATCATCTTGTGCACCCTCTTTAGCCATGCCAGTTTCTAAGGTTCACATGATTGATGATCTTAATGACTACACTGATAGGTGGAAGATCATTTCTAAAGTTGAGAGGATTTGGAAAGTTTATCATAAGAGTCTCCTTCTGTATTATTTTGTCTGTCAATGCTTTTAGTTGATGAAGAGGTGCTTTTTGAATTGTACTATATAAATTCAGATTATTTCAGGTCATCCAATTTTGTTTTTTTTTTTTATATATGTCTTGTCAATTTTTTTTTTCATATGCAGGGCTCTAGAATACAGGCTTTAATAAAGGATAGGGCTACATTATACCGGTTCAAGGATTTACTACTTGAAGGAGAGATGTACTTTGTTGCTAACTTTGTTGTTTATCCCAATAACAATAATTTCAAAGTAACATGTCATCCATTCAAGATCATTATTAGTCCCTAGACGCATATAAAAGAATTCCTCGCCACTGTTCCAGATAATTGTTATAATTTGATGGCTATATCTGAGCTGATTAATATGAAGGAGGATGAAGTTGTTGATTATCTAATTGGTGATGTGATGTTTTTGTTTCCAGTCTTTGTTGTTTGATGTTTTGTTTACTTTGTGTCAAGCAATACTATTTTTTGTGTCTAATCAAATAGAGTTTGTTTTAATACGTAGATGTGATTAGTATTGTGAAGTCAGTGGGATCAAGAGAAAGTCGAAGACAATACCATTAAGACTAAGCTTCGGTTGACTATTTCTGATGACAGGTATATATATTATTGATTTCAAAGTTTCTATAATTAATATACATGTTAATTAATGACTTTTTAAAAACATAATTTTATTATGTTAATTTATGTTTTTTTGCCAAGGGTAACTTTATTCCTTGTGTTCTGTATGATGATTTTGCTGTAAGTATCGGAATGTATCTTCTTAACAAAAATGCCTACCCAATAGTCATTTTCATACAGCTTGGTAGTGTTGGATTTGGCCAAGATGGTAATCAATTTTTAGTTATGGTTATTTGCGTTATGTTTTAATCATCTTGTCGATTTAATAGTTAGTTCTTATGCTTATTTTTAGGGAAAGCTGAGATATATAGTTGTGATCATGCTTCACAGATTTCTATAAATGGTTCTATCGTAGAAGTGAAGAATTATATTGAGAGGTCATTTACTTTTTGTGTTTTTTGTTTATTTGTTATTACTTTCTTGCTTATATCTTTCATGATATATTCATCAAAGGAATGTTATTTTCATTTATGGTTAATTGTTTTCGTGATGAGGTGCTGTTACCTATCATATTATACTGTGCAGTGCTGAGAGGTTGTCATCACACAGCCCTGATTGCATGAGTCCCACATTTTCAGTGCTGAGAGGTTGTGTTCTAATGCAAGATAAGAGGGCAGTGGCATGTGCGTCTCGACAACTTAGGCACATGAGGAGAATTATCTGATGCATGATCTCAAGTTAACTGTAATGGTCTTTGCATTGAAGATTTGGTGTCATTATCTTTATGGAATAGAGTTCGGGGTCTTGAGCGACCATAAAAGTCTCAAGTACCTGATGGATCAAAAAAGAGCTAAATATGAGACAGAGACATTGGATGGAGTTTTTTAAAGATTACAATTTTGAATTTAAGTATCATCCGAGGAAAGCAAATGTGGTAGCAGATGCTCTTAGTCACAAGACCTTACATGTAGCCTATTTAATGGTTTGGGAGCATAGATTGATGGAGTCTTTGGTTGTGACTTCGCTAGGTGTGACTGAGTTCTCCTTAAATGGTCTTAAAACTATAGTTATTTCCAGTGAATTTTGAAAAGTGATATGGGATGCTTAGCTTTAAGATTCGATTTTGTTAAAAATAAGTCAAGACATTGAGAATAGTAAGACAATGGACTATTGGTTTAGTGATGATGGCTATGTGGTTTTTAAGGATAGGGTCTGTGTAACATCTCGAAAATTTTAAAACTCAAATTTATTTTAAAAATAAAATAAAATATCTATAATTAAATTAAAATTTAGAATAATTTGATAGAGGTCCAAAATTTGAATTTTTCTCAACAAAAGTTTGATTTTATTTGATTTTTAACTATGAAAAAAATTATCAAAGTTGACTCGGGCTTTTGTGCTATAACAAAAAATGTTGGGCCCTTTCTTATAATTTTTTCCAAAGTGTTAGATCAGCATTTTAAAGAGCAAACTGGACGTAGAAACGAAATGGAACAAGAGAAAAGGAAAGAAACGAACGGAAGAGAGGAAGAAGAAAGGAGAAAGAGAGAGAATTAGGCTTAGATCTAGGAGGCTTTGTGACCATTGCGAGCTCAGCTACACAATAGGTAAACTCCCTACTTCAATCTTCATCCTTCTCTCTTAATTTTCTTCAATTTTTGAAAGAGAAAATTTCTGGATTTTGATCCTAAAAGCTTTATTCTTGTAAGCTTTGGTTTTTTGGATCCTAAGGAAGATGTTTTGAATTTCTATATAGTGATCTAATGTTTTGAATGGATAATTAGATGAAAAGAGGTGGTTTAGGCATAAATTAAACCCTGAGAGATTGGGTTTTGCTCTTTAATAGTTAAAGCCATTGATTTAGTTATAATCATGCTATTTGAGCTCAATAAGATTTAAATTAAGGTTTGATTTTCATTATAAGGGCTAATGGTAAAAGTTGGTGACACTAAGTGAAGGTTTTTAATTAATTAAAAATTATATGAATTGGAAATTGGCCTAGTGGTGGCTAATAAATGGTTTTGATGGTTAAATGATATTATGTGAATGGTTGGTTTAATATATGGACCATTAGGATGAATTATGACTCATTGACTCAAGTTGTGTGATATGAGTTATCGTCTTCATTAATGCTATTTGTCATGATAAGTGATGTGGATTACTTATATGTTGTAGAAAATTGTTGGTGGAACTTATTGAGAAGTTAAGGAACAAGCCAAGTCAACCCTTTTAGTACCAAAGAGTTAATGTAACAGGAGAATTTATATTTCTTATTACTTTGTTTTAGCTATTTTTGAATAAATATTACTAGCTATCACGCATTACATGTTTTAAAAGATTAAATGTGCTTTATAAGGGGTTATGGGGTATTACTTTGATTATAGTGCGAATATATTTTCTAATTGTTTAACAACAATGTTTTTATGGAAATGAGCTTTGTTCGCATGTATTGTAATCATAAAGAATAGAAGTTGTACTTAAGAAAGTGTAACTAAGTAAGATACCTTAGATAGACTAAGGAATCATTTAAGGGAGATTTATAAAAGTTATATTACCTTAGAGTGTTGAAGTGGTCAATACTCAGGAAAGGTAGACACGAGTAAAAGGCATGATCTCAATGGGAGTTCACCAATGAGAAGGTGTGGACTTTTGATATTTTATGGCACACTGCCAGTACTCAGTGTTGCCTTATATATTGTGGGCTCAGTGCACTAAAGTAGTTAGCGTATTGAGTGTTCGAAGCCTCTCAGTAGGAGAGAAAATCTGTCATATGAAGTGTGAGGTTAAGTGCCTAGGCCAAGGTAGCTCTCACATGGAGAGTAAGTCGAGTTGGCTCTAAGAGGGAGTTAGCTTTAGCTACTCAGGATTCACGTCGAAGGGGCATAGGTGGTTTAGTGAATCAGATCATGCCTTAGATTATGTTTTATGCCTGTGTAGGTACAAGTAGGTATAAGATTTACCTACGAGTTAAAGAGTGTCAAGGGGCATTCTATTGGTCATAAAAGGCCATACCTGCCTATGTCATGCATTCACGCATTTTAAATGGCTAAATTATATACTTTGTTGAATTTATTATTCGTTTATTTGATTATGGCTTACTTTGTAATAATCAATGTAGATTTCTCTGTTACTGAGACTGTGGTTATCTCACCCCTTTCTTTTCAATATTTTTAGGTCCAAGCAAAAGAACCAGTGGAGGACAGGGAAAAGAGTAGAGCTAGGGGTTTTTTGTGAATTGTAAAGAACTGCAACCCCTTTCTTTTGAGCAAATCTATTGTAATGTATTTAGAATTAGAGTGCCAGTAGAATCTGATTATGTATATGTGTGTGAATATGTGTGGATTGTATGGCTTATGTATGAGTTTTTTGTTTGCTTATAGACTTGTGGCTAGGAAACTTGGCTATGGTGTGTGGTTTTGATGGATTTATTTAGTAGACTAAGTTTTAACTACAAGCAAATATTTATTTTGGTATATATGTGATTTCACAAGCAAATGCAAAAAAGGTTGCATTGTAAATGGTGTGCTATAGGCAAACATACACCTTGGATAGAGAGAGTGGGTGCATGGGCCCCACAGAGATCTCTGAGCCAAGTAAAAATTTTTATCATGTGTATTCATATGTGTATGATTTTTAGAATAGTTTTTGGCCACTCTTGTGTGATTTGTGCATTTTGAGGGTTTAGGGTTCATTTTTAAAAATGGCACCCGGTTGGTCAAATTTTGATATAAAGGGTTTTTCTATTATTTAAATGTTCTATTAGGTGTTTTTAGTCCTATTTGACGTGTCCAAAGTGTTCTCACAGGTTTGTGACCATTAGGATGAGATTTGGACAATTTTGAAAATGGTTTTTACTAAAAAACTGCACTTTTGCATCCAGGCGTCCAAATCTTAATCCGACTATTGAATTTCTCTAAAATTTAGGTCACAAGTAAAACCTTTTATAAGCTTCATGTGCGCTTTGGAATCACATCAATCAGACATCAAATGGAAAAACAGTGCACTCCAGAATTTGGTCCGGAGGAGTTGTCATGACAGCAACAATGATGATGTTGCAACATACACGAAATTTAATCCATCTGTTAGATCTTTTCAAAATTTAGTATGTTAATAGCACTCTTTAAAAGTGACATGTGAGCTTTGGAATCATTCCGATCGAAGGTCGGATGATGAAATGGTGTACTCCAAAAGTTAGTCCGAAAGTGCTGTCATGACAACTTTTTAGCTATCATAACAGTAAAAATGACCAAACTTGTAACATGTTTAATCTTTAATCCGACCGTTAGATCTTTTTAAAATTTGATACACTTATAGTAAAAAGTTGTCATGACAACAAAAATGACCAAACTTGTAACATGTTTAATTTTTAATCCAATTGTTGGATCTTTTTAAAATTTGATACACTTATAGTATCCTTTGAATGTGACGTGTGAGCTTTAAAATTACTTCGATCAGGGACCGGATGACAAAATGGTGCCTTCTAGAAGTTGGCTCGGAAGGGCTATCATGACAGCAATTTAATGTTGTCATGACAGCATCTTTTTACCTTACTTTTGCCTAGCTTGCTTCCTTGCGTTATAGGTAAAACCTATAAAAATTTTTTATTTAAAATGTTTTTAAATTTTTATTTTGCAATCGTGTATCTGCTTAGTGATTTAAATGGTTTGTTTCCTAAGTTAGTTTTAGGATTAACTCCTTAACCACACTTACTTTATTTGAATTGTGTAATTTTTAGATAACACTGGGCAAGTATTACAGTGTGTCTTCCCAATAATGAGTCTATTCGGAAGCAATTGTTGGATGAGGCACATAGCAGTAGCTACACCCTTCATCCCGATGCTATTAAAATGTATCATGACATGCAGCATCACTGGTGGTAGCCAGGCATGAAAAAAGATGTCATAGAGTATATTAGTAAGTGTTTGACCTGTCAGAAGATCAAGATAGAGCACTAAAAGCCATCAGGGTTGTTACAGCCTTTGGACATTCCTAAATAAAAATGGGACAGTATTTCAATGGATTTTATATCTAGTCTAAGGAGAACCTAGGCTAGTTTTGACTCTATCTGGGTAATTATAGATCGTTTGACTAAGTCAGCACACTTCTTACCGGTCAAGACCACCTATATAGTTGATAAGTATGCTGAGATCTACATTAAGGAGATTGTGTAATTACATGGGGTACCGAGGGATATTGTTTCAAATAGTGATCCTCGATTTACATCAAATATGTGGCAGGCTATACAAAGGGCTATGGGCACAGATCTGAAGTTCAGTACATCCTATCATCCACAGACGGATGGACAAACTGAGTAGAGGATCCAGACATTAGAGGATATGTTGAGGTCATATGCCTTAGAGCTTCAGGGAAGCTAGAATAAGCATTTGCCTCTAGCAGAATTTGCTTATAATAACAGTTATCATGCCAGTATTCAAATGGCTCCTTATGAAGCATTGTATGGAAGACGGTGCAGATTGCCTTTTTGTTGGTATGAGTTAAGTGAGAGGACAATGATGGGACTAGATGTGGTAGATGAGACCACAGAGAAAATCAAATTGATGCAATAAAAGCTTCTTACGATGCAGAGTAGACAGAAAAGTTATGCAGATAATCGTCGGAAGGACCTATCTTTTGAGGTTGGGGATCATGTGTTTCTCAAGGTTTCCCCATTGACGGGTGTTAGACGCTCAATTCGGGTTAAGAAGTTGTCCCCTTGGTATATAGGTCCTTTTAAGGTTTTGAAGAAAGTAGGGCCGGTGGCTCATCATTGACACTACTGCCTCAGTTACCGGGTCTACACAACATGTTTCATGTGTCACAACTGAAGAAGTACCAGCCAGACCTGTCACATATGATAAAACTCGAGGAGATTGAAATTCAGAAGAAGTTAACCTACCAAACTGAACCAAATCATATTGTGGATGCTAAGGAAAAGCAGCTTAGAAATAAGGTAATCCAGTTGGTAAAAGTAATTTGGAAAGGGATAGCTTCAGGAGATGCAACTTGGGAGATTGAGAATCAAATGAGAAAGGAATATCCACAGTTATTTTTCTAAGTATGTTTCTTTCTTTAATTCATGAATTAGCTTGAATTTTGGAGACAAAATCCTTTTTAAAGGAGGGGAGAATGTAACGCCTTGAAATTTTTAAAACTCAAGTTTATTTTAAAATAAAATATCTATAATTAAATTAAAATTAAGAATAATTTAATAGAGGTCCAAAGTTTGAATTTCACTAAGCAAAAGTTTGGTTTTATTTAATTTTTAACTATGGGAAAAATTACAAAAGTTGACTCGAGCTTTTATGTTATAATAAAAAATAGTGAGCCCTTTCTTGTAATTTTTTCCAAAGTGTTAGATCAACATTTTGAAGAGAAACTGAATGCAGAAATGAAATAGAACAAAGAAAAGGAAAGAAATGAATGGACGAGAGAGTGAGAGGAAGAAGAAAGGAGGAAGAGAGGGAGTGAGGTTCAAATCCAAGAGGCTTTACGGCCGTTGTGAGCTCAGTTACATGATAAATAAACTCCCTACTTCAATTCTCTTTCCTCCCACTTTGTTTTCTTCAATTTTGGAAGAAGAAATTTCTAAAATTTGATCCAAAAGGCTTTATTCTTGTAAGCTTTAGTTTCCTTAAGTCCTTGAGAGGTTGTTTTGAGTTTCTGCATGATGCCCTAATATTTTGAGTAGACATTTGGATGAAAAATGAAGTTCTAGGACAAAAGTTAATCCCAAGAGGTTGGGTTTTGCTCCTCAATGGTTTAAGTCTATTGATTTAGTTATAATTTGGCTATTTGAGCTCAATAAGATTTAAATTGAAGTTTGGTTTTCATTATAAGGGCTAATGGTAAAACTTGGTGACACTAAGTGAAGGTTTTTAATTGATTAAAAATTATATAAATTGAAAATTGGTCTAGTGGTGGCTAATAAATGGTTTTGGTAGTTAAGTGGTATTATGTGAATGGTTGGTTTAATATGGACCATTGAGATAGATTATGGCTCATTGACCCAAGTTGTGTGGTATGAGTTATAGTCTTCTTATATGCTATTTGCTATGAAAAGTGGTGTGAATCACTTATATGTTGTAGGAAATTGTTGGTGGAACTTATTGAGAAGTTAAGGAACAAGCTTAGTCTTATTTTGTATAAGGGGAACCCTTTTAGTACCAAAGGATTGAGGTAACAAAGAAATTTATATTTTTTTATTGCTTTGTTTAGCTATTTTTGAGTAGATAATATTATCTAGCATGCATTACATGTTTTAAACAATTAAATGCAAATAAAATGTGTTTTAGAATGGTTTATGAGGTATTGCTTTAATAATAATGCATTTATATTTATTATCTATTTAATAATGATATTACTTATGGAAATAAGATTATTAGCATGCATTGTGATCATAAAAAAAAATGAGGAGTTGCACTTAGGAAAATGTAACTAGGTTTGATACCTTAGATAAGTTAAGGAACCGCTTAAGAGATGAATTATGAGTGTTATACTACCTTGAGTGTTGAAGTAGTCAATACTCAGGAAAGGTAGAAAAAGGTAGGAGGAATGATCTCAGTGGGAGTTTACTAATGGAGAGATGCGGTCTTGTGATATTTTATGGCTCACTATAAGTACTCAGTATTGCCTTTCGTATTGTGGGCTCAATACACTAAAGTGTGGTTAAAGAATTGATCCTCTAACCAACTTAAGAAATAAATCATTTAAAACTTAAAAAAATTATAGGTTCTACCTATAGCGCATGGAAGCAAGCTAGATAAAAGTGAAATAAAAAGATGCTATCATGACAGCATTAAATTGCTGCCATGATAGCCCTCCCGAGCCAACTTCCGGGAGGTGCCGTTCTGTCATTCGATATCTAATCGAAGTGATTATAAAGCTCACACGTCACATTCAAAGGGTACTATAAGTGTACCAAATTTCAAAAAGATCCAATGGTCGGATTAAAAATTAGACATGTTAAAAGATTGGTTATTTTTGTTGTCATGACAGTACTTCCGGACTAACTTTCGGGGTGCACCATTTCATCATTCAACCTATGATCAGAATGATTCTAAAGCCCACATGTCACTTTTAAATAATACTATTAGCATACCAAATTTTGGAAAGATCCAACGGATGGATTGAATTTCATGCATGTTGCAACATTATCAAATATTGCTATCATGACAGTACTTTGCTGTCATGACAGCTCCCTCGAACCAAATTTTGGAGTGCGTTGTTTCTCCGTCCGGTATCCGATCAATGTGATTCTAAAGCCCACACGAAGCTTATAAAAGGTTTTACTTGTGACCCAAATTTTAGAGAAATCTAACGGTCAGATTAAGATTTGAACACCCAAATGCAAAAGTGCAGTTTTTTAGTAAAAACTATTTTCAAAATTGTTCAAATCTCATCCTAATGGTCACAAACTTGTGGGAACACTTTGGACACGTCAAATAGGATTAAAAACACTTGATAGAACATTTAAATGATAGAAAACCCCTTTATATCAAAATTTGACGACCCAGGTGTCATTTCCTAAAATGGACCCTAAACCCCCAAAATGCACAAATCACACAAGAGTGGTCAAAAACTATTGCAAATATCATATACACATATGAATACACACGTTAAACATTTTCACTTGGCTCAGAGATCTCTGTGGGGCCCACGCACCCACTCTCTCTATCCAAGGTATATGTTTGCCCATAACACACCATTTGCAATGCAACTATTTTGCATTTGCTTATGGAATCACATATATACCAAAATAAATATTTGCTTGTAGTGAAAACTTGGTCTACTAAATAAATCCATCAAAACCACATGCCATAGCCAAGTTTCCTAGCCATAAGTCTACAAGCAGACAAAAATTCAAACACAAGCCATACAATCCAAATATACTCACGCACATATATATAATCATATCCTACTAGCACCCTAATCATAAATTCATTACAATAGATTTGCTCAAAAGAAAGGGATTGCAGTTCTTTACAATTCACAAACAACCCTTAGCTCTGCTCCTTTCCCCGTCCTCCACTGGTTCCTTCGCCTGGACCTAGAATATTGAAAAGAAGGGATTGAGATAACCACAGTCTCAGTATCAGAGAAATCTATATTGATTATTACAAAGTAAGCCATAATTGAATAAATGAATAATAAATTCAACATAGTATATAATTTAGCCATTTAGAATGCATGAATGCATGACGTAGGCTGGTATGGCCTTTCATGACCAACAGAATGCCCCCTAGTACTCTTTAAGTTGCAGGTAAATCTTATACCTACTTGTACCTACACAGGTACAAAACATAATCTAAGGCATGATCTAATCTATCGAACCGCCTATGCCCCTTCAACATGAATCCTGAGCAATTGAAGCTAACTCCCTCCTAGACCCAACCTAACTTACTCTCCATGTGAGGGCTACCTTGGCCTAGGAACTCAACCTCACACTTCATATGTTAGATTCCCTCCCTTATTGAAAGGTTTCGAACACTCAATACACTAACCACTTTAGTGCACTGAGCCCACAATACATAAGGCAACACTGAGTACTGGAAGTGTGCCACAGAATATTAAAAGTCCACACATTCTCATTGGTGAACTCCCACCGAGATCATACCTTTTATTCGTGTCTACCTTTCTCGAGTATTGACCACTTTAACACTCTAAGATAGTAAAATATTTATAAATCTCCCTTAAATGGTTCCTTAGCCTATCTAAGGTACCTTACTTAGTTACACTTCCTTAAGTGCAACTTCTATTCTTTATGATTACAATACATGCAAACAAATTTCATTTCCATAAAAATATTGTTGTTAAATAATTAGAAAACATATTTGCACTATAATCAAAGTAGTACTCCATAACCCCTTATAAAGCACATTTAATCTTTTAAAACATGTAATGCATGATAGCTAGTAATATTTATTCAAAAATAGCTAAAACAAAGTAATAAGAAATATAAATTCTCCTGTTACATCAACTCTTTGGTACTAAAAGGGTTCCTCTTGTATAAAATAGGACTTGTATACATTATTGCCTGGTGAGTCAGTTGAGTATTTGAGTTGTGACTCTATTTGTAAATCTACTCAAGATGGTGATTCTTTTAATGATCTTTATACAACTAAATTTCTAAATATGATTAATTGCTATGGATTACCTCCTTACAAGCTAATTTTGAAAGTAAGATCTCCTATCATGCTTTTAAGAAACATAGATCAATCTTCAAGACTTTGTAATGGTACAAGATTGTGTGTGACACAGTTAGGTAAGAATGTCATTGAAGTAGTAACAATGAATGGCTCATATAGAAATCAGAAGATGCTTATTCATCAAATGGATATGAATGCTTCAGAAAGTAGGTGGCATTTTCGCATGCAGAAGAGACAGCTTCCAATCTCTCTCTCATTAACAAGAGTCAAGGGCAATCATTATGTTATGTTGGTTTGTATCTTCCAAAGCCTGTTTTCATTCATGGCCAATTATATGTTGCTCTTAGTAGGGTAAGAAGCATTGATGGGTTGCAAATATTGTTGGATCATGATTTTATTGATCTATTTACAACAACTAATGTTGTATACAGGGAGATATTTCGTTCCTTAGAAACATCAGATTATTATACTACAAAATCTTATACTGGTGTAAGTTTTTTGATCTATGCCCTTTATATTGAATAGATCATATTCACGTCGATTTAGCTCTCTTCTTAAATATAGAATAAATCCATTGATTATATATTTAAAAATTTCTTCTATTATTTTTGCAGGAACAAAGTCTCAATGGTTGAAAGCTAAAATATATCGATGTTGTTCACTTTGGCTTTTCTTTAGTTGGTTTGTTTGTAATTCTATTGTAATTTCCAAATGGTTTTATATGTTATTTCATAATTTATTATCTTCAAGAAACTGGACCTTGAAGATAAATTATTGCTATCTATATATTTTGTTATTTTGCTTTAAGTCCTTATTAGAGATATGATAAAAAACACTTGCAGATGTATATGCTCTCGTGCAACACACGGGGAGTACTTGCTAGTTGAATTGAAATAAGAAGGAACAGGGAAGGTAGACGAGTAGGCGATCACAGGCTTCATGGCGACACTTTTTTTTGGGTTCTTGTGATTTACAAGTTTTAAGCTGTGAAGAATTAATTTTCTTAGCATAATAAATCACAAATTATGATTCTAAGTTGTAATCAAAGTCTTTAATATTCAAGAAAGAATTTATTTTAATTTTATTTCAATTTGTTCTTCTTCTTCTCCTATCTACCTCTAAATTTGATGCATTAATTGCTATTGCTGATTAGAGTAGCTTTATTGCATGATTTTTGGATTATAAATTTTATCTGAGATTTTACTTATTATAATTTATTGATATAGTAACTTAAGAGCAATTTGGCCTATCTTGGATTATTATTTGTGCTTTATTTATTGTGTGGTTAATATAGAAACAGTTATTATGTTGTGGGTTAAGGGAGATTTCAATTAATCTATAGCTTAATTTCTTGTTTAATTCTTGAATGATAATTTAAAAAAATATAATAAAACCAAAATAATAAAGTTAAATACATTTCATTTATTTTGTGAATTATAAAAACCAAGTTTAGAAAATTGGGTTGTGATTGATTGTACTATTATATTATTAATAATTTTCTCAATTGAACTTGCTTTATTTATTTAATTTTAATTTAATTTTTTTAAATTAATTTCATCATAAAAATTTCTTCATTATTTACCTTTTCATAATTCTAATTCAAATAGTTGATTCATTAAATTTTAGAGAAACAACCTAACTTGTGCTTTACTGTAAAATTTAGTTTTTATTAATTTTAATATTATTCGATAATAGTGTCAACAAGCTTGATGAATAACTATGGTAAATAGAGTAATTTATGGTGACAAAGGCCTCCAGAAACCTGTTGCCATAAATGTGTTTGATTTTAGACAAAATTAAAATGACATATTAAATAAAATTTTAAAAACTAATTAAATTAAATCATTAATTATATTCTTAATTATTTTGGATTAATTGAGTAACATTTAAGACATATTAATTGTGTCTGAAATAAAGCATATTAAATGAATTTTATTTAATAAGTTATATTAACTATTAATTAATAAATTTTATTTTAATACATTTAAATTAAAATAGTAAATTGTTTATTTATTTATGGTGATAGGTCCATCGCCATAAGTCTTAACTAAGGATTAATTTTTTTTTGCCATAGTGCATATATTTTTTTCACCACAGTTCATAACAAAGTCTACGCTATTTCTCATCATTTTTGTAATGACCTATGGTGAAAAGTCTTCACTATTTTTTGTCACAATTCCATTTTGACCTATGACGAAAAGTCTCCACTATTTTTCACCACAATTTTATTATGACTTGTGGTGAAAAGTCCTCATTTACTACCACGCAACTTTCTATTATACACCATCTTGTCACAAAAAAAGGCAGCTAACTATGGTGAAAAATACTTTTTGCACTAATGTCTATTTGTACTAATTTTGAATCCCCATTTAATTTCAAATGCCTTCATTTTCTTTCATGGATGCAATATTTAGCACTTACTAAAGTATTAAATAAAAAGAAAAATGGATGAAGAGTGGGTTAATATCAACAAAAGAGCTTATATATATATATATATATAATAAGGAGAAGGTTCGAATGGGTGAAACAAATGATTGATGTATAAAAGAAATATGAACATTTGGCCAAATAGCTAAAAAAATAAATGCCTAAATTATTTTTTTTGTATGCAAATGGCCATTACAAGTCTAAAAAAGAATTTAAAACAAATTCTAGAGATGAAATCAAAATAAATGTACTCCCCCTTGAAAGAAAATTACATTTAGGTTCAAGTTTCTCATAAGTTTTTTAGACAACCTATATTCAATTATTTGAGCTTAATTAATTATTTGAGCTTAATTCATTGCCTACTTTTGGAAATTTTAAGAAGGCAAGACCAACTCCTAATCAACTTAATCTTTTCAAGATAAAATAAATTTAACCTTATCAACATTCACAAAAGGAAAAAAAAACAAATTTGACTAAAAGAAAATGTTTGGGAGATTTTTAAAATTTTCAATTTTTTAAGCTATTTAAGTTATTTATAAATATATATACAACTAATTCCTAATAGAAAAAAAATCAAAGACAAACAAGGTAATAATTAAGTAAGTAAGTGCTCCCACCCCTACACTTAAATTAAACACTATCCTTAATGTTTAAATAGCAACTAAATAAGAGAGAGGGACACTAAGACTGTATAGAATTTAAAACCTAGAAAGTCAAGTGTTTAGAAGAGTAAATTAGTAAAATTAAGTGATTTATAAATTAATGATGTTTATGGATAACTAATAGGATCATTAGGTCATTAGATTGCCTTAAGAGAAGGCTAAGTTAGAGTTCAAGCAGATCAAGGCATAGAAAGGGCCTAAAAATGTGTTGGGCCAATATGTGCCATCTACTGTAGTAGACATGCCATGTGCCGTGGCGAATAGACAAATCTGCATATATCAAATTTGCAATTTAGGCAAAAAAAAAATAGAAGAGGGAAAGAGGAAAACACAAGAGGGTGACGGTGAATGAATTTAGGGCTACTAAGGCTGATCTCTAACATCATTTTTAGAGCTTTTGGAGCTTGATTATTGTTGGATAAGTTTCCTATCTCCTTCCTTCCTCCCATATGCAAATTTTTTGGTAGATTTGGGTATGTTTAGGACTTGATTTCATCTCTCTTTGGGTTTTGACTGAACCTATTGCCGTAATTAAGGTCTTGAGGAGTTAAATTAGGCTTCTAAACTTAGGTTTATAGATTGTGTAGTGGTATGAAGCTTTTGGTTAGAGTTTAGACAAACTCTAGGTAGAAAGTTGGAGTTAGGAGTAATGTGGTAAAGAAGTGGTGTTATTTGAGTGTTTGGATATTAAATGGAGTTAATAGAATGTAATAAAAGTGTTGATGGTATTAAAAGGGGGTTTTAGGTATGGAGGGTACCTAAACTTATGTTAAAAAGGGGTTGATTAAAGTGAGAATTGATGATTAAATGTTTAATCTTATAGATTAAATATTGATAGGGCGTTGATATGCTAGTGGACATATGTGGTGCTAAGTTTTGACCATAATAACCCTTTTCTGATAAAAGGGTTAAGGTAACTGAATTATCTAAACTCTTTATTTGCGTGTTTGGATGGTTATGTGATAATTGCAAAAGCTAATATTATTGTTTTGGACTAGTATAGAATCAATATGAAATATGTTTATGATTTACAAATTTTATATGAAGCAGAATGGATAACTATGTTTTGCATAATTGTGGCTTTGAAAGTTTTATGCTAAATCCTATATTCTTGTACATGTATTTGTGAAATTGCATGATTGATAGGGAAAATGATTATTTAAGTGTAAATTACAAGTTTATGGCTTTGTATAGAATTGTTGAGCATATATTTAGCATGATCATTATAAGAGAATTGGAGTTCACCCTGGTGTGATTAGGAACACTGTTTGAAAATTCACATAGTACATTGGCACCTTAAAGGCCCTAGTGCACATTTTTGTTTTTGTTTGGAAGTCTCAATACTATTTAAGATAGATTGGGCACATGACATCTCAAATATTTATGGAAAGGGAAAATTTGTGGTTCATAGTAGATGAAGGCATTATTGGCCGAGGCTATCTCCTATGATTAGTGAACTTGAGCCAATCCAATCATATAGATTCAGTTTTATCAAATTGTCAGCTTATAGATTTAGTTAGAAGAAATAAAGATGATAAACAATTGAGAACCAAAATGAATAGTGAATGTAAAGGATAAGCAATTGAGAAAAATGTTGATTTTGCTACCCCCAATGCCAGCCGACTTGATCCAACTTTCATCCTATCTCAATTTAGAGCCAAATATGACCCAAAAATCTAATTAGCAACCCAAAAACATATTTAAATAAATTAATCACATTTTTAACTAATTTATCCCTTAATTAATTAAATTTTCTAGATTTGAAGTTTTAGGATGTTACACTAGTAGCTTAATATATATATATATATACACACACAAGTAGGGGAAAGTGTGAAAATTCCTAAAAGAGTGTGATAGGCAGTTTACAGGCCAAATGTGTGTATGCGTGTCATATTATTATTATAATTGATCAATCAAGTATAGTTTGTCATTTTGGATGTGATCAATGCCCTAGAACTCGCCAATGAAGTTTCATTTAGAGAAGCTCAAGCAGCAAATTTTGGCATAAAATGGTCAAAATGCACTTGTGTGTTCAATTTTTGAGTGAAATATCGGATTTGAATAAAAACCAATGTCATTAGTTAGACCATGAAATAAGCTTTGTGTAACTGCTTGAATCACCCCAATCGGACATCAAATGCTTAAAAGGTGCACGTTCAAAGTTTGTATTAAATTTGGCAATTTGACAGTAGATTCTGACACATGCGCCACAGCGCATGTGTCAACATGAGATAAAATGCCATGGTGTATGGCACAAAGCATGACACTGATGTCTCTGTGCCACATGCCAAGGCGCATATGGCATGAGCCGTAGTGCACTACCCAAAATTGTGAGAATTTTAGTGTTTTGAGTTGATATTTCTTAAGATTTACCCATCTATGATTATGTGCTTCTGCTATATGTTGTCAAGAATAATTTATGTGGTTGTATAAAAAGTGTAATATCCTTGTTTTAATCTCTTAATTTACTAAGCTCAATTAGGATAATTAAGTAAATTGTAGTGGTGTGTGGCCAAGGAGGTCTAATAATAATATTCGATTGTGTTCAACGCTAATTATGGGTCAATATCAAGTCAAGCTACCCAGGCATTAGAAAGAGAAGAAAATGAAAGAGTTAGTATTGTTGTGCCATATGCCATAAAGTGTAGTGCATCCATCGCGGTGCACAGATACTACAAATGCGAGAAAGGGACCTCTTTGTGCCATAAGCTGCAATACGTTCAACATCCGCTATGGCACACAACCTATTTTTTGCATAAATAAGTCACGAAATGAGACAAAAATAGAGAGGAGAAAAAGGAGAAAATGAAGAAGTGTGCCAAGCTCTATTAGGGTTTGTTCTTGGATAATGTTGGGAGTGTTTTGGAAGCTATAAAAACCCAAGATAAGTATCATGTCTCTTAATCTCCTATTTTCCTCCACATTATAAAGTTTTTGGTTAGGGTCTGATAGTGAAAAATGATTTTCAATTTATATAGATTATAGGTCCAAATTTATTGACTTAAATGGAGTTAATAAGAGTATATTAGAGTATTTAAACCTAGGTAGAATGAATTTTAGTGTCTTGGGTTGCTAGACTTCATAAATATGCAAAAATTTGCATTAATGTGGGCTGCTGGAAGAGTGTGATGCCATTTATGGGAGTTTAATGACTCATTAATGTTAATGAGAACTAAAGATAATTAATAAATCTAATGGATAGGCTCAAACTCAGGTAAGTGGGCATTGGGCAATTTAGAAGTAGAGAAATGAGAGTTGAATGCTTAAGTTTGGCAATATTAATGGGGATTAACTTGATAAATTGTAGATTGAGCTTTTGGACACTTATTTGGCTTGAGAATTCAAGAGTGGAAGCTATTATATTGAGGGGTAAACCTTTGAACTCTTAAAGGTTTGAGGTAATCGAAGGAACACTACTGTGGGTAGTTATGTGTTAATTGTAATGTGGTGTTAATTATGTGTTTAATATGAAAATTTTGATTTGCGAATGAGTACATCATGCAATGAAACCCTGTATTTATCTAATCACTTTAATATGCATTAAATATGCTAAAGAGATTGCAAAATAAGTTTTAAATTGCAGAAGTGATATTCGAGATGAAGTGCATGTTTTTAATGTGATTTGAATGAATAGTTGATAATGAAATTGATAAAGATGAGTAATCGAGATTAAAAAGAATGTGTTTATGTGATATAAGTGAAAATAAGAATTGGGCAAATATAAGTGAAAATAAGAATTGATGCTCACTTGGGTAGCGCTCGGTTGTGAGCCCAACGTGTTAACTCTAATATTAAGTAAATGAAAATGTAAAAATGAGTTAGCATTGTTTATAGCATGATTAGTGGGTGGGAGTTTGCCTAGGAATCAAGAGTAGAGAAAAATTCATATGATATTTAGGCTTTTGTTCAATGTATGAGGTATAGGCTTGTCCCACAATTTGTAAAGGAATTTTCCTATTATTTATCGAGGAATTAAAACCTAGCATTCTCCACCAGTTCAACAAGAAGAATAGCCTAAGGTATGAGACATACCAAAGATTCAAGAATGAGGGAAGCTGTAGTTTGATAGTGAGTCATGTGATCTTTGGTCTGGTCAGACTTCACCATTGGTGAGCTTGAGTAATCCAATCGCACAAATGGAGCCCTATTTAATATTATAGCCCATGATTTCAGTCTGAGAAAATAAGGAGGATATAAAGGTGGTTGATCATTTCCTATGTAAGTGTATGACATGTCACGTGTTTTTTTTTAGTTGTGGCAAGTCCGCATGTTATGGTGAGTCATGATCACATGTCTAAGTGTCTTATGATTATGTACCTAGCATGTGTGAAATGAAAATATGTTAACTGGATTAATAAGTTTTGATATGTGTTAAAGCATGTTTTACGTATTTGGTTTCATATGCATATGTTTGATTTACAATTAATATATATCTACATAAGGTAGGGTTTACCTCGATAACTAAGTAGTTAGACTCACTCTTCTTTGTAACATCCTTAATTTCTAGTCCTGCATTAATGCTAATTAAGGATTGAAATATTGATTTAATGTGGGGTTAGGGTTCTAGATAGTGAAGTGTTACATTGACTCTTTAAGATGTTATATGAACAGATATGAGTGGAAGAGTAGAATCTCGAAGCAAAGCATGTGAGCAATGCGGATTACCCTTACTGTGCCATACGCCACAGTGGGGAATGGATGTGCCACGGTGCATGGTATATAATTCTAATAAGTTCTTTTGTGTCCAGCTCATGAAAATAAAAGAAGGAACAAAGAAAAGAAGGTCAGGCGTGGAGAAGAGAAGGGACCTCTGTTAGGGCTTTGGTTTTTAGAAGGAAGTATAACGTTTCTGACTTGTTACTTATTAAGTAAGTCTTATACTGTCTTGACCTCTAATTCTACCCTATTTTCTCTAAGTTTTAACTAGTGAGAAATTGAATTCGGAAGTTTTAGAGAGATGATTTCTTACCCTATAGTAATTGAAAGGTTTTTCAGAACTAAACCAGTACTTTATGATTGATTTAAGTCAGAACAATAAAGCTTGAAGTTATAGGCACAATTTGACTTAATCTAGAGAGAGAATGTGTTGGTGAGGGACCTAAAGCTTGTTTTGAGTATTAGTCGGTTATGATACGCATGAATGAGTATGAATTGTGAAATTGATAGCGATTAAGTACTTAATTGCAATAATTGGCACTTTTGTTTTAACACTTACCCTAAGTATTATTCAAAAATCATACAATTCAAATAAACTATATGTGGTTAAGGAGTTAATCCAAAACCAACTTAAGAAACAAATCATTTAAATCACTAAACATATATACTATTGCAAAATAAATATTTAAAACCTTTAAAAAAACTTATAGATTCTACTTATAGCGCATGAAAGCAAGCTAAGCAAAAGTAGGGTAAAAAGATGTTGTCATGATAGTATTAAATTGCTGTTATGACAGCCTTCCTAGGCCAACTTTCGGGAGGCTCCATTCTGTTGTCTGGTCTCCAATTGAAGTAATTTCAAAACTCATATGTCACTTTTAATGAGTAATAATAATGTTCTAAATTTCACAAAGATCCAACAGATGGATTAAAATTTGGACACGTTAAAAGTTTGGCATTTTTTGCTGTCATGACAGCACATTCAGACCAAATTTTGGAGTGATCCAATCAATAGGTTTAAATTATTAAAGAGAAAAACCCAATTCCTTGGGGTTTGATTTTTGCTCTAAAACTCCCTTTTTCATCTAATTTCTCACTCAAAACACTAGAGCACTATATAGAAAATCAAAACAACCTCTCTAGGACCCAAGAAAACTAAAGCTTATAAGAAAAAAGCCTTTAAGATCAAAATTTAAAAATTTTCTCTTCTAAAAATTTAAGAAAACTAAAAGGGAAGGAAGAGGATTGAAGTAGGCAGTTTACCTATTGTATAGCCGAGCTCACAATAGCCATAAAGCCTCCTAGATCTGAGCTCTAACTTCTTTCTCTTTCCCCTCTCTCCACCATCTCCTCTTCTCTTCGTTCATGCATTTCTTTTCCTTCTTTCTTTTTTCATTTCTGCATGTGTTTCTCTTTAAAAAGCTTATCTAATATTTTGGGAAAAATTATAAGAAAGGGCCTAACATTTCTTATTATAAAATAAAAGCCTAAGTCAACATTGGTAATTTTTTCCATAGTCAAAAATCAAATAAAACTAAATTTTTGTTGAGTAAAATTCTAACTTTAGACCTCTATCAAATTATTCTTAATTTTAATTCAATTATAAAAATTTTATTTTAAATTAAATTTGGGTCTTAAAATTTTTAGGATGTTACAATTGTCAATAGTAAGATTGACTATAGGTGCCCAAATTGTATATATTCTGGCATGCGACGAGTTGAATAGAGAAAAAAACTTAAATAGGGTTGTGGATCACAAGTAATCCTTTCTAGTAAATAGATGGATTGAGGTAACCATATAGCTTATTTTGTTTGTTAACTATTATAACTGTGTAGAATAATTATGGTTTTGCTTGTTTTTATGCATGATTTGGTATTGAAAATAAGTTTAGAATGAAATCAATTTATGGAAAGAAATTTTAAGGATTTCTAGCTTTAAATAAATATATATATATACACATAAATGGGTGTATGTATGTATAGAAGTGTATGGTGTGCAAATGTGACAGAGCAGTGAATTGTGTAAAAGGGCATGATCCTAGGGGGTGGGAATTCACCCAGGATATGTAGGGATGTGTGTGTGTAAATTTGTGAATGAAAAATCCATATGGTCAAGCTTGCACCATAGGACACCCAATGCAACATTATATGGGCTGCAACCATGGGTAATTTAGTACAGCATATCATAAGACTATTATCATGAGATATCTATATAGTCTAGCAACTCCCTATGCCCGTTAAAGTGTAGTCAGGGGTCAACGATGCCTCTATTACAAGTGTGTGAAGAGGAAAACCATAGTTCATAGGTGGGATGGATTTTGCCCGAGTACTTCTACCATCGAAAGTGTACTCAGGTCAATAAGTGATTGATCCAAAAGAGCTTATGGTTTTATGTCAAGAAGCATTAGGGGTTTGATGGCTAAATAATCATGCTAGTGTGTATTTATATAGAAATACTTTAAAAAGATGAAATTCCTTCATACTTTGATATATATTTGATATTACCTTAGTTTTATTACTTTAACATGGTTATTTGTGGTAATAGACATTGAATGAGCTATATTGGTTACTGAGATTTTTATCTCACCTGTGGTTATTTATATTTTTAGGTTCTAGCACTAATGGTTCAAAAGGGAAAGACATTGGCTAAGTTGATATCTCTCATCAAAGTCTTTGTAAGAATTTGGTGTAATGAATTTGTAGATTATTAGCTATGAACTTGTGTATAAGTTGCCACAAGATTCAATGCATGTGCATAAAGTTATGAATATTGTGTTTCGTGGTTTTGGTTCTCTAGCCCTATGTATATGTGTGAATAATGAAATGATAGAGTGGGCTAGTGGATGAATGTGATTATGTGTGGATATGAGTTGTATTCAAATTGTATGTGAAAATTTGGCCTTGAATTAACAAGTGGTGATTTTGCATAATAGGTAAAAGGTATTTTGGTCATTTCATGATTAAAATTCTTTTAACTTTTTTTCCCTAGACTAAACTGAAATTTCAAAAGAATATTTGGACTCATTTGAAATTAATTCTCTATAGTGATCCTTAACTAAAATTCTCCCTAACATTTATCCTTTCTTATGTCAAAGTTTCGTTCTGCTTATGAACTTACTAATTCTTTTGTAAGTCAAATGTTATGCTATTTGTAGAGCATTTGTGTGTGTGTATAAGAATTTTTTTTACTATGTTTACTAGAAATTTAAAACAACAATGCATGTGCATCCACACATAGGTATATATAATGCCAGCAATCTTAAATTATATAATAAAATAACAAATAAAGTAAACAAATTGAGATATAGAAGTTACAATTCTTGATTATAAATAATAAAAAATTATATAATAAATAAATATTTGAATACAGATATGTTCAGGGTCTACTCATACTTTGTGAATAGATTTAGGGTCAACTTTAGGTTATATGGATAGGAAATTTCAAGATCCATTTTATATTTTATATAGATAACTTCAAAATCCATTTTATATTATGTGTAGATAACTTCAATATTCACTTTTCTAAAAATTATATATGTAGATAGCTAAACAAATTTTATATATAAATAACAAAAGAGTTTTAAGCAACATAGGATGGATTTCATGTTCTCCTTGGGTTTAGACTAAACCCATTACCTTAGTTAAAATCTTAGAGAGTTAAATCAAGCCTTTAATCTTAGGTTTATGGATTTTCTATGAATTTAAAATTTTTTGTTAGGGTCTAAACAAACCGTAAGTATAATTTGGGAGTTTTGGAATAATGTGGGAAAATGTTAAGTGATATTAGAGTGTTTAGATGTTAAATAGGATTAATAGAGTGTCTTGGAAGGGTTGGTGTTGATAAAATGAGATTTTAGATATAATGAGTACTTGAAATTCAGTAATTTAGGGGTGTAATTAGAGTGATAATTATTGTAATTAGAGTGATAATTGATAATTATCACTTAATCATGTAGATTAAGCATTACTCATGTATTGTTGCACATGTGGGTCATGTGGAGCAAACGTTAGACCACAGTAACCCTTTTTATAACAAAAGAGTTGATATAATGAAATAATTTACTCTATTTAATTAAGTACATAACTATCTGTGAGTAGATATGTAAATTGCTTATGTGTGTTTAAAAGCATTGCATATTGCAAAATAATGTTTTTGTACATTTGAAATGATTTTAAAATGAAAAAAAATTAGTGAAAATCCCTTATATGAGTAAATTGTGGTTTTTATATATGTGATATGTATAAGAATGTGAGCATGATCATGATAGGGGGTGAAAGTTCACCCATAAGAGGGAGTAAAGGAAGTCCATGTAGCATGTATCTCCTTAGTACTTTGTAAGGTATGATGTTGGAGATTATCTCCTTAGTATCCATACGGGATATGGTATTGGAGATTGACACTTCTTAGCATCAGTGATACAATGTTGGAGTAACGACACCCCGATTCATATATGATAGGGAGAAACCATAGTCTAGAAGTGAGATAAGACACCTTTGGCTAGGTGATCCTACCACTGAAGGTGAGCTTAGGCCATTGTGAATGTGTACTTGGTCTAATAGAGCCTATGGTTTCAGTTAAGGCGATGTGGAATCTCGAATAATAGAATGATCATGCTAGTGTGAAAATGACTTGTGTTTATGAAAAAGATATGTTTGAATATGCTAAATGAGTATTTTTTTTCTATAAGAGTTTTACTTGCTTATAGTTGTGCATGTTAATTGATAATAGTGAATTATTCTGTTATTAAGATGTTTATCTCACCCCATGGTTATATTTTACAAGCGACAACTCTGGTAGGAACAAAGGAAAGGAAGGGCTACCAAGGACTAAGGGCTACATTTATATAGCTCTCTTCTCTTGTTATTTTAGTTTTATAATAAATGATGTGAATTTTATGCCAACTTAGGGTTTCGTGAATATTTTAAGTCACTTGTATGAGAAACTATGTAATAGGTGTATCTCAACCTATAATTGATGTGTCTGTGATTTAATGATTATGAGCGGTCGTGATACTAGTACAACTAACAATGTTGTAATGTTTTGTATGTGTGAATGGGCATAGTGTATGATTTGGAAATAATTATCCCTCTTTGAATTTAATGTGGAATGAAGGTTTTGGTGGTCATTTTGTTTATGGACTATTATTGTTATGTTATTAATGCCCTATCAGGTCATATGTGGTCTATTTGAGGTAGTTCAAGTAGCTCCAAGGCTATTGGCACAAGGTTATAGGTTTTGGATATCATTGTGTGTGTTGTGAGTTGAAAACAAATTATTTTGGGTTTAGGTATCCATCTTTTTAATGGTTGAATATTTAGGTAAGAAACTAGTGCCAATAGTTAGATGGCTCGAAAAGTTACATGTGAACACTTGAACCTCTCAAATTGGACATTGGATGGCTAAACGAAACATTTCAGAAGTTGGTCCAAACTGCTATCATAACAACAAGTGCGTGTTGTGGTGCATTGCAATTACATTGCAATGCACATCTCAGTGAGAGCCTTGGCTCTATGTGCCATCCACTAAGGTGGACAGTACATGTGCTACGGCAGATCAAGTAATAATAGGGAAGATCTGATTGCCTCTTTTTGAGTTGGTTTTGAGATGTCATTTGTTTCTCTTGCCTTCACATTCTCTTATAACTTATTTTAAAGAATAGTTTGAGCTCTAATGACTTTTTTTAAAAAAAATAAAAAGAGTTTTCTTAGGATCCCAATATTTTCAATTACTTGCTTTTAAACTCTTAGATTGTGATGACTTTTCTTTTAGAATTTTAATTAATCCTGGTTATCACAATAGTGCATTAGAGTGTTGTCCTGGTAATGTCAAGGTAGACATTACACATGGTATTGTATTACCTTTATCGATGATTTCTCATTATATGGTCATATTTACCTAATTTCTCATAAATTTGAAGCCTTAGAATGCTTTAAAAAATACCTTAACATGATAAAGAATCAGTTAAGTAATACAGTCAAGACCTTATGAACCAAAAGACGTAGAGAGCATCTCTCGAAACAATTTGAAGAGAAGGGCATAGTAAGATAGCTTAAGGGTGGGAATAGGCGAAGGCCCTAATAGAGGCTTACAGCCTAACTTACTTTAGGCCTAACCTAGCATATTTACTAAATAAGCTCAAGCCAAATTCAAGCTTTTAATTAGGCCTATTTAGTTACATAAGTCAAGCTTATTTTTTTAGCCTAACCTACGAGCGCAATAGGCTAGCCTATTTACACAAACATAGACACACATATACACACACACATTATGTAATATATTACAAACACATCAAATTCACTATTTGATTTTTAATCAATCTATTTTATTTTTTTTTATTTTTAGTTATATTTTCAATCATATTAGATTTATATATTGATTTTAATGTTGTTACTTTATTGTTATATTATATTATAGTTGGTAAGTTCTTTCAGTTATTATATATTATAATTGATAAATTAGGATATATATTGTATATTATAATAGTCCTAAAGCATATTTGAGATCTTTAAAATAAAAATGTGAGACTATTTGAAAGGCTTACTTTTAAATAGGCTAGATTATACTTTAAGTGGGCTCAAGCCTAAGCCATGAAAAAACCTTATACAAGCTCAGACCTCTGATTTACCATGCAGGCTTAGGCTTATTTGGCCAAAGCCTAGCTCGACCTAGTTCCACCTTTAAGATAGCTTACTATCCCTAGCACTTCTCAACAAAATGAAATTGCTAAAAGGAGAAACCGAACTCTCCTTAACATAGTTAGGTCCATGGTAGCACAAGTAAACCTATCAATTGGATGCACTAATGACAATTGCTTTTATACTTAATTGTGTAATCAATTATGTAACACTTTCCCCGAGTGTTATCCAAAAATCACACAATTCAAATAAACTAAGTGTGGTTAAGGAATTAATCCTAAAACCAACTTAGGAAACAAACCATTTAAATCACTAAGCAAATACACAATTGCAAAGTAAATATTTAAAACCTCTTAAAAAAAATTTATAGGTTCTACCTATAACACGTGGAAGCAAGCTAGACGAAAATGAAATAAAAAGATGCTATCATGACAGCATTAAATTGCTGTCATGATAGCCCTCCTGGGCCAACTTCTAGAAAGCACCATTTCATCATTCGACCTCCGATCGAAGTAATTTTAAAACTCACACGTCACATTCAAAGGGTACTATAAGTATACCAAATTTTAAAAAGATCCAACGGTCAGATTTAAAATTAGACATGTTAAAAATTTGATTATTTTTGCTGTCATGAAAAGCTGTCATGACAGCACTTATGGACCAACTTTCGGAGTGCACCATTTCATCATCTGACCTCTGATCGGAGTGATTCTAAAGCCCACATGTCACTTTTAAAGAATACTATTAGCATACTAAATTTTGAAAATATCCAACGGATGGATTGAATTTTATGCAGGTTACAAAATTAACACTATAGCTGTCATGACAGCACCTCCAGACCAAATTTCGGAGTGCGTCGTTTCTCCGTCCGATATCCAATCGATGTGATTCTAAAGCCCACATGAAGCTTATAAAAGGTTTTACTTGTGACCCAAATTTTAGAGAAATCTAACGGTCGGATTAAGATTTGGACACCCGAATGCAAAAGTGCAGCTTTTTGGTAAAAACCATTTTCAAAATTGTCCAAATCTCATCCTAATGGTTACAAACCTGTGGGAACACTTTGGATACATCAAATAAGACTAAAAACACCTGATAGAACATTCAAATGATGGAAAAATCCCATATATCAAAATTTGACCACCCGAGTGCCATTTCCCAAAATGGACCCTAAACCCCCAAAATGCACAAATCATAGAAGAGTGGTCACAAATCAATCCAAATACCATGTATTTATATAAATACATATGCTAAACATTTTCACTTGGCTCAGAGCTCCTTGTGGGGCCCACGCACCCACTCTCTCTATCCAAGCTGTATGTTTTCCCATAGCACACCATTTGTAATGCAACCACTTTGCATTTGCTTATAAAATCACATATATATCAAAATAAAGATCTGCTTGTAATAGAAACTTGGTCTACTAAGTAAATCCATCAAAACCACACACCATAACCAAGTTTCCTAGCCATAAGTCTGCAAACAGACAAAAATTCATACACAAGCACACAATCCACACATATTCACACACACACACATAATCATATCCTACTGGCACCCTAATCTTAAATACATTACAATATATTTGATCAAAAGAAAGGGGTTGCAGTTCTTTATAAATCACAAGCAAACCCCTAGCTTTGCTCTTTTCCCCGTCCACCATTGGATCCTTCGCCTGGACCTAGAAATATTGAAAAGAAAGGGGTGAGACAACCACAGTCTCAATAACAGAGAAATCTACATTGATTATTACAAAGTAAGCCATAATCAAATAAATGAATAATAAATTTAACATAGTATATAATTTAGCCATTTAAAATGTATGAATGCATGACCTAAGCCGGTATGGCCTTTTATGACCAACAGAATGCCCCCTGCACTATTTAACTCGCAGGTAAACCTTATACCTACTTGTACCTCCATAGGCACAAAACATAGTCTAAGGCATGATCTAATCCATCGAACCGCCTATGCCCCTTCGACGTGAATCCTGAGCAGTCAAAGCTAACTCCCTGCCAGAGCCAACCCGACTTACTCTCCATGTGAGGGCTACCTTGGCCTAGGCACTAAACCTCACACTTCATATGTCGGATTCCCTCCCCCACTGAGAGGTGTCGAACACTCAATACACTAACCACTTTAGTGCACTGAGCCCACAATACGTAAGACAACACTGAGTACTGACAGTGTGCCATAAAATATCAAAAATCCACACCTTCTCATTAGTGAACTCCCACCAAGATCATGCCTTTTACTCTTGTTTATCTTTCCTGAGTATTTACCATTCAACACTCTAAAGTAGTATAACATTTATAAATCTCGTTTCCATAAAAACATTGTTATTAAACAATTAAAAAAAACATATTTGCACTATAATCAAAGTAGTACCCATAACCTCTTATAAAGCACATTTAATCTTTTAAAACATATAATATATGATAGCTAGTAATATTTATTCAAAAATAGCTAAAACAGAGTAATAAAAAATATAAATTTTCCTGTTACCTCAACCCTTTGGTACCAAAAGGGTTCCTTTTGTACAAAATAGAACTTGGCTTGTTCCTTAACTTCCGAACAAATTCCACCAACAATCCCTACAACATATAAGTGATCCACATCACTTATCATGTCAAATAGCATTAATGAAGACTATAACTCATACCACACAACTTGGGTCTATGAGCCATAATCCATCCCAATAGTTCATATATTAAACCAACCATTCACATAATATCACTTAACCACCAAAACCATTTATTAGCCATCATTAGACTAATTTCCAATTTATATAATTTTTTATCAATTAAAAACCTTCACTTAGTATTACCAACTTTCACTATTAGCCCTTATAATGAAAACCAAACCTTAATTTAAATCTTATTGGGCTCAAATAGCAAAATTATAACTAAATCAATAAGCTTAAACCATTGAAGAGCAAAAACCCAATTTCTTAGGGTTTAATTTGTGCCCAAAACACCTTTTTTCATGCAATTATCCACTCAAAATATTAGATCACTATATAGAAACTCAAAACATACTCCCTAGGATCCAAAGAAACAAAAGCTTACAAGAATAAAGCCTTTGGGATCAAAATCCAAAAATCTCCTCTTCCAAAAATTGAAGAAAATCAAGAGAAAGAGAAGAGGATTGAAGTAGGAAATTTACCTATCGTGTAGCCGAGCTCGCAATGGTTACAAAGACTCCTAGATCCGAGCCTAACTCCCTCTCTTTCTCCTTTCTTCCTCTCTCTCTCTCTCTCTCTGCGTTTTGTTCTTTCCTTTTTTTCTGTGTTTCTGCATCTCTTTTCCCTTATAAAAGCTGATTCAAAAGTTTGGGGAAAATTACAAGAAATGACCCAACATTTTTTATTATTGCACAAAAGCCCGGGTCAACTTTGGTAATTTTTTCCATAGTTAAAAAATCAAATAAAACTAAACTTTTGCTTAGAAAAATTCAAACTCTAGACCTCTATCAAATTATTCTAAATTTTAATTTAATTATAGATATTTTATTTTATTTTATTTTTATAAATCCGAGTCTTAAAATTTCGGGATGTTACAAATTACAACCACACCTTATGAGCTGTGGATAGGCTACAAACTAGACTTAACTGTCCTAAGACCATAGGGGTTAATGGCATCTATCCACGATTCTTCCTACAAACATAGGAAATTAGGTCCTAGAAGGAAAAAGTGTATCTTCATAAGATACTCTGAACACTCAAAGGGTTACATCTTCATTTGTGAAAATGATAACAACTCAGTGATTAAGGTTGAATCAAGAGACACAATGTTCTTAGAAACTAAATTCCCCAGCAAGGGAGAGATTGACTAATCACAAAATCTTTATGAGATTGATGATTGACCAAATGAGGAACTAGTGAATATTCCTCAATTCGTTGATCTGAATGAGAGAGATGAGTTATTTTCACATGAAAACCTTACTCAATACAATAAGAGAATCTTGAAACCCCATTTTGGAGAAGAAAGAGGGATAAAACCTTAAGAAGACAATTCTCTATTGAAGGAGTAGCATTCATTGTCAGTCTAGATAGAGACGATGAAGATTCTAGAAGTGTTAAAGAGGCCTTGATAGGACTTACTAAGGAAAATTAGCAAAAAGCCATGTAAGAGGAAATGGATTCCATATAGACTAAACAAGTTTAGGAATTGTTTGACCTAGTCAAAAGGCAATTAGGAGTAAATGAGTTCTCAAATATAAAAGAAAGGCAGATAGATCAATTGACAAAATAAAAGCCCACTTGGTAGCTAAGAGGTACACACAACAAGAAGGTGTAGACTATAAGGACACTTTCTTACCAATTGTAAACTCAATCAGGTTAATCTTGGCTATCGTAACAAGCTTAGACTTGGAATTACATTAGATAGATGTAAAGACCACTTTCTTTTATGGGGAACTAGATGAAAACATATTTATAAAGCAGCCAGAAGGCTTCATATAGAAGGGTAAAGAGCACAAAGTATGCAGACTCCTTCAATCCATATATGGATTGAAGCAATCATCTAAAAACTTGAGGTTTCACAAAGCA
Organism: Prosopis cineraria; assembly: GCF_029017545.1. NCBI lineage: Eukaryota > Viridiplantae > Streptophyta > Magnoliopsida > Fabales > Fabaceae > Prosopis > Prosopis cineraria. Next base: position 14,500,012 of record NW_026555332.1, on the reverse strand, counting down.
ATAACCTCATTAAACTTTGAAATGATCTAAGAAGACCATTATGTATACATTAAGCAATTTAGAGGTGAATTTGTCATATTATCCTTATATGTCAATGACATACTATTTGTCAAAACCAGCTTCAAGGCAATTAAAACAATCAATGATTGGTTATTCTAGAATTTTGAAATGAAAGATATGGATAAAGCAGAATATATCTTAGGAGTAAAGATAAACAAAGATTATTCAAGGAAGCACTTGTCTTTGTCACAAAGACCTATGTAAGAAAAATCCTTAAATCTTTCAACATGAAAGATTACAAACCCATAGATAACCCTAGTCAAAGTGCATAACCTAAGTAAGAAAAAGCGCCCTACTAAGGAATTCGACATTCAACATATGAAACAAGTCCCATATTTAAGTGTAGTTGGCAATATGATGTATGAAATGTTGTGTGCTTGACTGCATATTTGTTATGAGGTTGGACTTGTAAGTCAATTCCAATCCAACCCTTGAATCAAATACTAAGAAGCTATGAAGAGAATAATGAGATACTTAAAAGGTACCATGGACAATAAGTTGTGTTACCAAAGCAATATTCTTCATTTGGAAGGTTATACTAACACTGACCAAGCAAGAATGTAGATAAGTGATATTTAACTTCAAGATATACATTCCTATTGAATAATAAAGCCATCTCCTAGAGCATCAAGAAACATATATGTGTCTCTATCCTTTATGGAATTGGAGTACGTGGCATGCTCTATCACAGTACAAGAAACTATGTAGCTCAAGAGGTTCCTAAAATGATTGTGAATAAATCTTAGAGAAAAGGGTCTAATTCCAATACGCGGCGATGGTCAAGTAACCTAGCTTATGATAAGGACCCCAAGTATCACAATAGGACAAAGCATATAAGCATTAAATATCATTTTGTTAGAAATATGATTACTTAGAAGCAAGTCAATGTTTAGTACTTGTCTACTCATAAGATGTTAGTCTCTCCCTTCATCAAACCCATAGCCAAAGATCCACTTGTGAAACATGTGAAGGCTTTAAGTGTGCATAGAATGTAATGTATTTAAACTTATCTCATGAATAAAATTATGCATTTTTACTAGTAAATATGAGTACAATAGTATACAATATTCAAGTGTGTCATATAGGTTTAAATGGTTAGTTTTCTCACATGAACAGCTACCTTCAATGCTCGAAAAGGAGGTGAGACATAATGTGATCACCACTAATTAAGAAAGAATAGTGAAATGGTTGAGAAGAATCATATAATGAATGTCGCCTTAAACAGTGGTATCAAGATGAGATTTGGAACCTAAAATCTAGGTCAAATCATCAATGCTTACTATCCATGATGCTTGTAGCCAAACAAAGAATTCCTTAAGAAACGATGTCATGGGTGCTTCATGGAATTCTAATTCAAGTACTATGTGTATCTGAGACTCAATCTTGAACAATATTGATAAATTGAAATCAACATGTGCTTTTAAGAGAGAAATCCTGTAGCATGTAATTCATACTGCATGTGCTTAATTTTGACTACAATAATGGAAGTGGATAGAAGGATCCCTATTCCATCACTATGTGAGTCTTAGAAAGGAGAAAAATCCTTTTGTAATACCCTTAAGACTTAGACAATATCATAAGTGACTTATTTAGTGATAGCTAGTTTAACTCATACCCTATAATCATGAATGATTCGATTTAACAGGTTGAGTACTAAGAAAGTAACTAAGTTAGCTTGATTAACATAATGTTTGAAGGAAGATTAACCTTAAAATACACAATTGTTCTAGTGCCTAAGACATGTCTCTTACATGTAGAGAACTTATAAGTATAGGTGCTAAGCATATAAGAAAGCAATATGAGTTGAAGAAATAACTCGAGAGGGGTTAGACATGCTATGAGTAATGTTTATGGGTGAATTTGGGGTGCTTGAGGCAACTTATAACTGTAGTGCAAGTATGTAATAGGATGTATTTCTGTGTTGATCCTGTCATAGGATTTCTAGTGTACAAGTATCCAAATTGAGGATGTTGTGCCCACGTGGTCATGGTAGAACACCAAGCATGAAGGAAAAGAGATAGATCTCACATGGTAATAGTCTCATCAAGTATGATTAGGAGATGTTGGAATTTGAATTTGCATGATTTTTGCCCATGATGAGTCATCAGTGGGATCTGCAATAATTTCAATAAAAACGAGTTGACCAAAGTCTGAAATTCAATAAATTTCTAATTGATAGCCTAAAAGGGAAATAGTCCTTCTTCAAGATGATGATTATTCCAATCAACATTAAGGAATTAATGTTGATTGGATCTTTCTTTTATATGGAGACCTCCCTTCACTATAAATAGTGACTAGGATCTAGAGGTAGAAGCATCTGAGAGTGAACAATTATCTAGTTTAATCTTCCTCTCCCTCTCTTTCTCTTTAATATATCTATTGTGCACTATAGTCTATACTCATGGTGGTAGTCAAGTAGACTCCTAAGCTATACCCGTATTTGGTAAGATTTTTACCCAATGTTTTTGGTTTATTATTTATTTAATAGTCCTTCATACATTGATTTGATGATGTTTCAAGAGACATACTTATATCTCGTATATATAGGTTTGGTTCTGTTATCCTTTTTCTATCTTTTGTAATAAATGAAAAATTTAAGAATTTCTTGAGTTTCTCTTTAGATTATACTTGTATGTAAGCCATATAGAGCATAATAAATTAGCATACCATAATACTTAATACTAACTTTTGGTAAATTTGGCTTTTGATCATCATTAAATGTATTGTACAGAACCCACTTTTATATCCTTCCAAGATAAGTCATTATATGTGTATTGTTATGAATTTATAATTTATATATTTAAGTTGAATTATTACTTGTGTGAATCTAGACCACTTAATTGGCTTTAACTTGTCTCATATATTCTATAAACATTTTATGGTTACTGACATTTTTTAGCCTTGTTATATAGTTAACTTTTTCTACCATGGTTAGATTTCAAGTATCTATTTTATTAAATGAAACTTTTTATAATGATGATAGCTATCTGAAATTAAGTGTAAGTCTTTTTTACCATGGTTACCTTTTAAAAAATTTAAAAATTGGTTTTAAATTTTTATTCCCATGGCATTTGTCTAGGATTTCTTTTTTTAATAAAGGTTATGTGTTATATGGTGAACCTTCTCGTGAACAAGTCTATTGACATAAATGACGTCTTGTAGAATGAGAATTTTTGGGTTATTAAAGTTCAATGTCCTATATACAAAAGAGGAGGAGTGTATTACACTTGCAGTTCTTAAAAGAATTTAAGAAGGACAATCAACTACATTCATTTCATTAGTAATGATTGTATAATCGCAATAGTTTCAATTCATATGCAATGTTAAAAGGAGGTTCATCTACTCTAACATATTCCTTATGCCATTCTACAGTTCGATTTCCTAAAAAAACACAATTCCATTAGATCGATCTTATTTTCAAATTGGTGACTACTAGGCATGCTCATCAATTCTGTTCGATAATTAGTCTTAAACAAAATAATTGCCTACTATACCATGCATACTAAATAAACTTAAATCTAGTTACTTGGGCTAGAGTTCAATACTGGAACTTAGGGTCTTCAATCCAAAAGAATGCCTTCAAAGAATTGGCTAGGGAAATTACAATATCAAACTAGGAGTTTGAGTTTGAACCTCTATCAATCCACAAGCATACGATCAATCATTCAAGTAAAAAAATTGTTCAAACTACTCATAGAGAACTTTTAAAAACTTAAAACCTCAACTTCTTTATTCTAATATTCTTAAATAGTCAATCCTCACACTAAATTTGATCTTTCCTAATCTCTAAGTGCAAAAACCTATATCTTAAACCCATAAAATCAACCTACATCAACTTCTAGCTTAATTTGTAAAAGCCAAAATTAAATTTTCTTACTTTTCCAATCCCAAATAGCTTGTTTTTAATTGCCAAATTGCCTTATATTATCCCCATAGATTAAATTAATAATTAGCTTAGTGGTCTAAGGAACTTAACATCACAACTCATTAGTCTAAGTCTAATTAAAGTTTAATTAGCACAATTCATGGCTCCTAAAGTCATCATAACCAACTTAATATTAGTTCTTAAGTACTTGCAACTTCTAAATGGCAAAAATTTAGCCCTAACATAGATTTACAATAGCCACAAGCAAAAGCTAGGGAGATAAGAGAGGTTTAGAGGGTAAGGGAGGAGGGAAATTACCTAAAATGCTTGAAATTTCCTTAAAAACCCCTAAGGACTTTTAGAACTATGTATTTTTACCCTAACCCATAGCTAGAGAGTGTTTCTAATGAGTTGGAAACCAATAATTCATGTTTACGGTTGTTGAGATAGTGAAAATTTTTCCTACCAGCAAATGAGGACAAGTTGGCTAAACCAACCCCTTTTGTCTACATATGCGAACGGACATGGCATTATGTCTATAAGCATACATATACAAAGAACAAAGGCTCTATCATGTGTCTCTCCACAGACAGATGTGACTCTCACTATAATATTTGTGCACGGATGCCCATAGAACCTTATTTCCTCTACCTAGAATCTTTCCAAGGTATTCTAACCCATTATAAGGAAATCTTAAGGTCCAAAACAACTTCTAAAGGGCTACCTTTAGGAGGGAGATGTTACAATGAATAAAATTAAAAAATAATAAAAAGAATGATATAAAATCTCAATGTCTGGAATGTGATGGTGTAGGCATAGTACACAAGTTGACTCCATCATGATCTAAGGATGATGGAGGGAGAATTCCCAACTACAAGACACCATGTTTAATATGCATATGATGAATAGAGCTCTAAGAAATATGCCAACTTATGGGCAATAATTTAGAACACTTAACTAATACTAAAGACTTTGCAACGTAACATAGAGTGCCAAGCGAAACTTTAAAATCTTTTAAACTAATTCATTACTATTTAGGATAAGTTTTGCAAACATTTCGAGCAAGAGGCAAAGCATAGAGTTGACAAGTTAGAGATATGGCTTTAGTGAGAGCACTTTAACATTAAGATAAGCAAACCCATCGAGGAAGATATGCTTGTAGAAAAACGTCAAGCTCAATGAAAAAAAGAATCTTCTAGGAGTTATCACAAGCTCCTCATAAGCATATCCAAATAAGTTGTGGGCATTTTTCTAATAGCTCTTAGTATTAGTTTAATGAGGATGAAGAGCCATAAGCCAATTGTAAGCCTTCAAAACAAGTTGCAAAGAAGGATTTAAAGGCCAACTTTACACCTTTGGAACTAATTATAGATGAAGAGCTTAGGGAAAACTCCTTAAGAACTCTCAAGATCAACTTTCAAGGGCTGATAAGCCAAAGTCAAACTCCATGCCTTTAGAGTCAGATGAAGAGCCAAGTCCACATGCAAAGCCCTTTACTAAGAATGAGCTAGCTCCTCAAGCCAAGTTGACAGTTGGAATTATGATCAAAGAGAGCTAGTTCCCCAAGTTCTACATTGCATATGTAAGGAATGCATGAAGGTGGAAGCAATTCAAATATTAATACAAATTTGGCCTTTTGATGAGCTTGGCTAAATTTACATGCAGAGGCAATTATTTAGGCTAAAATATAATTTTGGCCAAAGCCCACCTCAAGCTTCTAGAAAAGAGGAAGTCAAAATTTAGGCCAAGCCTAACCTATATGCTTCTAGAAGGGAGGATGCTAATAAGAAGAATTGGTAACCAACTTATCACTTCAAAAAAAATAAAAAAGGAGGAAATGAAAAAAGTTTAGGAGAAAAGTATAGCTAATGGCCTTAAAAAAATGAAACACAGCCATGGAAAAAAAAACTACCTTTTTGGCCTATAAAAAGGTAATTAAGACACACATATGAGCCCCTTCTCCAACTCTAATCAACTCAACACATCAGCTAAAACCTAGACAAAGTATAGACACTTCCTTTTGCAAATTTAAATGTGATTCCTTTAGATTAGCACGCATCTATGAGAGAATAGCAAGTTCCCTACGCCTAATGAAATTTTTTTTTTCATTTATCCTATTAGTGGATTGAAAATTAATGCTCATGTCAATGAATATCTCTAGTATGGATGGAGGCATACTCTTTTGAAAAATAAGCTCATCTCTAATATATATATATATATATATATTATTTATTAAATTCATTTTCTCAATTATATTCTTCTTTTGTAGCAAAGTGGATTCAAAAGTTCTACACAAACAACAAAATGGATCCAAAAGTTATCTACACATAACATAGAGTGGATCCTTAAGTTTTTCACAAATAATATAAAGTGGATCCTAATAATATTCACAAAACTTAAAGTGATTCTTGATGTTATTCATGCAAAATAACGTAGATCTTGAAAAATATCTACATTCAATTATTTATTTATTTATTCATTTATCATACATTCAAGTAGATCTTAAAGTTATTCATATAAAAAGTTAAGGTGAATCCTGAAGTTATCCATAGAACTTAAGGTGAATCTTGAAACTATCGAGATAGTAAAATGCAGATCATAAAGATATATACAATCAAATATTTATTTATTTATTCTAAATTCAATTTTTATTTTAATTCATTGTTTACACATACATACGTACGTACATACATACATACATACATATTGTTTTTTCATATTTTAATTCATTGTTTACACATAAAAACATGCAAACATACATCTTGTCTTTTTTTTTGTGTGTTCTATTTAATATTCTTGCAATAAGATCATTTTGTGGCCTTACTTATTGATATAAATTTTGTGAAATTTGGATGGCTACTTGTACAAACAAAAAATGCCATAGCTCTTAAGACTAATGATTCAAAAAGCTTTATAATCTTTAAAGAGATTCTTTTTTATAATCCTGAAGATTATAATCAATAGAATTTATGTTATATAAAATTAAAATATATTTTAATTCTTTTTTATTAAAAGTTTATGTTCTATGAATTTATAAAATATTAAAGTTTATGCTAGAATATTAATTTATGTCAAATTGTATACTTTTTATTGGAATTTGTGTTTTATGTATTTTGGCACATCAATCCTTATATTTATTCTTAATGTTTTGAAGAATGTCTATTTTTGTGGTCAGCACCAACGTTAATTATGCAAATATTTGCATTGAGGATAGTGCTATGACACATACAATTTTTAATAATATAATATATTTTTCAAATTTAATTAATAAGGAAAGAAGCTTATACTAATACTATATCTAGTAGTATAAAATTAACTAAAGGCTTAAGAAGAGCTAGTATAATATTACTAAGAGAAAAAAATTTGCATATTGATAATGCATTATATTCCTCTAAGTCTTACAGGAATTTATTAAGCTTCAAAGACATCTGAAAAAATGGGTATCATATTGAGACAATGAATGATAAGGATGTTAAATATCTTTATATCATGAGAAGTATCTCGAATGAAAAATGTGTATTGGAAAGATTATCCGCATTTTCTTATGGATTGTACTATGCACATATTAGTACAATCTAATCACATGCTATTGTAAACTAGAAGTTTACAAATCACATGTTCCTTATTTGGCATGATCAGTTAGGCTATCCCAACTCAATTATGATACGAAAAATGATATAAAGCATATGCAAACATGACTTGAAGAGCCAACAAATCTTTCAATCCAATAGTTTTTCATGTGTTGCGTGTTTCTAAGAGAAATTGACTATCCAAATATCACCATCCAAAATCGGGAGTGAATCAATAAACTTTTTAAAAGCACATACAAGACGATATTTATGGCCCAATTTACCCACCATGTGGACCATTTAGATATTTCATAGTTTTGATCGATGCATCAACCAAAGGGCATGTATGCTTACTATCAACTCGCAGCCAGGCATTTGTGAGATTGCTTGCTTAATTAATCTGACTAAGAGCCTATTTTCTTGATTACTCAATAAAGAAAATATGCCTTGATAATGTTGCTAAATTTACATCTCAAGCTTTTAATGACTAGTGTATGGTTATTGGAATTGAAATTGAGCATCTTGTAGTACATGTTCTTATAGAAAATAAAATTGCAAAACCATTTATCAAACATTTAAAATTGATTGCAAAACCATTGCTCACACGACCAAAACTCTTGATATCTACTTAGGGGCATGCAATCATGCATGCTATAACATTAATTTGCATCAAGCCAAATAAGCTATCAAAATTCCTCCCCTTTATAAATGATTTTAGGTCAAGGGCCTAACATTTTCCATCTTACAATTTTTGGGTGTGTGGTTTATGTTCCAATTACTCCACCATAACATACAAATATGAGACCTCAAATAAGGTTAGAAATATATGTTGGATATGAATCTCAGTCAATAAAAAGATATCTTAGACCATTAATTGAAAATTTATTCACAACACATTTTGCTTTTATCCATTTTGATGAATACGTTTTTCCAGCACTAGGGAAGAGAAGAAGCAGTTGGAAAAATAAATTAGTTGAAATAAATTATCATTGTCTCATCTAGATCCTCGTATAAAACAATGTGAATTAGAAGTTCAAAAGATAATTCAATTACAAGTTTGGTAAATCAATTGTTAGACACATTTGCTAATCTAAAAAGAGTGACCAAATCACATATTACAACTACTAATGCTCTGATCAAGATTGATGTTCCTGTCAAACAATCAATCACAATACATGAGTCTAGGACTTCCTTAAGCATGGTAGACTCATCAGTTGTAAAGATAAAACTCCTCGAAAAGGAAAAGGAGACAAAAATTTAGATGGCTTGGTTGAGAAAAATGAAAATCCATAAGAGTTATTAAACATAACAAAAGTCTCAACTCTAGGTGAGATAGGTACTTAAAATGGATAAATATAATGAGATCTCAATAAATTATGTTATAAATAGAATTTAATGGGATAGAAAATGAAATCAACTTTGATGACAATTTTGCATATGATATAGCACTAAATGTCATGAATGACATTGACAATCAAGAACCAAAGTCTATTAGAGAATGTAGACAAAGAAATGATTGGCCAAAGCAGAAGGACACAATGGAGGCAGAATTAAAATCTCTTGAAAAATAAAAAGCTTTTAGACTCATAGTTCGCACACTTAAAGATGTGAAACCACTGGGTTTAAGTGGGTCTTTGTGCAAAAATGAAATGAAATAGATGAAATTGTAAGGTATAAAGCACAACTTGTTGCTTAAGAGTTTTCACAAAGACTTGGTATTGATTTTAAACAAACATGCTCACTTGTGGTGAATGCAACTACTCTTCATTACTTGATTAATCTGGTAGCACGAGAGGAATTAGATTTATGTCTAATGGATAGTGTTATAACCTATTTATATGACTCCCTTAATAATGATATTTACATGAAAATTCCAGAAGGATTTAAATTGATAGAAGCAAAAAATCAAGAATCTTGAAAACAACACTCAATCAAGTTAAACAAATCCCTTTATGGTTTAAAACAATCAAGGCGTAGGTAGTAAAATCACCTTAGTGAATATTTGATAAAGAAAGGATATAAGAATGATCTTATTTGTCCATACATTTTCTTGAAAAGATCTGAAAATGAGTATGTAATAATCGCAGTTTATGTTGATAATATAAATATTATTGGAACTCCTATAAAGCTTTTAGAAAGCTATGAATTAATTTAAGCATGAATTTTGCCTTGGATTACAAATTGAATGTTTAAATGGAGATATTTTTGTGTACCAAAAAACACATATAAAATGGATCTTGATGTGATTTTATATGAACAAAATCTTTTGAGCATTCAAATGGTTGTTAGATCTTTGACTAAGAATGAAGACCTCTTTAGGCCACATGGAGACGATGAAAAGCTACTTGGTCCAAGAGTATGATATCTTAATGCCATTAGAGCATTAATGTATCTTGCTAGTCATACATAACCTTATATAGCATTTGTTATTAATTTGTTAGCAAGCAAGATATTGTTCTTTACCAACACAAAGACATTAGAATGAAGTTAAACATATTCTATGTCACCTTAGAGGTACTATGGATATGTATTTATTATATTCTAATAAAATCAAGTAAGATTTAGTGGGTTATTTCATGGCAATATATGAAATAGACTGTAGTAGCCACATCTTCTAATTATGCAAAAATTTTAACACTGCATGAAGTAAGTTCAGAATGCATTTGGTTAAGATCTGTGGTCCATCACATCCAAGGCACTTGTTGTCCTTCTTATGCTAAAATGATCTCAACAATCATATGAGAAGATAATGCAGCATGTGTTGCCCAATTGAGAGAAGAAAATATTAAAGGAGATAAAACAAAGCATATCTCATCAAAATTTTTCTTCACACATGATATTCAAGAAAATAAAGAAATCAAAATTCAAAAAGTTTGATCTAGTAATAATCTAGCAGATTTTGTTGACCCCCTTCAACTTTTGAGAACCTTGTTTATAATATTGGAGTTCACATACTCAAGAATATTAATTGATCTAGACATGAGGAGGAGTTTATATATATTGTACTCTTTTTTTCCTTAACCATGCTTTTTTCTCATTGGCTTTTTTATCGCAAGTTTTTAATGAGGCAGTGTTAGGAATGTATTGTGTACTCTTTTTCATTCACTAGAGTTTTGTCTCACTAGGTTTTCTTTAGTAGAGTTTTAACAAGGCACAACATCTTTTATGAATATTCAAAGGAGATTGTTATGAATATTTAAAATATTATGTGGATGTCTATATCTTTCAGTTACTCCAATATCTTTTGACTGTTTCAATATCTTTCAGTTATTATCATTTTATATATTTTATTTATTCTAGTCAACTATATATATACTTATAAATATGAGGTACCTTCGTTATATTCAATATACTAAAATCAGAATTATCTCTTCTCTCACTCAAATATTTTTTTCTTCTAATATTTCTCTTCCCTTTGTCTAAATTTTTATTTATAACATAGTCCCTCCGTTTAAAAATATAAGCTATTTTTTGAAAAGTTAGATGTTCAAAAATATAATGCATTTTTAGTCTTTTGAAATGTAATTATTACCTTTTTTTAAAAGTGTCTCTATTGATAGTGCCTTTATATTTATTATAGAGTTTTTAATAGGGATAAATATGAAAAGATAAAATTAGTTTGAAAATAAGCAATTACTTTATTGAGGGTAAAATTTGGTTAAAAATATCTTAAATTTTTTAATAGAAGGATCAACAATTTTAAAATTAAAGATTTTTTTGAAAACCTATTTTAAAAATAATTTTGTCCTTCAAAATAAGAGAATAACAAAATCTATTTAGTAATGTATTTTTAAAAATATTTTAAAGAATAAAAAAATAAAATATTATTTTAAAAAATAAAAAATAAAAATAACTTTTAAGTGTTCTAGAATTATTATTTTAATGAATAGAAAAATAAAAAATAATTATTTTTATTATTTTTTTGTTTTTAAAATATATTTCACAAAAGTATCACTTTTTAAAATAATAAAATAAGAATAATTTTAAATTGTAATAAAAAATATATAAAGGAAAAAAAAAAATATATATATATATGTATATATTAATTATGACATGGGGCCCCTCTTCTTCATTTCGCTGTTCGCGGGGGAGGCTGAGATTTGAGATTTCTACCTCAGGTCTCTTCGTCTTCTAAATAGCCGCCACGCATAAACCTGGCACATCTTCAATGAACCGAACGAGGGGATTTCCTGAATGTAAGATTTTCACAAAACTTCCAATTTTACACTGAAGAACCACTATCAGCAGTATTAAATTGTAAACTCGTTGGCTTAGCTCATACTCCACTGACTCCATGTACTCTTCGACAGTAACGCTTGCGCTTGAAGAGCGCGAATGTGAAGATGTTGGAAGCTAAGAGTCTGAAGAAAGCAGTGGTTCCATCTACTCTTATTCAGGACCCATCGCCTGGAAGCCTCCAGTCAACTCGCCTCGCTGTCCATGTATAAAATCGCTTCTATCAATTCTCTTTCTGTGATGTTTCGCTTTATCCGCCTCCTTATGGGCTCTTACGTTCTTTGTTCATTTGTTAGGTTAGCGAAGACCCAAGATTTTGTTTGGTATACGTAGCTTCCGGTTGTGACATTTACAAGCTCCAGGTATCTATTTTGATGCACTCTGTATGCATAACATGGCATAGGGAATGACCCGCACTGGTAATGACTCATGACGTTTTTAAAGTATATATAGGTATATAGATTTGAGGGAGAATGAACGCATTTTTCGTTTCATGGTCCCGTGTAGTTGATTGGACTAGTAACCTTGAGCACCATTGTCTGCCTTTCTTTTGATTTTTACATGTTAAACCGTCCAAAATGCATGGTGATTGTGATAAGCTCAGTTATTTGGTGTGATGTGTACATGGAATAAGAGAGACTTGCGCTGAATAGTGCTTTGTAGCGGAGCATTTCATGTTAGTTGTCACAGGCATTTATCTTGTTTTTATAGGCTTATTTATATTCTGTTTTATTTAAGCTTCTTGTAGTTCTAAAAGTTTTTATTTCTTTTCTTCTTAAAATTGTGTACTTTCTAGATTACGCTGGAAGAATCTTCAGTTTGTAAAGGAAAAGAAGGTCTTTTGATCCCTGAACAAACTGAGGTACGAAGCATGTACTGCAGAGGAAAATACTTGCGTCATGCCTTAGATCCTTTTATGTGAAGTTTCATGTGTTCAGTTTCTTGGTTTTCCTGTCATATGTTAGTATGGTGATTGTTGAATTTTGTTCTTCTTGTCTCTGGTAGGTTATTGACTCTTCATTAGTCAATCGCTGCCCTCATCGTTCAGAAATTCAGAGTATTGTTCTTGCTGAAGCTGGAAGTACGTAACTTATGCAATACAATCATGACTTTCAATAATTTCTTCTTTCGGTCAATTTTTTTTTTTATTTTTAAAAGTATCTTCAGCCTTCTTAGTTCTAACAATGCCTTTTATTTAGTAAAAAAGTTTTGATAGGCTATGCATGATAATTGTCCTTTGTCAATTGACCTGATTCAAAGTAGCTAATTAGCATTAAAGTAATTCCTGGAAACTGGTGTATATCAACATGGATTTTGACCCTGAATCAAATATTGAATAATATTATTGAATGCTAAAATGTTTCTTGCTTCAATAACATTCTGTTTGTTTTATAACACTATGATTCATTTTACATGAATTATTATTGTACTTTTTGTTCGGTTAATTTTTTGCTGGATGTCTTATCAATCAAGTGGCGCTCAAGTCTTCCTTTCAATTTTATCATTCTATCATAAAGCTTTTTCTAGCAATATATCATTTTGTAACTGATATGAGAATAATTTTACCTAATATGGTTCTTGTTGTTTGTATTTCCTATATATTTGTCAATGTCAATACTTTTAAGTTTTAATTGTTGATGCTAGAAAGACAGTAAATGCTCATAAGACTTGAATGATGTATGGAGCTCTACAATATGTAGAAATAACTAGTTTGATGTGCCTTTCAGCTCTTCATTATTAGCTATTAAATTCCTCTTCAGCTTTGGGAAGAATTTTTCTGACGAAGAAAGGAGCTCTCTGCTGTATTCATTTTTGAGTTTGTATTTGTTTTACCCAATTAGGTAGTTATGAAGCAAAGAAATTGATTAAACACAAAAACAACACCAACAAGAAGCCTCACCCCTTTAGGTGGGGTTGGTTATATGGATTGTATAACATCATTATGCTCTATTAGCACCCAAAGTATTTGAGATATTGTTAACTAAAAGGTCTCAAAGAAATTGAATAAATAATTGATAGAATTATACACAGCATTGTAAGAGTTCAACATAACCACGTTGGATAAAATGCTTGTTGATGCCTTGAAATGAAAACTTATATGGAAAGAAATTTCTAGTATCGTTCCAAGTAATTAAAATTTTTCTCTAGTAATTTAGTACGTTAATATACTTATATGATTTAGGTTAATTTATATGTTTGCTGTTCTGTATGTTTAACTTACTTTAATTCTCAGGCCATGGCTACTTGACTTTAGGAAGTGTGGATTCTTATGGTCATCTTATTGTATCAAAGTTAGATACTTCGGGTAAAGGTACATTTTTCTTTATTTTTGTCTTTTCAATACTGTAATTCAGAATTATTGAAGTTCAAGAAGAAAAATGAGTGGTTCTTTGTTCCAAATTTCTTTACCATTTATAAAATCCTTTTTTTTTTTTTTTTAAATGGAGAGTGGATTTAGACATTATTTGGAGATTTTTCAAAGGTACGAGTGTTTGATTGTAAGAGTTAGAAGTTCATAGTGGAAGGTTTCTCAAGTTCAAGTGATTAATTATGGTAAGGTTAAAAGTTTAAGTGATAGTTTACCAAAAGGTCAAAGTTTGAGGTATAATACTTTATGTTTTTCTATCATGTACTTAACAAAAAGGTCTTTAGTACAATCTACCTTTGAGAATGCATTGGTTGTGTTCTAGTTTATGATGCTTCTAGTTCATTGAGTTACTACTTAGATTCACCTGATTGATATTTTTTGAGTTCTAATATGTTAAGAGGGACAGATATGTCTTGTTATGGTATAATTGGCTTGCAGGAACCTTATCTATACTCCTTTTCATTTCATTTCACATTTTAAAATCAACGACAAAATTTAATATTGAAGTTTACTTTTGCTGGCGCCTGTTTGCTATTAAGTGACAAAGATGTATCTGTAAATATGCAGATGTTGACATGCTTACATACTCAGTATCGCCTAATGACTATGGAATAGGAGAAGGAAGTTGGTCAGGACTCTGCTTTAGCCCAAGTCAATGGTTTATGGTGAAGTTTCATATGGACAAATTTAAGAATTTCATATGTTTTTTGTTGCCCTGTGATGACATTTTTTTCTATCCCATGGTTTTTGTGCCCAAAAGAATGATTATAGGAATCAAGAGGGTACCTCTATTGTTCACAATAATGGATGCCAGGATTAATTTTTAAGATTAAATATTGTTTTGCATCTCCTATTGATGATTTCCTGCTGATAATGACAAAAAAGGTCTGTAATGTATACTCTATTTGTAAGTTTCTAATTCTGTCATTGAGAAGATAAAATTGTACAAAAGCTGTGGCAGTAGCCATAACTTTTGTTGAAGACGACAAAAATTATTATATTGTTTGGTGTCCTTGTCTTGAAATAATTATGAAAATTTTGAATGAAATGTCATTACCTTACGTCTAGTCAAATGAAAAATAAAAGATTGGGGACAGAAGATGCTTGCCCTTTTAATCTTCTAGTTCTGACATTTGATAATTTCCTGCCCTTTTTATGGGTTTTCCTGATTTGTTGATTGGTTCCTTCATCCAGGCTGCTGTTGCTCGCAGTTTTTGCAAAAATATTGACATTTATGATCAAGATATACACATTCGTACCTTAAGAATGTAAGGATACTATAGGATGGTTAAATCTTCCCAATTTTTTTTTTTGTCCAATTTTAATATTTTGGAATTGAAATTATCTTATTCCTTTTACTCCTCCAGTTCTTGTTTCTATGTTTTACAAATTGTTGTTGTGCTTCTTATTATGATACTCATTATGACATCATCTAATGAAAGGTTTGTCTCAAAATACATTATGGTAATGACCATGCCTTGGAGTCATTGACCTGTACTGATACCAAATTTTTTATTGTGAACATTTCAAGTCATACAATCTAAATTTTAACTTTTCCTTTCATCTCCCTTCCCATCCAGAATACTGTGATTTACATTAATTTGCTGCCATATGATCTTGAATATATTGCTGATTAAAATTGCAATAATTGCTTCAATGTAGTTTGATTAGTGATTCCATGTGTGACCCTTTTACAATTTTGTTAGAAAGGAAAAAGAAGAGAAGCTCCTGTGTGTATTCTTATTGTGTATTTAGCTGCCAAATTACTTTCTATTGCATGAGATATTTTGTTTCAGGGTCACCCTTAATAATTTAAATTCTTAACCAGCAGAATGCTCCATTTGTCTCAGTAACTGTTCGAATTAACATTTTCTGATGAAGGCCCTCACTATTTACCTCATTGATACAAGTTTGGTTTGCTATGAAGGAAATGTTTAGTAATTGAAATTCTTTTCCAGCTTATTCAAGTTTTGCACGGCTTGTTTGATAGAACTAAATTATTGCTTTAATTAGCTATCATTTTTCTTGGCTTCATACAGTGGCATGTCTAATATTTTTTTTTTCTTTTTTTCCTTTTTGCCACTATTTATGGTTGACTTGTGCTTATTCCCTAAAAGGTCAAATGTTAATGGTATAACTTGCACTAAATTTTGCGCTTGTTAACATTTATTTGTAAGGATGACATTTAGTTAATTTGGTTCTCACAGGCTGTGGTACCCCACTTCATTAAACTTCATGCAAAATGTAGTTAGTGGAGATGGAGGTTCTATCTTAGCTGTTACTGAAGGTTGCCAGGTAATTCCTTCAGCTTTTGTGGCTATTTTTTAATATGTTTTGCTTGGGATTGTCTTGAATTCCCTCATTTTTTTTATTGTTTGCATATGTTTCTGTGCATCTTCTGTTAATAAATTGCAGCTGACTATATGGGACTTGAGAATGAACGAGAATGGTGGTTGTATACATCGAATATGTGGTTCCCCTGGTGATATATACTATTCTGTTTGCAGTTCTTCGACTGGCAATGTTGCTGTGGGTGGAGCTGATCGCACAGTGACCATTTATGATCCTCGCAGGTTAGTCACTGTCATGGTCTTATGGACGAAATATATTGGAATTCATTAGGGATCATGACTCTTGACTTTTACGCTTTGTTTGGAACAACCAAGGAGAGGGTAGGGAAGCTAATTATAATTTGATTATTTTACACGTGAAATTTAAATAGATTTTTCTTTCTTTTTTATTTTATCATGAAATAAATATGTATAATACATTTTATCAACTTTGACACTAACATATCTGTTATTTTAAAAAGTTTGTACAAAAATCAAAATAATAATTCTGTACTACCTTTTGTAAAAAACAGTAGTTATAATTTTCTTTTTATCTCTCAAGTACTTCTAAAGCCTGGTTACTATACCTATGTAGCTAATATGGTGCATATATTTATTTTTAAAGAAATTCCTGTGCATAAACTATTTGGCATAATTGCTTCAATTATTTGTTAATTTTTAAGAACTATGGCATTATGTATGTGTGATGTGAACAGGATAATAACATCCACTTTTAAAAATGGGACACGTTTTGGCTCTTTTTTAAGCCTAATGAAGAAAGTATATACTGTTTGGTTCAATTGTTCTCCCTGAACTTCTCAACAAATACATATATATTGCAATTAAAACTTTATCCAATTCACCAAATCCAATGCATCCAATGGTCAGAAGAGAAGAATTAGGGATTACAATAAAGTAAAATCTATCCTAATAAAAGCAATTAATCATCAGGATTTTCCACAGCTTCCTAATGAGGACTTGAAGATCCAAACACTACATCCATGATTATTGCTTTTCATGCTAGAGGTGGGCATCCAATGATTTCTCAACTTGCCTGCATCACTCATGAGATATTTATAAATCCTAGGCATTTTTTCAGCATCAAATCCACATTCATTTATCAAAGTCGAATTTGGTCACCTGACATCTGTTGAATCGTGTGGTTGAAACTCTCTTTTTAAAACACCTGCCTCATGTATTAATTCATTTCCCTGATTCAATACGTCATGTATTAATTCACGATTCACTCCCACAATCCAATGTTTCATTACCTTCACTAATTTCTGTTGCCACTTCAATTATTATCCCCTTCAATTAATTAAGATTAGTCTCCTTCTCTTTAGTGGCATATTCTTTTCTTCTCCTTTTATTACAACCCCTAGTTACTCTTTGTGATTGCTCAGGAGCTGTATAATCATTTCTTCTCTGAAGTTTTATTTGTAGTATGTATGTTTGTAGACATGATTACTCTTTCTATGTCATTATTGATGAAGGTTGGTTCGATTAATATATTTCTAGATAGGTTCATGAAGAAAAGTTAAAGCATACAATATATGCTTTGTTCCTTGGATTTAGAAAAGGGAACAAAAGAGTATGTCATTTTTTAAAATTGGCTATATTATTGCCTCTGTCCACCCACATACATAATGCCTTAGATTTTAATACTTGACAAATATTATAAGCAATACTCATTGTCACCTGAAACAGTCTATCCTAACCTTGTGAATTATATCGTTATTGTAGATGGTCAGCTTTATCTAGATGGGTGCACTGTTCAAAATATGAGGTCAGTTTTAATGAGATTGCTGCGTGGGTCCTTTATGTTTTGATTCTGTTTTTAATATTTCTTGAAGGAATAATATTGGAAATGAAGAAATTGTTTGAATTTGTTGCTCTATATTCTGCCATTATTTGCATTAATTTATTAAGAGTGTAATATGGATAAATGTGGGCCACGATGCACCTTTGAAATCTATCATTCACCATTGAATTAAATTTCTAGTATTCTTTTTCTTTACTAGGATTTGATTAAATTTTAAGTGGTGTTAGTTTCTTTGTCTCCCCTGTACAATTTTATACAATGACATCCATTGAAGTTGTATGTATACATGCTTGTTCTATGAAAGAATGACATGATTTCATGGTTTATTTCACTCGGAACACTCCTTTGGTTGATTTTATCCAATGAGCATTTCTGTTTTCATGCATATATTCCTTGTGTACCAGCATTTATGCTTGAGAAACAAACACACACGCAATGCAAAAAGTAAATGGCAAATCAATTTCTATTTTCCGTATTTTTCTTGTGAAAGTGGATAATGGAATCTGGGTATTTTGTCATTAAAGTATATTCAAGCTCGTTGTCGTTTGTTCTAAATTAACCTATTGACTAGTAGCTCAGGGTGATTATCGTGGTTCAAGCTCTTAAATTCCACCTGTAGAACATTGATGATTTCTTACAAAACAGGAATATTGATTGAAAATGGAAAAAAACAAAAAAGAAGGGTTGGGAGGAAGGTTAAGCGTGGCAAGTGGAGGGACTGGTCATTATTAAATGCTTTAGCCAATATAAGTGGACCTTTTAACTATGAAAAAATCTTTCTAGCTTTTTGTCAACTGCTTCAACTTTCCTGTTGCTAGTCATTTTCTGTAAAATTAAATTAGAACCATGTCTATTGGGTCTTCCATTACTGATATAAATGACTGTTGTTAATTGCATGATCCAATATTGCCGCAGATAACAGGACTTGCTTTCTCAACAGTTGATCCCAACTATATCTATGTACAAGGGGTTGATTATGAGGTGATTCTCTCTGTGGTTTCTGATGCTAAATTCTTGGTCTTATGTGTGCTATTTTTCTTAATACTTTTAACTAATCTAGACTGAAATTGGATAGTGACATGATCATGGTATTGGTGAAGGTGGGGTTGAGGATTGGGATGCTTAAAATGTCAAATATCAATGCCCATGATCATTCAATTTCAAAGAAAAATTAATACTGTTTCTTATTTGATTTTGTTTCATATAATCATGTCAATTGTAATTACTCGCATTGCATCTGCCGCTGCTGCATGTTGAGAAAATTATTGGGGGGATTTATATTCTTTAAACATTGTAATTCATGAATATAATTAGAGTAATAGTAATAAGTTTATATGAAGGTTTTATGGCATAATTATACTCTTTCCGTTAAAAAATGTAAGGTATTTTTTAAGAAATTTGATGTTAAAAAATGTAAGACATTTTAGTATTTTGAGGTATAATTAATGTGTTTTTTCCAAAAGTGCCCATACTAAATAAATCATTTTATAATTATTTTAAAGTGAAACACTCTATTAAATAAGGTAAGTATGAAAAGATGATGTTAATTTCATTTAAAGATCAATAACTATTTTATTAGGGAAAGATTTGATTAAAAATGCCTTACATTTTTTAACAAAGAGAGTATTCATGAATTAATAACAGTTTATAGTATTTGTCTAATGCAATGATTTTTTTTTTAATGCGGTTCAAACTCAGTTTGTTGGTTTTAATAATTTTCTTTTTATGTATTTGTCACCCTTGTGCTGGGATTTGCTTCAGTTTGAGACACAAAAGACAGTTGCCCAAGGTAATGGTTTTTGAATGGGGACCTATTAACGAGGATGATAACTCTAGTAAACTATAGGGAATGCTGTGCTTTCAGTGGTTCAAAGCTTATTTTGTTTTGGTTAGTAATTATAACCACACTTGAGGAGGGTTATGTTGGGCCATCAACAATCAACGTAAAACTTTATTAAATCTATCATGAATATAGACAATAGGCGTTATAATGCTAATGTTAGGTTGTTGCCAGTAAGTAACGCACTGCATGGCTCGAGTATAGTGATTAGTGAGTTAGAGCTGCTACATCGGCACTCGGATGCAGTGTTAAATGAGCAAGAGCTATCACGTCATTCTGGATGTGCGCGGCTAAAGAAGTTAATCCATGAGAACAATATTAAATTTGGTATTTGGAATGTTGGGACATTGAATTGTAAATCTGTAGAGGTTGTAGGGGTTATGATTCAAAGGAAAATCAATATCCTATACCTGTAAGCAACAAAATGGTGTGGAGAAAAAGTTAAGGATATTCAAGGTTTTAAACTTTGGTATACAGGAAAAGTAAACATACGCAATGAAGTAGGCATCATTATTGATAAGGAATGGAAGAAGAACGTAGAAATTAGCAGGGTGGGAGACAAAATTATTTTCTTAAAAATGATAGTTGGATGTGAGATTGTTAATATTGTTAGCGCTTATGTGTCTTAAGTCGGGACAGAAGTCAATCTTAAGGAATTATTTTAGGAGGACTTCGAGGGGTTGATTCAACACATACCACAGAATGAAAATTTTTTTTTTGGAGGAGACTTTAATGGGCATGTCAGGAGGGAGGTTGGTCAGTATGTGAGGGTGCATGGTGGTTTTAGTTTTGGAGAGCTAAACAATGAAGGACAAACTCTTCTTGATTTTTCGTTGGCGTATGATTTTAAAATTGCTAACACTTGTTTCAAAAAGAGAGATGAGCATTTCATCACTCATAAAAATGGAGCCTCAAGGTCACAGATTGATTTTCTTTTGGTTAGGAACACGGATAGAAGACTATGTAAAAATTGCAAGGTAATTCATGGGGATGTCGTAACGACACAACATAGGGTCCTTATCCTTGATGTGTGTATTATGAGTAAAATCCAAAAACGTCGACAAATAGTAGCACCAAGGATTAGGTGGTGGCAATTAAAAGGTGAGAAGTAAGATATTTTCAAACGAAATCTTTTGGACAGAGGAATTTGGGAATCTCAAAGAAGTGCTAACATTTTATAGGAGGATATGGCTAAAAAGATAAGGGAGGTTGCAAAAGTAGTTTTAGGAGAATCAAAAGGTTTTAGTCCGAAAGATAAGGAGTCTTAGTGGTAGAATAATAATGTACAGGACAAAATTAAACATAAGAAGAACTATTTTAAAGTCATACATTTGTGTAACAATGAGGAAAATTGAGAAAGGTATCGTATGGCTAAGAAAGAAACTAAGAGAATTATGAGTAAAGCTCGTTCTAAAACTTTTGAAGAATTTTATGAGAACCTTGAAACAAAAAAGGAGAATGAAACATTTATAAAATTGCTAAAATTAGGGAAAGAAAATCAAAAGATCTAGAACAGGTAAGGTGTATAAAGGATGAAGAGGAAAGAATTTTAATTATAGATGATGAAATTAAAAACAGATGAGAGACTTACTTTTTTCAAACTTTTCAATGATGGAGAGGGTTCGTCTAGTAACTTAGAGGATTTAATAACTTGTGAAGGAGAACAAAACTTGTTATCCTATCGAATAATATGTGATAAGGAGGTAAAGGAAGCTTTTAAGAAATGGCAAATGGTAGAGTCAATGGACCTGATTGTATATCTATTGAAGTGTGAAAATGTTTAGGTGAAAAAGGGGTGAAATGGCTAACTAAGTTATTTAATGTAATTTTACAGTCCAAGAAAATGTTTGATGACTGGAGGAAAAGTACATTAATTCCTATTTGTAAAAATAAAAAGGATATTTAGAATTATATTAACTATAGAGTGATTAAATTTGTAAGCCACACAATTTTAGAGAAAGTAATTGAGCATGGGTTGAAATTAAAAACAAGTATTTTTGAGAATCAGTTTGGTTTTATGCTAGGTAGATCAACTGCAGAGGCGATTTATCTAATAAGAGGATTAATGAAAAAGTATCGTTGTAAAGATAAAGATTTCTACATGGTTTTTATTGATTTGGAAAAAATTTATGACCGTATATCAAGAGAAGTGCTTTAGAAAGCCTTGAAAAAGAAGGGAGTACGGATTGCTTATATTAAAGTTATGCAAGATATGTATGCAGGTAAAAATTAGTGTAAAAACATTTAGTGGTCGAATAAAGGATTTTTCTATAAAGATTGGGTTACATCTGGGATCATTTTTGAGTCCTTATCTGTTTAATTTAATCCTAAATGTTTTGACGGAATATATTCAAAGGGAAATTCTCAAATGTATACTCTTCGCGGATGATATTGTTCTTATAGCAGAGACAAAAGAAGAGATTAATTGTAAACTTGAGTTATGGAGGAGGACATTGGAGTGGAAAGGTTTCCATCTGAGTAGGAGTAAGACAGAATATTTATATTGTAAATTTGGTAAGAGACTAGTGGACAGTAATTTGGAAGTGAAGTTGGGAGATCAAATTATACCTCAAGTGGAAAAGTGTAAATATTTGGGCGTTATTATTCAAAATGATGGCGAAATCAATGGAGATATTTTACATAGAATTCAAGTTGGGTAGTTTAATTGGAGAAAAGGTAAGGGAGTTGTTTGCGATCGTAAGGTGCCTAATAAACTTAAAGGAAAGTTTTATCGTACTATTATTAGATTGGCTATGTTATATAGTAGTGAATGCTGGACTTTAACGGGACAACAAAAGCATAAAGTTGGAGTAGCAGAGATGAGAATGTTAAGATGGATGTGCAGACATACACATAAAGATAAAATTCGAAATGAGTACATACACGAAAAAGTAAGAGTAGCTCCTATTGAAGAAAAAATGATGGAAACTCATTTGTGATGGTTTGAGTATGTACAAAAAGACTGCGGGAGGCACCATGAAAAAGAGTGAAATATATAATTTTGAGCTCTGTTAAGAGGGGTAGAGGAAAGCGTAAGAGAGCACTCTTGAAAGTTGGTGAACACGATCTCTTAGTTAATAATATTTCTAAAAGCTTGATAAATAATAGAGCACAATGGCGTTTTACAATTCATATAACCGACCCCACCTAGTGGGATAAAGGCTTATTGCTGTTGTCCTTGCTTGTCTATCCCTTAAAAGATGCTTAAATTACATAGCCATCTTGTGTTTTTAAAAATCTACATTCTTTTCACCTAAATTCAAAGATATATACAAGTACGCCCATTTTGAGCTTATATTGATTGCTTATAAAATATGTACTCCCTCCAGACTTCTTTATAAAAAACCAAATGACTAAATTACATGGACCAAGGAAGCCAGTTAAGATCAATAAATATGTCTGAGATTTATTTGTTTTTAAAAAACACCCTTATAGATTTTTTGACATGATGGACTGGCTGCGTGTTAGTAAACGAGAGGGCGGTTGTTTCCTTCATGGAGGGTTTAAGAAAAGAATTTTTTTAATAAATGCACAAGATAGTAGGTAGTTGTTTCTTATATTTAGACCTAAATAATGCTCTCAGTTGTTTCTTTTAAAGAGGTTCAAAGGGAGTATTTGACTAATATAAAATAGTCATCGCAAGAAATTAGAATAATTTAAATTTATATTTAAAAATACATTATTTGATGAGTTATGTGTTTAATAAAAGAAATCAATACTCCTCATGTCTTATTTATAAGTCATTTTCATTATATTTTACCAAAACTAAAGAAAACATTAAAATTTATTAATTCTATCTAAATAGATAACAAATTTTCAACTTTGCTCCTATTAAATATACATATTTTAACAACAAATTTTTTCTTTACAACATTCAATGGAAGGTAAAGGAGAAATTTGTAACAAAAATTTATTGATGTTACTCATAAATAGGACAAAAAAAAAAGTTTCTTTCTTTGCTCTATAAATAGAACTAGAGGAAGTATTATTTTTGAGGATATTCTTAGCAGTTTTTTGGTTTTAATGAATATTATAGACATCTTTCTAGGAAGGAAAGAATCATTTATCCATCTAAAACATTGCCTTTATAGTTTGAATACTTATTCGTATATAATTCCTTTGAATGAGGCTATATTTTAGAATATTTTTGACAATGCTACTTATTAATGAAGTTATGAAATCGTGGAAGTTGTGGAGTCCGCTAGAAGTCTATTAGGTCACTTGCACGATCATTGCTTCTAGAAAGGCAAATGACTTAGTGATGTAACGCCCACTCACAGACACTGCTTCTAATGCGAACAGATATGTGGGAAGAGTTGTAGGAACAGATAAAAAGGAAGGGGGAATACAGAACAGTAATGGGGTGAGAGGGGAGAGAGAACTGGAGGAGGGAGGTTAGGCGGAGAAATGAAGGAGAGGTAAGAGCTGAAGGACGGGGAATGTGAAGAAACTTGAGGGTGAATGAGAAGAAGGGTGGGGAGAGAAACAGAACGAGAAAGGAAGAAGTTATCTAAACATCATAGAAATTAAATTTCATTCATTCAGCCCACCTCTTCAAAATACACAAGGGACATATATATAGAGGTTAAGGTTTCCTTCTCATGAAGGTAGCATCTACTTGCTCTCCCCTAAGGTTTCCTTCCCGCGAAGGAATCATCAACTTGCTCTGCCATCATTCCAAAAAGAAACCTACATGTTAGCAAATAAAATAAACAACAGAAAATAAATAAAATAAAATCTAAAAGTAGCTATTTCCTACAAGTATCTTAATTCTCATATTCCATTGGTTAGCCTTCACGTTTATGAATTTCCCATCATAGGAAATTGATTTAGTGTTGTTTTTGTCACAACAATCCAAGTGGAATCCCTATATAATCTAAAATCTACATAAACTTGCACTATTTGTATATCATTAATAGTCCAACTTATCTTAGACTTTGTGCAAAGCATGGGTTCACAATTTAGTTACTTCTAAAAAGGTAACTGAGCTAACCAAAGTACTAGTTTAATCACTGGTTTCATATTTGAGCTTTGGGTGTGTAGCTGTGCTGAATGGTTGTTGGAAGGGCTTTGTTCCCCTTGTTTTTTGTTAGCTCAACCCGGGGTAATTGAAATCCAATGTGATTTTTGGACATCAAGTTCTTTAATACTGTGTAAAAAAGGGTAGATGAGTTAGGATTAACAATTTATGTTTTTCTCATCCTATGAATCGATTCAGTGTTGTCTTTATGACAACGATTCAGTGGAATAATTTTTATGCTGAACTTCCAAAGGCATTTCTTGCTCTTCCATGCAAAATTAAGTGTTTAACTATCTTTCGTTTTGAACTGCATGTATAACTGCTTAATGCTGTTGATGCTTATAGTGGTCTGAATTTCTGACTTGACTATTCAGGTCTTTTGTGGACAATGGAAAGAAAGCAACAAATTATTTTCCTTTAGAGGAGACTCAAACTGGCTTGGCTTTAGCAAGGTACTGTAACTGTAGAAATTCAGGGCTAATGATCCTCCTAAGTTATTTGATTAGATGAAAGTTAATTTATATTTTTAAATGGTAAAAGAGAGAGATCCGAACTCTTGAGTAGTTAAGTGATAAAGCCTATCTAAACAAAATATTCAAAATAATCTTATTCCACTCGAATGAAAATAAAATTTTAAAATATGATCCTAAAATAAGGTTAACTTTATCCCGGTCAAAATATCATTATAATTGAAACAAAACACTTTAGATGATCTTAAAATCATGAAATCATTACCCGAAGATGACTAAAAAACAAATAATCTTTTATTAAAATAAAAACATAAAATCATTTAGTAAAATCAAAGGTAACTGCCAACAATATCTAAGCACATAGACAAATTGATGGCAGATCTGCATAAAATTGGTCTCTCTTAAGGTCAACTTTTATTATCCTCCGTATATGATGCTAGGCATTATACCATTTAATATCATTTTTGTTTTAGTTCTTTTCTTTGATTATATTTTTTTTTTCATATTCCAGACTGATTTATTTCACGAACCTATAGTCCAGCAAAAGTCACTGTTTATACCACTGCCACTCGCATGAAACTTGTTCATGCTAAACTTTAGTCAATTGCATCCTTACTAAAATGATGATGACGATGATATGAAGAAGAATCATGAAGAATATGAATTCTTATGCTCACACAAAATTAGACAACCTCAAGCAAACCATTAGATTACTCATCTTAGTTAATGAACTCACTTCCCATCACTAACCTATCTTTAGAAATGTGACTGAACCTCTGCTATAACAAGGAGGATTGTTTTGATGCAAGACAAAATTCAATTATTCAACATATATAAGTTGCTAGGTAACAGTAGAACCTATAAATAATTATTTTTCCATTTCCCTGCTGAGAGAGAAGTGACAATATTGGCCTAGCGCAAAAATTGAAATCAAGTTCCCTTTAATGGGGGTACATGAACAATTATTTAATTCCAAAACATGCCCACTGTCCTAACAGAAAAAAGAGAGAGAGAGAGAGAGAGAGAGGAAAATGACGGAAATATTAACATTAGATTCAAAGAAGACTATAGCTAATGAGGCAAGATCAAAATTGGCACTTTCCATTTTCTGCTTATTCTTTGGTTTGTAATAAGCTATCTTAGCCTCATTTTCTTAAAATATTTGCACGAGGCTTTAAAATTCTTTTCTTTTTTCTTTTTCAATCCAAACTTGTTAAAAAAATCGCTATTTTTCTAAGCTCTTTCTTAGCATTAAATTCAGTTTTAGGGATTTTTCCCCCTCCTGAGAATTCGAATTTTATTTGTTATTAGACTATGATATAGGAAAGGAAATGCACAAGAGCAGAAATGTTCCATTCTTTCAAAGATCCTCATGTCAACTAATAGCTTTCAATTAATTTATTATCCGCCTATTTTTCTGAGTATTATATTTATATATGAAAGCTATCACCTTCTTTAATCTTTACCATAAAATTTCATGTATGACAAATCTCTCCAGTCACGTGAATTTCTAAAGTCTTTGCATAATAATTTGCAAATTGAGTGGTTGATCAATCAATCAATAGTAAATGTTTTTCAATTGGAAAAAATCTTTAAAAAATACAAAGGAAAATTGATTAGTTTTGCTCCTGCTTTGGATTAAAAAGTCGTAATTCATTTTTTTTTTCTTTTTGTGTCATACGACTTAGCTTTGGCAAATTGCTCTACTTTACTATCTATATTCATGTTGCAGTGCTCCAACATGGATGTTTTGGGTGGATGGTGTGATTCAGGAAGCATATTCATCACTGATGTTGGTGGTGGGTGAAACAGAAAAAATGTCATCTGTTCAGTTATATCATCACTGAAGATATCTTTTTGTAGTTGTAGTAACCATAGTATGCATGGGGTGGGGATTAGTAGTATTGTGTACACAAGTTTCCCAGGAAATTGAGTTAGACATGGTAATGGCATTTCTAATCATGGCTTGTGAGCTGAGAGCCTGAGAGCACTGAATGAAATGGGCTTTGTTCTGCTTCATTTATGAAATGGCATTTCAAGCTACCCAAAATTTAATATTATTAATTTTTTGGGAAATATCTAGGCTAATTCAACTGGTCTCAAGAAGGGCATTAGTGAGATTTATGGCATCCATGAACTTGGTCATTCTGTGGAAATCTGCATTTGCTTCCTGCAGAAGTCATGCTTTTCTTGGCTTGTCTTGTATCAACGTCTGTTGGAACTTAGTTAAACTTTTAGCATACTATGATATATTTATGTTGTTCTGTTAGCCCGCAGATCATGGAGGCTTTCTTTTTCTCTCAAAAGTATTGTGGTTCATAGTCACTTGTGGCCTATTTGATTCTTTTATAAAAAGTGATTCAACTGTCCCGGAAATTGCTATGATGTGTGAGATTCCAATCTCGCTCGTGTTACCATTTTCCTGTTTGTTCTTGTGGTTAAGTCATTTTGATCTCCTGGAAATAAAGTGATATAATGTGCGAGAAATTTTCTCTCTTTCTTTTCACTTGTTTCCTCTCACACGCTTACAGTAGAAGTAGTTAAACATTTTTAAATTTTTTTTTTTATTTCAAAAGGATTTATATCCTGACATGAGCTACACTATGAAATAGAGGAATTCAAAAATCCACAGTGCATTTTGAAACTCTTTAAATGACATGATTTGATTTGGCAATGGACCTTCCTTTTCCATTACTTCTTTCCTTATACGTGGAGTATTGTATTCATTTGAACCTTTTTCCTTCATTATTTCTACGATGCTAGTCTGAAAGTGTGAGGAAAATTTTATTGTATTCAACAAGGGAAAATGATCCAAATAATGTAAGTTAGCATTCTCCACCGACCAAAATCTCTTACAATTGTTTGAACCTCTTAGGAATGGCTTAGAATGAATATGATACTTTAGGAGGAGTTTAAAAGAAAAATAGGAGAGAAAACATGGACTGTTGTATTCAGTTGTGGACGTGACCAAATGA
Source organism: Prosopis cineraria (assembly GCF_029017545.1). Lineage (NCBI taxonomy): Eukaryota > Viridiplantae > Streptophyta > Magnoliopsida > Fabales > Fabaceae > Prosopis > Prosopis cineraria. The sequence goes on along the minus strand of NW_026555332.1, from coordinate 14,471,457 downwards.
ATTATATTCGCCTGCCAATAGACGCGCAACAGAAAATCTGTTTGTGTCCACTTGTGAACATGGAATTAATTAGACTTAAGATTCTTATTTTATTATAATGATCTCAGGATTTGATTTGAATAAATGTAATTTTTTAAATTAATAGGTTATCTTTTAAATTATTAGCTAGAGTATATATTTAGTCTTTTAATTTTATGCAATGTTTTATTTTAATCCTTTAGCTTTATAAAGTGTCTTTTTAGTCTTTTAACTTTAACAATGTTAATTTTATCCTACAAATTTTTATATTGAACTTTTAAATATTGACTAAACATTTTTAAATATTGACATGTTAAGTTTTTTTCAAAATAACAATGATTAACATAAAATAATCATCTAAAATTAATGATGTTAGAGTTAAAGGATTAAAAAAATATTTTACAAAATTAAAGGATTAAATTAAAATCTTATATAAAGTTAGAGAATTAAAAATATATTTTAACCTAAATTATTTTAGAATATTGCTATTTAATTATTATGATTTAAAGAATATTATGCTTTTATCAGTTGAGGCTTACATATAGTGCCTTAATGCATTTTTTTTTTTTTTGCACACACTTATTATTGCATAAGAGTTGTTATTGTATTGCTTCTCATATGGATTTCTCTATTCTTTCTATATTCTCTCTGTTCTCTTCCAATCTCTTTTATTTTCCCTTCTTTATTCCATTTCCTCTTTCCATTTTGTATCAATTAGTATTAGAGTTAAGTTCGTACCCCACTTTTGCTACTAAACGCACTCTAAAAGACATTCATAAAGCCATATCCCTTGCGTTACTGGTAAAACACAAAATTTCACATATAAAATCTCATTCACATTTTGTTCAACTCATTGCCACAAGTATAGATCTTTCACATCCACCTATCAAATCTTCAAACCACTACTATCATTGTGTCTCACCTCCAAACACTGCCTATCTATTCATTAGATGGTGCTACATGTGTCATCACATGCCAATCATGGAATCTCCTATTTATTTCTTGCTTCCCTGTAGCCATCATCAATTTTACTCTCCAGACGAGAATTCATTCAAATGGGGGAGAAATGATGAGGTGCCGAATTAATTAGATTAGAGATTTTTATTTTACTAGATTGATCTTAGGATTTGATTTGAATAAATGTAATTTCTTAAATTACTTGAGTATCTTTAATTTTTTTTAAAAGATATTTGCACTTAATTATTTGGATTTAATGAATATTATACTTTCAAAGCTTTAATTTTAGGGTTATAGTTGAGGGTTACATGTAGTGCCTTTAATACATTTTCTTTGCACATGCCTGTTATTGAATAAGAATTACTATTGCATTGTTTTTTTTTTTTCTCTAAATTTTTCTCTTCTGTCTATATTCTCTCTACTCTATCTCTTTCTCTGTCCTTTTATGTCCTTTACTCCCTTTCCCCTTCCCCGCTCTACATCAGTGCATCAAGATCCATATCACTGCAAGAAGGATTAGAGAACTGAAGGCAAGACTCTTAGGGGCGGATTTCTGCACCTCTGGAATATAGGTGGAGTTGGCAAACAAAACAAGTATAAAGACCACCTCAAGAAAACTCAAGGCCGAATGGACAAACCTCAAGAAACAATTCAAGGGGTAAACCAAGAGAAAGTCAAAGGTTTTTTATGATTTTGTGTGGATTATGATAGTTGAGCCTATTTGAGCATAGGCCCAAGTTATAACCATGCAACTATCAATTTTCTCCTTATTATAAAGTTGAGGATCAGAGAAGAGATTTAATTTTAGGTAGGTTTAAAAACATTCTAAAATTTTAGTTCAATCTATGGGAGAAAAGTTAAAAGAATTTTAACAGTGAAAAGATCAAAATATCCTTCACATGTTATGCAGAATCACTAGTTGTTTATTTTCTTACTGTACTTATTAATTTACTAATATCACTTATAAATTATATCCCTTTGTCAAACAATCAGTACATTAATTGTTAATTTGTTAACTTTACTTATTAATTTACTAATATTAGTTGTAAATTACAAGACCTGTCAGTAATTTATAATTAATGTTATTAAATTATAAGATCTATCAATAATTTACAACTGATATTAATAAATTAACAAATAAAATTAACAATTTAACAATTGATATTGTAGCTTATGATTGAAAAATTAATGTCAAGTCTTATATAATTATTGACATATCAACTCATGCAATTTGCAACTCATATTTATAAATTAATAAGTGGAGTAAAAAATTTAACAACTTGTGATTCTGCATAACAATTGAAAGACATTATAGTTTTTTTTGAAATTCTTTTGAGTTTTTATTTTTAGACTAAACTGAAATTTTAAAATTTTCTTAAACCCACTTGAAATTAAGTCTCTTTCCTAACCCTTAACTAAAATCCTCCTAATTAATTAATAGGGAGAATGGCATACAATGCCCAAGAAAGGAACACGTTCATGCCGCAGACCCAATGGATTTTGACATTCCTCTGTAGGCCCAAAGACTTCCTATGCAACTATTTTCGAAGGTAAAATGATCGAACTATCTTTAATGAGTGAGAATATCTGTGCGTCCAACTAAAAAAATAAAAATAAAAATAAAAATAAATAACAAGAGACGGTACGTAGAAGCCTTCGATGTGAATTAAGGCTGAAAAGGAGGGGAAAACATAGCAGTCGTGGATAGATTGCACCAAGCAGGATATGGCGGAATTGGGTGAGAATTAATTGAACTGTGGTCTCAAGTTTAGAGGAAAATTTGAGTTAAACGTGATGATGGCATTTCTTCTTTCTTCAGATAATAGATAATGGTATTTCTAATAATTGCTTGTGGTGGTCCGCTTCACTTTTTTTAAAATGACCAATTCAAGCCCTCTAAAATTTGATCTTGTCAATTTCTGGAAATTAGCAGGCCAGTTCAAACGCTCTCAAGAAGGTCATTATGGAGATGTGGCATTCATTAGTCATTCAAGGTTTTTTCTCCCCTTGGCTTGCTACGAAGAAAGCTGTGGTTTTCTCGGCTCACTTGTATCATTGTCTATTGGGCCCAGTAAAGGTCCTGTTTGGTACAATTACTGAAAAGGGCCTGATACATGAAAATTGATATATGTAAATACTTCCTCTATTTAAAAAATGTAACATAATTTTTTAAGAGTTGGATATTTAAAAATATAAAATATTTTTAATCTTTTAAGATATAATTATTTTTTTTAAAAGTATCCTATTGATAATAACTTTTTATTTATTATAGGGTGTTTAATAGGAGTAAATATAAAAAAATAAGATTAATTAAAAAGTAGGTAACTACTTTATTGGAGGTTGAGATTAAATTAAAAATATCTTATATTTTTTAATGGAGGAAATACTTATTATATGTCTCGTATGGTTACTCAATTTAATACTCTCTCTGTCTCAAATTATAAAATACTTTTAAATAAAATTTCACATATAATAAAGCTCATTAAGTATGCTTAATAATTTTATTTTTTTAAAATAAAAATATAAACTTCTAAAAATACCTATCATTTAATATATTAAAAAGAAAAGGAATAAAAATTAATTATAGAAAGAAAGGGCAGTATTAAAATAAGCCTATTTAATAAAATTTTAATTTTTTCAAAATGTCCTATTTTGAAAAGTTGAATATCTCTCAAAAGTATTTTATAATTTAAGATGGAGGGAGTATTATATTTTTATTATTCAGAGGTATTAAAAGCATTTCTCATGCAACAGCTTACTTCTTTTTAATTCTCCCAACGTTATGTTCCTCCTTTTTCTATTCCAACTTATGTACCAAACAAGGTCATACTTTGTTAACATTTGGCATCATGTTTTCTGGTTTGAAAAAAAAAACAAAAAAAAAAGACTTTTAGCACCATATAATAACTTTATGATATTGCTTTTTCTTTTTTAATACCTTTATGATACTTTTGATCGTAGAAGATGTATATCTTTTAATCTCTCTCAAAATGTTGTATCAATGGATTTGGATTCTCTCCACTCCTCATTTCAAACCTTGAAATTTGAATAGCTCATATTTAAACTTTCAAAAAATTATTCATAAATCTTAAATTCTTAAACAATAAATAAATAAATTTAAGTTTTTAAAATTTGGTCAGGACAGTCTAGAGTTGCAATAAATAAAATATTAAAAAATTATATTATAAAAAAATTAAATCTGGACGACCACTCGAATTTCAATCTAATAGTTAAGGTTGGGAGTGAACAGAAAATAGAAGAGAGAAAAAAATGAAGAAAATCTAAATCCATGATCTACCGTCTTGTGTCGTCTTGTTTGATTCTTTTAGAAAAGGAAGTGGTTCAACAGTCTTGAAATTTGCTAGGTTGGTGAGATTTCAATCTCTGCTATGTGTTATGCATAATTTGGGCATTAAACTGTAAGAGTGACATAACATGTATGGAGTTCACTTTCAAAATTTTAGCTTATTCACTTTTTCTTCTCCTCATATTTGAGAAGTATTTCAAAATTTTTTATAAATTCCAACAATACTTGAGAAGTATTGTAGGATTTAATTAGAAAAAGATTTAATTAGAAAAAGCTCTCGTAATGCAGTTTTTACTATTTACAAGGTTGCAATAGTCAACTTTATTTATAACAAAAAAAAATTCTTTCACTCAACCTATTTTCTGTAGGCCACAATACAAGTCATTTTTAAATAATTTATATTTCTAAAAAATTGATGAAAATCTTGATTTTTTAAGAATTTTCATATATTTTAAATTGTGTCGTTGAGTGTAATAAATATAACATTTAATTTATTCAAAACACTTTCATTAATTACTTCATAAAGTAAGGGTGTAATTAGAATATATATATATATATATATATATATAAAGCACTTACCTAATATATTATATCTTAAACCAAATAAAGCTTCTGAGAAACGGTTTATGTTATGGTTAGGGAGGAGAAAACATTATTAATAATACTTCACAATTATCTTAAATTCAAAGGATAATTTAAATCCAAGCTTAATTAATGTTGAGATTTGCCTAATCTTTGTTTGCTACTTTATTGAGTGCTTTCATTTCATCCCTTGAATCATTCGAAGGTCAAGGAAATAGCTCCCAAAAAGGATCACGAAGTTGGGTCTGGTCTTATGTTTGTTATTTTGTTGGGGGACTGAAGAGATAAGAGATGTTGTGTTTTTTGTGTAAGGGACAAAAGATAGAGAACAATGTGATCCATTTGAAAAGCATATCCATTATTTATCACCCCAACTAAATTTCATATTTTAATATGTTTTTCCTATAAAATGACAGATTGAATATAGGTATATAATTAAAGTATATAAGCAAAATGTAACGATGAAGATAACCATAAATTAACATTTTCATACATATATTTTTACGAATAAAGAAATATGTGCCGAAGCCACATGAGAATGGAAGAGTACATTATATTCTGCCTTTTTTTGTTCTTGTTGTTTAGTTTTGAGATTAATTTATATTTGAATTTTTTGCCATGAATAAATTATTTAATTTTTAAAAATTGATTATAATTTTTTTATATATTTTATTTGGTTGGTCACATATATCCTCCTATTAGAAACAATTATATTTGAGACATAGTCTAATACTAAATGTAAAAACCTCTTTAACTGAGAAACTTAAATATTGGTTCTTCATGTTTTGAGAAAATAGTTCCTTCAACTAGATCCAATTTTTATTAGTATAATTTTTTTTATATTTTAACTTCATGACAAATTTTCTGTTACCATTATTTAAAAAATAAATTAATTAATGGTGAAAAAATATATGCATAAATATACAAATTTAGTGGTTTTATAGTCAAAATTCAAAATCAAGCCATTTGTAGATCACCTAAATTATAAAAAAATCATATAGAATGTAGAATTTCTTTTAAAGAGACGTGTAAATCCCATTAGAAGGTGAGTTTATTATATTTTCCCACTCTTCTAACACAATGTGCTTTTCGATTTGATCTACCGAATTGTCTTTCAGAAAATAAAGATTAACATTATTTGAAGCAAAATAAGCTAACTTTAAAGAACCTAATAAATATCCTAAAATCTTTATCCCATAGTAATTTTTATAGGAAAAAGGTGAATACGAAGAGTATAAGACAAGAGTGTAATTTAGGTTTGTTTTCTATGACATAAATTAAATATGCTTACCTTTCCTCCATCGCATATGATTTATTTAGAAAGTAAAATACAGAAAGAAAAACTTTTTTTTTCAATTTTGTTAAAATAAGATAGATTTTCCCTTTAATTTCTTAATATACACTTTTATACTATTTTTAATGTTATTAAGAATTCTAAAATATTTAATTCTACTAATTAAAATTATGTTAAAAATTTAAAATCATTAAATTACTCTTATTATCTAATTGTCAATTTAAAGAATTCTAAATAATTAAGTATGATAATATATAAATATTTTTTCAAAAAAAAAATAAAATTAATAAATATAAATTACATTAACTATTTTATCTCTCATGTCCAACCTATAGATTAACACCTTTTGATTGTGATTTGATGCATTCAATGTGATACCTTCAATAACTCTCCTTCCTAAGCATGAAATGTGCAATAGAGTTCCATTATAAAGCCCTAACGCTGGATGATCAATATTTTCCAGTAACATAACTGGTGCTCCAAGCTTTAAAGTTAGTTTATGAGCAGGTAATTAAGAGCAAGATATTGTGTTCAAGAAATCTATGGCATACAAATCATTGAAGCAGTCAGAATCTTTTGTTGACTTACATACTATGTCACAATTGAAATAAACCATAGATTCACTAAGTGACAAAGAGCACATGAAATTAGAACTAATAATTTAGGTCAAGCTCGACATGGCCAACTCAAACCTACCCAAAAAATTTAGGTTCAAGCCCGAATAATTTTGTAATGTTTGGGCCTATTCGATCATCTAAATAGGCCTGAAAAAATTTGAACTAAGCCTGATCGGGTTTGGCTTAACCCGAATACCTAAATAAAAAAAATTAATTTTTAAAAAATATATAAAATATAATAAATATTGATTAATTCTTTAAGTTTTATGTCATTTTATACTAAAATATCATATATTTGAGTGCATTACTATAGATATTTTTTAAATAAATTGAAAATATTTATATTTTCCTATTTTTATTATTTTTAATCAATAAAATATCTCAAAATAATATTTAAAATATATTTTTTAATATTAATTTTTATATTTTAAGACCCAATTTTTTTTAAAAAAAAAGTTTTGAGTCCTATGCATCATTTTCTTATCCAAAAAAAATTATATTATACATTTTTTATAAAATAAGATAATTAATTTTAAAGTAAAATTATGTGATTATATCACAATAATTATCTGTTTATTCATCAATAATAAGAGTGATAGAATAATATTAATACTAGAAATAAATATTGAAATAATAATTAAACAACAACTAAAACTAAACATTAAATTACAATCTACATAATTATAGAAATAAATAAATATTAATCATTAGTCTAAATGAGTAATTAATATAAATAAATTTAAGGAGACAATGCACAATATATAAAGCAATAAAAAACTATTATTAAAATTGAATATTAAATAAAAATGTGTGTGTTACTAACACTTATAGAAAAAATAAATATTAATCATTAGTCGAAACAAGTAACTAAGATAAATAAATTTAAAAGGACAATGCATGATATAAACAATTATTGCTAATACTGAAACCGTAAATAACTATGCATATATATTTATATATATATATAACTAACACCTATAAAAAGAAATAACTATGCTATGTTTTGTTTAATTATAATTGTTTAAAGTATATAACATCTCATCACTTCATGCCCATTATTTTGTCAAATCATATTCTTTCTTCTCTCTTCTCTTTTCATTCAGGTGACCCCTCACCATCAAAATCCGGTTAGTTTCTTACACATATTATAATAATAGAAAAATTCAAAACCAACAAAATCTTTGCTAAATATTTACGGTACCTACTAATGGTATCATATTATGTATATCACAGTTAACCTGTTTAACATACTAACTATATATATATATATATATATCAATGTTATATAGTTTAAATATTTAATTATGAGTATTAAATATTATTACTGCTACTTATCATGCATTTTCTCTTCTTGTACATATTTTTATGTATGTATAATTATAAATTACTTCCTCCGTCTCTATATATAAGATATTTTTTAAAATTTTATTTCGTCCCTAAATATAAGAGGGGGTAATGATATTTTTAAGTAATTAGACAATTTTACCCTTGCCTTGAAAAATAAAATAGATCATTAATTGCATGTTTTACCTACCACCATCATGATATTATTAGGGGTAAAATTGAAAAATCATTGTGTTTTTATATGAATTCAACTAAATAATAAATATTTATTGATTTGCAGGATTCGGTTTAAAACACCTAGAGGGAGTACATTATACTATACCTATTTGCTTATATAATCATATATTATTTGTATGAAATCAAATCACAATTATATTTGGAATATATATATATATATATATATATTATATGATTTTTTTAGAGGGTATTACATAATGCAATTGGAAATTATATAAAAAAAATTAATCCTTCATTTGTTCCGAAGTTTAACTAACATGTAGATTGTTCTGTTAGAGTTTAAGAGGATTTATGAGACTAATTGAAGTTTATCTCTTTAATACCGTAGAAATTGATTTAATGTAAATGGCTGGCACAATTTAATGCTAAGTTTTGATATGTGAGGATGGTTATATGAATTTTATTTCCTTTCCTTTCTCAGTTGCATTATGACATAAATTTGATTTGATTTATCAGACATTATGTTTTATGCCAAAACCATTATCCTAACGTGTACAAGACCCTGGAAAAGTGTTTTCGAGCAAATATAATACACGCACACAACATGTTAAAAACCAAATTTTACCAAACAATTTCTTTGAGTTCTTTACTTTGTTGATAACCGGTAGAAATGCAATGTTGACCACCACCTTTAACAATTTCTCTGAGCATCTAAGACTTGTGAATCATGGTTCAAATTTTCTGTCACATAACCTTTCACTTTTTCTCTTAAATGTATGCTTATCAAAGATTTGTGCTTGATTATCTACTATTAGTCATCATCATATATATTTTAGTCACAAAGATGAAACTGTTTGAGAGGAGTCTCTCATATTTTGTGTAATTTATATGATTTCATGTGCACGTGTGTGCGCATGCGCGTGCACACAACATGTTAAAAACCAAGATGTTTGAATAAAACATGATATTTTCTTGCTTTATTTTGTTGCTGACTGGTAGAAATACCATGCTCACCACCTTTGAGAGTAGTGAATCTTCATCAGTTGAGTATAAGTGCTTAAATTTTTCCAATTCTACTCTTACAGAGAGCTTCATATGAGTGTAATTCATCTTCACACACATTGTAAAAGAGAGGGAGAGATTGCCATTATAATCAAGATAGGCTATTCTATTGGAAAAAAAGCTTGCTAGTGTAGTAAGTTGTTGTAATAGCTTACAAATGCCCAAATCGAACTTGTGAATTGTAGTAGCTTACAAGTACTTGATTCAAGCTTATGTAAGATAGTAGAAAAATCTCTAGTGGTTTGCTTGGGGATTGAACGTAAGCTGAAGTAGTAAAATTGAATCAGGATAAGTCACAGTTTGCATTCTCTCTTCCTTCAATTCTTTATGTTTCCAATAGTTTATGCTTTAATTTCCAATTATAAATTGTTTTTAATTATCCTTACACTTATTGAGCTTGCAAAAATTATTTTAGCATTCTTGAAAATAAAGTTTAGAACTTAATTTGCTTAAACTTTTCCTTATACTCTATTTTGCTAAAAAAAGCTTTAAAAAGAACCAAAAATTTGATTAACATGTAATTGAGAACTAGAAACATGATCTAAAGTAAGAACACATCATATAGAAAGTCAGAGGCTCATCAATCCTTTAGGCTAAAAGTCTCATCTATGTAAGGAAAGATATGTCCATGTGTGTTTAATCATTATGTGTGCATATAGAACTTAGAGGATCTCATTCAAGCTTGAACTACACTTAGCCCTTGCTTGAACTATAGCATCAAAAGTAAAGAGATAGCACTGTATGCTAATTCATGCTTAGACATTTGTGTCCATGCTTGGTTGGCAGGTCAGTTTGATGAAATGTCTTGGATAAGCTTCTGCAATCTAAGTCATGAATGTTATTTTTATACATGTTTTATTGATCCTAAATATCAGCTTGAAGTGTGCCTAAATAGTAATCCATGCTTGGATTTTGTTGAGTCCACACTTGAATAGATAAAGCACTTATCAATCTTTAAGTCTAACTTAGAGCGAGCCTTAGCACTAAACAAGCTATTCAAGCTTCATTCAGAAGTGCCTAAAGCAAGGTGCCTCTATAGATTCATCCATGCTTGGATTAAAAATTGTCTACATGTGTTTTAGGCTTACAGTGAAGCTTGGTGCTTCAACCTTCATCAAATACACTAGAACCCAGAATAGTCCTTGCTTGGATCAAGCAAAGTGATAAGTGATCTAAAGTGAAGTTAGCTTATCCATGCTCAAATCATTCTTGTCCATGTGTGAATGAGAGGTCTAACATCATTTAATGCAATTCAAAGAAATGTGCTTTTTATGTCATAGATCACTTTCACATGTGTATAATGGCTAGTGTAACATCCTCCCTGACATTACCAAACACACAAAACAACAAATACAAAAATACCATTATGATAACCAGGATTAGTCTAATCCCAAGACAAATGGTCATCATAGCATAAGGGTTTAAAGAATATTTGAGAAAAATAGGATCCCAAGAAAACCCTTTTGGAAGATCATTTGAACTCAAACTATGGTTTAAAACTAAGTAAATAAGATAACGGAAGCATAGAAATTTCATCATGCTATAAAATAATAATAGACAACAATATATTTTTAGCCATACAGGTATAATGCGCCACATCGCAATGTATCATCTACCGTGGTAGACTGCATAGAGGGAAATGTCCCTCTTTATGCCTAGTTCTAGCACGATGGACAATCGTCGCGGCGTGCAACCACTATCATGACAGCAAATTGCTATTGTCGCACCCAAAAAAATGCGACGCAGATGGCGCGCAAGCGGAGATCCCAACCTTCGTGGCGGGAATCGGATCGAATGAGGAGTCGCCACCAAGATTTTGAGGTAAATCTCGGAAAACCGATTAAAAGGATGATAAGGTTGGTCTGTGAAATCAGAGAATAGGTTCAGGAGTCGGTTGAGTGTGGGGAAGGTGTTAGGCACCCCACAACACCCGTTTGTCAGAACGGTTACTTGAAGTTCGTTGTGCTTTTTTAATATGATTTTATAATTATTTCAATTATCCCTTTTGTATTCATGTGTTTGATAAAAATGATAAGAATTAAGTGAGAAATGTTTATTTATTTACGAAGGACAGACTTGACTCAGAATCTGACTCTGAGACCTACGTACCCTGTGATGGGGATCAAAGTCCACGTAGTTTGGGCTTGAAAGTTTGGTGGTGAAAATATTTTTGAAGAGAAATTAATTAGAAATAATTCACCATTTTGCAAATAAAACTTTTTCTAAAATTTTGATATGTGTGTTTTAAATTACAAAAGGTAATTTAATTTTAATTATTTTCTCCATTTTTGAATTTTTGGAATAAAGAAAGGAAAAGGTTTAAAATTATTTTTCTTTATGATTGAGGATTTAATCGCAGTACCTGCAGAACCTAATTAGTTCATACGATAATGCAATTTCTCTAAATATCTGCGAAGATTCTAAAATCTCAGACGATAAAAGAGTTTGGCAATTTAATTTATTGATTTATATTCTTATGTATATTTTTAAGTGTTAATAATAATTTTACTTAAGTATGTATATATTTTTTTAAAGAATTTTAATCATCATACCTGTATAGCCTTATTGACTTATACGGTAATATGATTTATCCTAAATATCTGCGGAGATTCTAAAATCTCACATGATAAAGGAATTAAATTTAATTAATTGATTTAATTAATTATATAATATATATGTATATATATATGTATATATTTTAAAAACTAAATCATTATATCTGCAGAGTCTTATTGACTCACACGATAATACGATGATCTTAGAAGCCTACGGAGATTCAAAAATCTCACATGACTAAAAAAATAATCGGTAAATATGGTTACAATTTAAATACATTAATTTGGTTAATTAAGTTTCTAAATTGTTTATTATATGATTATTTACAAATATCATTTATTATATTATAAAAATTGATAATCGCTATATCTGCGAGGACTTATTATCTCACACGATAAGGTGATTAATTTAAGTCTCTATGAAGATTCTTGAAATGTCACATGAGACTTAAATATTTATTATAAAGAGAGAATTAATTTTAATAATGGGCTTTCGGAACCCATATAAATACCTACAAAATTAATCTTCATACTTGCAAAATCTTATTGATTTACACGGTATGAAATCATTCTAAATGCCTATGGAGATTCTTAAAATCTCACACGATAACTAGATAACTGAAATATTTGTATTTGCAATCGGTACATAATATTATGGTTGACTAAATAATTTATGCAATAAAGACAATGGAAAGAATAGAGAAATAAACTATTTTGATAATTCACTATTCTTTTGACTTAAGGATGTATTCTTCAAGGTTTTTTAAATTGGCCTAATGCTCAGATATGACTTTTGAAAGGAAATAATGATTGTCGTGGTTATAGCATCTGACAATTAGAATAAACAGGATTCATAAATCATCACCATCATTAATCACCCAATTTATTTCCCGTCGAAATTAAAATCAAGATGATGTCTTGAAATTATTTGTGAATAAACAATAGTCCCACATTAAACATATGCATGCTCTTAATTTTCCTAAAATAATATGATCATTTGAATGAATAAAGCAAGCATATGAAATTTTTAAAAGAATTACAAAATTTCAAATAAGAAAGAGCCAAATCAAAGCTATGACCTAGTTGTGTATGTAAAAGATAACTTATGAAGAATGGAACAAAATTATACCTGACATTGCATTAAGTAGCCTCCATAAAAGGTACCTGATAATGCGGTTGAAGCTTGAGCCACTTCCATAACCTTCTCTATCACGAACTACCCCAATATAAGCACTTCAAGAATCTTTCTCCAACCCCATGAAATCATGAAACAAGGTTTGATTCAACATCAGTGAGAAAGTAAGAAAGCCACCAAGCAAAGTTTCGTTCCTCGTCTTCAACTAAAAGAAGTAATTTGCCACAAATATTTCAATATTAAGGAATATGATCCAGAATATCCTATCCACTCATTTCTCCAGTTTCCTTCGGTCCCGGGAATACAAAAGTACAGTTCTACTGGGCAACATGAGGGATCTTCCAGAATACAGTGTAAAGGTGGGGGCTGAGAGAAAGAGGCCATACGAGTGAGTTTGCAAGAGTATAATTTACAGGGATGAAGAACCTGGACTTGAAGTTGCACCATTGTTTCTTTTCCCAATTACTTCGTGTTTCTCCCCACCTCATTCCTTCTCAGTCTCTTTCTCTCTCATTTTTTCCCTCTCCATGCTCTCTCTCCTTTCTCGTCCGTGCTCCCTCCTTCTTCTCTGTGCTCTTGTTCTCCTCTCCGTCTTTATTTTTGTGCTATCTCCTTCTTCTATTTCTGTTCTCTCGGTCTCCTTTATTACTGTGCTACTTCCTCTCTCTCACTTCGTCTCTTTTTTTACTTCACCGTCAATTTTTTTTCTGCCCCCCTCCATGCTCTGTTTTCTTTTCATTTTCTATCACGTCTTCCTCTTCTGCATGTCTCGATTTTCTCTCCTCCTTTTTATCTAGTTTTCTTTTTCTTCTATGCTTTTCCTCTTCTCTCCTTCATCTAGTTTTCCTCTTCTCTCCTTCCTCCAGTTTTTTCTTTTTTCACCTGGTTTCAGTGCTCTATTTTTGCTCTCGGTTTCTCCCTCTATTTCTCATGCTCTTTCTTTCCTCTTCTTGCTCTGTTTTTCTCCTCCTTTCCTCTGTACCTCTCTTCTCCTCCTTTTCTCATCTTGCTGAAAGTCCCGTTACCAGCATGTTTTTACTCTATTTTTGTCTTCACCATCTCTGCTTCTCATTTCTGGCTCTCTCTCTCTCATGTTGTTGGCTCTTTTTTTCAGTTTTGGATCCATCTCCTTCCTCGGTCTAGTCAGTCTTTATTTTTTTAGAAGAAGACTCATCTCTCTCGGTCTCTTGCTCCTACTCTCCTACTCTTCTTTTTTCAGGAAAAAACTCATCTCCTTCTCGGTCCCTCCTCCTCTTTCAGTCCTTCATCCCTTTTAAAGCAGAAACAAGAAGAAGCTTGCGTGTGAGGTAAGAGTTTACGCGCTTTCTCGCTCTGCTCTGCCATGTGCATGCGTCTGAATTTTCTTCTGCGTTTCTGTGCTTTTCTCTGTGGTCTGTGCTTCATGCGTGCTATTCCTACTTTCTTTCTGTTGCGTCTGACCAAGTGGCTTCTGCTCGTGTGTGCCTTCTGGTTTTCTTTATCTCTGTATGCATGGCATTTGAGTGCGTTGTCTCTGTTTCAGTGTTTCTTCGTGTGTGCTGCTGTATATTTCTATTGTGTCTCGTGTGTGTGCTTGTTTCTATTTCTTTTCGCGTGTGTGCTGCTTGTTTCTATTTCTCGTGTGTGTGTGATTGAATCAGCATTTCGTCCGGCTTTCTTTTTTTTTAATTTTTTGATTAATAATTCTAATTAATACATACATATATATATATATATATGTAATATGTATTTAAATAAAAAAAAGATTTGGGGAGAGAAAAGTTAACTCTCAAAAGTATACTCTCAATATTCTTGAATGATTGGAATAATTTGGGAGAGATTTTCTTTTTCAACGTTTAACCTTTCTTTTTTTTGATTTTGTTAAATTATCATTATTATTATTTTTTTGAAAATATAATCTTAAAAAGGGATTAAATTTCAATTTTTGTATTTTTTGATTATTTATTAAATTTAAAAAAAAATGCCCGGACAAGATACGGTGTTCACAGCTATCATGATAGCTCTCCAGACCAACTTCAGGAGCTCTCCATTTTGCCCTCCAACATTCAATTTGAGCGATTCAAACATCTATACATAACTCTTAAAGCCACCTAGCTATTAGTATCAGTCCCATGCCCAAACACTAAGCTAAATTAGATTTAAACACCTGAACCCACAATGGCTCATTTTCTTTCAAAAATTTCAACCAAAGTGCCCAAACCCCCAAGCCAAGTGCTAATGACCGTGGAACCACTTAGACTAACTTAAATGGATCATAAAAAACCTATTTAAGCATTCAAATCACAATCACAACAATCTAGACAAGATTTGGCCACTAAAACCTTATTTTCAACATAAATTTTACTAGGGGTAACGATTTCTCATAAACAATCCAATGGCTAATCTAACACATGAATCAATACAAAACTAGCACTTGTCCTAGTATCTTGACCTCTCACAGTCATTATAATAGAGATATAAAAAATCCAGGCTGAGATACCAATAGTTCACAACAAAATTCATGCAAATGCGTCACAAAATTATATATATGTCCTAAGTTAGCATATGCATACAATATTCATTACAAACTAAAAATAAATGAAAGGGACTATACAATCTAGCTAGTCCCTTTGATGCTCGGTAGCACCTTCTTTTCCCTTGCCCCTATCAAAGCCTTCACTTAGAAAATGTAACCACGAGGTAAGTCAAGAATTTAGTAACCAAATAGTCTAATCAACTACTCATGTGTGAGAACAGTTTGTGCTTATGTGAAGTGGCATAGTAAAACATATAACATGTTTCATAAATCTACAAATATGGTTATAGTATGATATGCATGGTCAACACACCACCTTATACCCTCCTTATGTCTTTGGACTGAATTTATGGGCTGACAATTCAATAGGACTAAGTTCATATGACTGAACTGCCTAAGCTCACCATTAGTAAGAGGCAACCCTAACCAAGAACGCATTTGCCCACTATGGACTACAGATTCCCCCTGCCCATCAATACTAGGGGTGTCGATACTTAATCTAACACTTGTAGTATTGAGATTTTCAAACAATATAATATCAAGTATTGGAGCCTCCATGGTGTCAGTGTACCATATGAAATTCCAAACAATGTACCAATAACACATTAGGATGAACTCCTACCCTCTTACAATGATCATGCCAAATATACTTAATGCATCCAACATATATTCATAAAATATCAATTATCACCATTGCTCATTCCACTTAAACTATAGAATTTCACAAGTAATTATACATAAAAATAGTATTTACTCTCCAAAAACTAGAACATTAAAACGACTTTTCATTCTACTTCACATAACTTCAAAATCATCATTTCATATTATTATTATACTAGTACTAAACTAAAAGATTAACTTTAAAACCTAACACACTACCATCCAAACATACAAAAAGGGAGATTAGACAATCTAGTTATTTTAACCCTTTTGTCATTAAAAGGGTTATCGTGGTCAACTAACAGTTTCACACACATCCACTAACACCACAATACTCGATTAAAGACTAATCTATAAGATTAAACCCTTAATTGTTAATCCATACACTAATTACCACATTTTTAACATAACTAAGGGTACCTATGATGCTCAAAACCTTAATTTAACCCCAGCAATCCTTCCAACACACTACGTTAACCCTATTTAACACCTCAACATATAAATAACACCGTTACATTACCCATATTTCTCTTAATCATCTAATTTCTACCTAAGGTTCATCCAAACCCTAACCAACAACTCTAAATCACTATATAATCTAAAAATCTAGGTTTAAAAGCTTGATTTAACTCCTTAAAGCCTTAACTAAGGTAATGAGTTCAACCATTACCTAAGAAAACACGAAATTAAAGCCCCACAATACCCAAATCATTAGAAAGTCTGAATATAGGAAGAAGAAGAAGTGAAGGAAGCTTATCCCAAGCTAAATCTTGCTTCAAATGCTTCCAAAGTGACCCAAAGGTTGAGCCCTAGCATCAACGAGTTGTTCACCATAGTCTGTTCATGTTCTCTCTCTCCTACTTCTTGGTTTTTTTCTGATTTTGTGAGTTAATAAACGCAAATTTTGCATGTACGTCACGACACATTGGCTCGTCCAGTGCGACGCATGGCATAAAGAGTAATGCTTAGATAGATTGAACATATAGAATTTGCATCAAATCTTCATTTTACATCATGTTCATGTACAAAGCTCTCAAGCTACTTCTTAAGCTTATATCATTATATCCATTCTTTGAATGAATTTTTGAGTATGCCCAAGAGTTTCCTATTTATCTCTTTCAGATTTAAGAAAGGATTTCCTTGGTGTATTGAGAGAGTACTTATTATCTTGAAGTGAGAAATTAAGAAGAATCACTAGTATAGTGAGAAATCTTATCAATGGCTCATAAGTTCTTGTAACAGCTTATGGAATGTATTATGGTGACAAGCACCCATTAAAACTTATATCATAGTAGAAAATATCAAGTGTGAGCTTGGGGACTGGATGTAAGTCAAGTGACTAGCTGAATTAGGATAAATTGACTATGCAGTATTTCTAACTCTATTCTCCTTAAACTAAGTTCAAGCATACACTGCATAATCTCTCGATTCTTACATTAAAGGATTTATTTTTCACAAGAGATTTAAAATCTACAGAATAGGATTTATCATTATCTTTAAAAATATTTTTGCAAATCTATATTAGTTTGTCTATGTTCAAATATGCTTGAAACAGTGTTTACTAATTTGTATTTGATTAATTACTTGCATTCATCAATTATATTCTTAATCAAGTATTTTGATCAATCTTCAACTGAAGTATCTAAGTTTCATTTTGATTTATTGTGTTGAAATTTTAGGTTACATCTTGAACAATGCTTAACATTATAAAAAGTTTAAGAAAACTAAAAATTTCCTAAATATCCAATTCAGCCCCCTCTTGGATGTTGTTGTTTGAACTTACAAAAAGAAGAGGATTGGAAGATAAATCCATATTAAAGAAAGAATAGGTTGTTAGAAAATCAGATCTTAGATAGTACACGAATGAATGCATAGTGAATTTTAGTGTTAATGTAATATCTTCTTTCATGCCCCTAGGTCCTATATTGCAAGTTAACTGCTCGCTCTCTTTAGGTGGATTATAGTCGTTAGTCCCATATGGTCTCTTTTCATGGCCATGACATTATGAGTCCTAAGCAAGGACTAGAAATATCTTAAAAGCTTTCAAAGTACTTCTAGCAATATGGTGCTAAATAGAATAGAATATTCATAACACCTTATTGTGAAGGGCAAGTCACTTAATGATGCTTCACTTTCTTCAAAATTTAATTATTTATGTGACACTTTCTAATTATAATCATTGTCATAGAGGATACTAGATATTATTTGTGATCAATCTAACTATAAGGAGAGTTTAGTACCTTAACCATATTTGTGGTGCTTATCACAATAATTGGCCGCATATAGTGGAGATGATTAATCAATAAGTTGACTAAGTTATGTGCATATATGTATGTAATTTATTCTTTCTATATGAATATTTATCATATCAAGTTTCTTATTGTACATTAAGGCCATTGTCATGTACCGCACTGAGGTCTATTAACAATTCCAATAACCAATAAAGGATAGCGATCACTTTGATACAGCGACATCATGGACATGTACAGTTGTTAATGTATATGTATTTATCATTAATTATGTTGGCAACATAACTATAGGTTATGTCATATCATTAACTGATCAGATTTATTTTTTATCCATTGTAAGACCATAGTGCCCAGAACAAGTAAACAAAGCCAAGGATTGTGGACTGCTATCATAACATACATGAAGGACATAATCCAACACACTCTCATTGGGACTCTTCCATACAATGTGTATATATATTGCCAACCTTTTTGTGATTATATTGTTTGTATTAATTAACAAGACTTTAATTTGTTGTTATTGCTATTGTTTTTGCATATAATACTACTAGAATGCATACTATGATGTATTTGTTAAGGATCAAATGGAATAAGTCCTTGAAGAGCAGGCATATAGTATTTTTCAAGTATGGTTTAGCTATAACAACTGGCAGCAACAGTAGTAAGAAATAGATGATATAGGTAGTTATTTTGTAACATCCCAATTTTTAATTCCTTGATTTCCTAAACTTAATTAAAGATAATTAAGTAGGTTGATGTGGTGTGTAGTCAAAGGAGAATAATAATTTTTTTGGTTGAAATTTCAAGTATAATATAAGTCCAAAGTGAAATTAGGTCACCAGGGGACCAAAAAGTAAAGAAAAACAAGCTAAAAAGCCTCTGTGCCACATGCCGCAGTGTGCCATAGCGCACAGGGCCATCAGGAGAAAGTTGTCTTCTCTATACCACATGGCACGATGCATGGGAACAAGTGTTGTGACGCACAGTGCAAATTCTGTAGAAATAATGCATGATCTAATGTGAAAAATAGAAGAGAAGAAAACGAACATGGAGGAGACGTGCATTTTCTCTACTAGGGCACAACCTAGGGAAGGATTTGAAAAGGTTTGAAGCTCTAAATCATCCAAGGTAAGATCCTTAAACTATTCTTCTCCTTTTCTCTTTAATTTTCTCAAGGATTTGAGTTAGAATTTGATATTGAAAGTGGATTTTTGGTCTATATAGGGTATAGGTTTGAACCCATTAACCTAAATGGAGTTAATGGGAGTTGTTTAGAATATTTAAACCTAGTATTAATAATTTTAGTGGTGGTTGGAAGATGAGCTCCATTAATATCTAAAATTACATTTATATGGGTGGTTAGAAGAGTGTGATGCCATTAATGAGAGTTTAATGACTCGTTAATATTATTGGGGACTAAAGAGGGATAATAAACCCAATGGATAGACTCAAACTCATGTAGAGTGACCATTGAGCAATTTAAAAGTAAAGGATTTAGGGTTTAATGTTTGAGATAGTAATATTGATGAAATTCAACTTGGTTCATTGTAGTTATTGGCTCTTGGTCACTTATTTGGCTTGGAATTCAAGTTTAGAAGCTCTTATATTGAGGGGTAAACCTTTGACTTCTCAAGGTTTGAAATAACCGAAAAAACTTTACTTTAGATAGTTGTATGTTAATTATAATGTGAATTATGTGTTTATTATGAAAATTATGATTTATGAAATTGGGTTACATGCATTGAAATTTGATGTTCTTGTAATTGTGTGATGTGCATTAAACATGTGAAAGTGATTTCTAAATGAGTTTTGAAGTGGTAAATGTGGTGTTCAAAAAGCATTTCCCTTTCCAATGTATTGTAAATGAGTGATTGATGATGAACATAGAGTTAGTAAACAGGCGGGCCTGGCCTATATGAGCTCGGCCCTTATGGGCCCGGCCTTTATGGGCCTAAGCCCAAAAGCTCGGTTACCCTAATTTCACTTAAAAGTTGAAGCCTAGCCCTTATTTGAAGGGCTCAGGGCTGAGCCTATAAGCCCGTTTACAAAAAAAAATAAAATAAAATTTAATATTTTAATTTACTTAGAATATTTAAAAATCCAAGATATATCAAATCAAAGTCTCATATAATTTAAAAATAAACACAAGATTTAGAAGTTTAAATAAGATAAAGACAAAAGTCATTATCAATGCTAATCAAGATCTCCCTCATCACCATCCACAAATAAAATATTATTTCTAACTCTATCATAGGTCTGAGAGTGAGAGACTGAGAGACCGAGTACAAGTGTGCTATGCAGGGTTTTTTTAGAGGTTGAAAGTTTAACCCCAATTCGGCCATTCCCTAAAGTTTAATATAAAAGCAAAAATAAAAAGTTAAATGGGCATGGTGGGCTGCCCGGCCCTGAGCCCTTTTTTAGGGCTTAAAAGGGCCAAGCTTCAAAGCCCGATTATTCTAAAAACCATTAAATTTTCAAGCCCAAACTCTTATTAAAAATGGGCTTAAACAGGTGGCCCATCAAGCCCGGCCTTTATTCCCAACTCTAGATGAATATGTTAAAGAGGATGTGTTATAATGGAAAATGAGAATTTTTGCTCACTTGGGTAGCCTATGGTCATGAGCCCAACTTGTTGATTGATTTTAAGTAAATAAAAATGTGGAGATAAGTGAGTATGTTTATAGCATGATTAGTGGAAGGGAGTTCGCTTAGAAATTAGGAGTGGAGAAAAATTTATATGATATTTAGGCTGCCCTTCGGTGCGCAAGGGTATAGCCTTATCCCACAGTTTTTTGAGAGACTGTCCCATAGTTTGTCGAGGGACTAAGACCTATCTTTCTCCACTAGTTCAATTAGGAGAATAGTCTAGGGTATGAGACACTCTAGAGATCCAAGAACAGGGGAAGCCATAGTCTAAGAGTGAGTCATATGATCTTTAGTCGAGTCACACCTTATGATTGGTGAGCTTGGGTAGTCCAATCACACGGATAGAGCCCTATTCAATATTAAAACCCATAGTTTCAATCTGAGAAAATAAGGAGGTTAGAAGGTTAGTTGATTATTGCCTATACAAATATGTGACGTGTCACACGTGTTGAGTTGTGGCAAGTCATGTGAATAAGGGGTTATGTCACATATCTAAGAATATAGTGACAATGCACTAAGTTTATGTGAGATAAAGAAGTTACCAAATAAGAAATGATGAGTTATGATATGTGTGAGTATGTTTTAAGTGCTTGGTTTCATATATATATATACTTGTTTTATAATTGATATATAATTGCATAAGGTAGGTTTTACCTTGGTTACTGAGTGGCTAGACTTACCCCTTTCATTAAACACTTTTTAGGCTCTAGCTTTGGTGTTGAGAGAGAGAAGACTCAAAAGGCTAAGAATTAGCATATTCCTACTGTATGCCTCTAGTTTAGATTTATTTTGTGTAATACTACATGATTGTCAATTCTAGGTTACATGCCATTATACTTGTACTATTTTATTGTTGCAAATGACTACTTTGTATTTTGGTCCCTGAGTATTTATGTATGTTTTGATATATATATATATATATATATATTAATAGGGTTGAAATACTAGTGCTAGTATAAAAATGATGAATTGAATATGTTTTGATTGGTTTGGGTGTAATGTAATGCCAATTTGCCTCCCCTTCTGTTTTTGGTGAAAAGGGGTTGAAGAGTGAATTTTTATTATACTATGGTTTAAGTATGGGTGACGTGTTGTACTGGTAGTCCTAAGTTTAATGGATATAGTCCAAGTGTTAAAAAAGGATTTTGGCACATGTTAAGAGTTTTGGCCACCCATTCTAATTGAAAGTTGTGAAAAGTGGTTAAAATATGTTTGGGTGTCCAACTTCTTAGTGTGATTTTTTTTTTAGAAGTGAAACTCATACTATTAGCTAGTTTATGTAAAGAGTTTTCTGAAAACACCTAAATCACATCATTTAGACATCGGACAGAGAATCGGGGTGCATCAGAAGTTTCTCGATTCTACTATCAAATGATAGTATAATCTGTTGAATTTTTGTGCAACACACCATGGTGCATGGTACCTGAGCCACCCGCATGGCACAGAGAGCAACACGCCGCGGCATAGCGTGCATGAGTCATAGTGCATTGCCCTGCTACATAATAAAAGAGTTTTTTTTTTTACTTGTTTTTGATTTATTTCACTCCTCTGAAGTATTCCATGCTTTCAAAACTTGTTTTTACTCTGACATAAAGGATTTTGATTGATTTAAATTCATTGTTATTTAGAAAACTTAGGATCTCTTGAATTTAGACTAAATCTTGGTAATCATTTTTATGTATTAATATTTTGATTACCATGAGTTTTAATAGTTAATTGTGTTTAGTAGAGTAAGAATTTACATATTTAAAGTTGACATAGATGATTTATATAAGTATACTTAGCCAATTTTTGGGTTCTGAAGCTTTATTTTTGCCACTAATTAGTTCAACTTAAGCGACTTCAAATTGTAAATAGCTTTTGTGTAGGAATTCATAATGTATATGATTATTATTGGCTTTTAAAATTTTGTTTCTAGCTACTATGAGTGAAAACCATTCAAAAGTATGACCAAAACAATAGTACAACAATATAAAATGGCTGTCTTGTTACAGCAATTTTATACCCCCTCCATCCGTATAAATAAGATATTTTTAACTGAATCACATAAACTAATAAAGATTGATTATCTAATTAAAAGAACAACAACAGTCCAATATTATCTCTAATTATTATAAATAAAAAATGAATCTCTTTTTTCAAAGTAAATTAATGAGAGTATTTATCTTTTTTTCTTTTCAATTTTAATAAGGGTATAATAGTCAATTCATTAAAAATATGCTAACAACTTTTTATATTTAAAGACAAAAAAAGCTCTAAAAAACCTCTTATATATAAAGATGGAGGGAATATTTCAAAATAGTAAATGGTTCTGATGTCAAAACCGTTTAACATGAAGACTTGGGCATGGGATGGTTGCCAAGTCATTAAATAGCATGATTGAAATTTTGACAAAATGCTTTGAAGATTTTTCAAAGTATGGTATGAAAGTGATTATGAGTCAACATGCACATCCTATGTAAGAAAGTGAAGTTTCGTCTCTTTTAGAACGATTACATGGTACAACTAGAAAGATGCATGTTAACAAAAGCTTATGTACATATAGTATAAAATATTGACGCTTAAAAAACACTAATTGGATGCCTTACCAGAGATGCGCAAGAAGATTGTAATGGTTTTGACGTCTTCTATAAAAATAATGATCATGCATTCTAGTTCTAAGATATATATTTATATTCAAAACCCAAGTCATTTTTCTTCTTAATTCTTGGGTTCCTTACTTTAACCATTAATTTTTATTATTATTATTTTTTTTTGTTGGACAAATATCATAATGATTTAATGGGCAATATTATTTTCTTTAAATTTGTGCATATGGGTAATACTGGAACAAAAAAATTTAATCCATTATGTTCTATTTATTTAACTCCCAAATAGTGATTATATAAGATCATTTCTTTTTATCATAAAACTTTTAAATAATAAAAATTTATGTTTCATTTCATTTCATTCCATTAATGATCATTCTTTTCTATTCAATTTTAAATTTCAAAGACATTCTAAACAAATTATTCTCAAGACCTTATAAGTATATAATATATTATATAATGATGCAATCCCCAAAATCAATAGAAACTTGGACCCAACAAGTGGAATCATCTCGTTGCCCCAAAAAAAAAGTGGGTGGGATTCATCCCATATGCATTTATCCCTTCAAAGCTGTTGGTATTTTCAAACTCTTATAAATAAATAAATAAATATAATGCATGTTTACAAAGAGCCGCCTTCATCTTTTTTTTTTTTTTTATTGTTATGTACTCCCATGACAACTTATACACTCTTGTGATATATAATTCCTCTATTTTAAATTATAAAATATTTTTAAATAAAATTTTATATATAAATAAATTTTATTAAATACATTTAATAATTTTATTTTTTAAAAAATAAAAATATAAATTTTTAAAAATATCCTCCATTTAATAACCTTAAATCTACACTTAATTAGTATTAAATAGAGAGAGAAAGAATAATATTAAAATAAATATATTTAATAAAACTTTAATTTTTTTAAGATGTCTTATATTTTAATATACTAATTTTTTAAAAAAATATTTTATAATTTAAAATGAAGTGAGTATGATGTAATATAGATTAATGAATGAATTAATGAAAGAAATGTTTCTCAATTTCTGATGTAAGAAAAATATAGACACGCCTTCATGTTTTCCGTCCCCATTGAGACGCCTTCATCTTCAACTTTGGGCATTGAGCTTCATAAATATATTCATAAATACAATTTGGTCGCATTGACAGCCATAGGCCAGGTAATCAAATTGTCAATTTTTCCTTGGCAATACAAAAATGGTCCGGCTGCCTTTTTTTTTTTTTAAGCAAAAAAAAATGCTTCCTTCATTTTGAATTATAAGATATTTTTAAAAAAAATTTAATATCTCAAAAATATAAGACATTTTGATAGAAATAAAGTTTTATTAATGATTCTTTTTTCAATATTACCATTCTTATATATTTTTTCTCTTCAATATTTTTTTATTAATGGAGTATTAAATGAAGGATATTTTTAAAAGTTTATATTTTTATCTTAAAAAAATAATTAAAGTTATAAAGTGTATTTAATAAATTTTATTGATATGTAAAATTTTATTTAAAGGTGTTTTATAATTTAACACGGAGGAATATTTATTATCATTTTAAAACCACATAGCTCACAAGTGAAAATGGTTCTTGGCTTTTTTTTTTCCCCCCTAAATGATAGAGTCCGACCACGTTTATGAATTCCACAAACTTAGGGAAGATCAAATATCACACGTGAGTTTTATTTTAATCTGAGCGATTTTTTTTTAAATTAAGTAGGTAATTTGAATTAGATTGATTACACACATTATGTATGTTTTTGGGGGGGGGGGGGGGAATCACATAAGAACATGACGATCTACGGATCTGTGTGGTTTCTATTTTCATTTAAAAAAATTGTTTTGTAATATAGTTTTTAAAAATGTTTTTAAAATAAAAAAATGAAAATATATTTGGTAACATTAATTTAAAACAGCTTTAAAATTAAAAAATAAACTAATAGTGATTATTACAGACAATTAATGAAAATTTCTCAAGATAAATGTAGTTTCAAATAACCAACTATAATCTATTTCGAAAATAAGAAAAATAAAACAAAAACAACATGAAGTTATTTCTATTTTTTTTTTAAAACAAAAAATTAAAATAGTTATGAAAATAATTAAATAAAAAATATTGATCCAAACAAGTGTTTAATTTTTTGGTTTTAAAAAACAGTTTTTAAAAATAGAAAACAAATAGGCCCTATATCTCATTATTTTATTTATTATTTTGTGAGTATTCCCAATTCATTAAAGTGTTCACAGGATATTCTTCAAATTTTAAGAAACTTGTATCGACAAAAGATTTGAAATTAGTAGGCCTCAAGTCTCATAATTTTTATATCTTAATACAACTACTATTACATGTAAAGTTGCTCAAAAGGGAATGAATTGGGCTAAATAAAATTTAAAGTAAATAATGCAAGATTAAAAGATAGTTCAAAATGATATCATCGATTAAAATAGAGAGAAGGGAAGAGAAACTTTACACGAGTGTTTATCCTGATTCGACTCTAACTACTTAAGCCTATGTCCAATCTCCTAATCACACTTACTCTACCAAAATTAAGTTGAGCTCTTAATTGCTTTAGTACAATTTTAGACTTTTACTCAAGGTGGTAAACTCTTTTACAAAGTTAATCACTAATCTCCTTACACTCCCCAAACCTAAGTTTCTCTATTTTAAATATGAAAAACAGGGATAAGTTAAATAAGATTAAGATTGAACTACTACTATTAAAATCTCTCTCAAAAAGTAAATTTACAAACAATGAATATCATAGTAGGAAGTTGGTTAGAAATGAATGCGTATGGTTGAGCTATAATTTCTCTACGCCCACTTTTATAAATGAGTCATATTTATAGTTGATGCTAAGAATAGATTCGTTGGACTCATGTAATTAGCTATTAAAGTATTGTCCTTCTTGCCTTCTTTGTTTATCCAAGAATCAGGCAATAAAACTATGGTTTACAATGGAGTTGCGTGTTTTCAGTGACTTAAAGAAAATAATAGCTATATACATTTAATACTCTAATAAAAGGTAGGTAAGGTAATACTAGTATAGCCAAATGATGTACGGGTATAAAGAATAATCAAGGATTGAATAAGAGTTTAATTTGACGTGAGAATATGCTTAGAAATGATCTAGAAAGTTTTTTAAGACTAATGCAATGTCCAGAAATTGAAAGGAATAAAGAATGGTTGAGAATAGATGTTTTATGAAATGGAGAACGTAAATAGAGAAAAAATCTTTATGTTAATACAGGTGTTAGTAACAACAATACCAATATTTATATAAACAAGAATGCATGCGGTATATAGCAAATAGAATTGGTAAAGATATACTGAAAGATGTGAGTGCAGTATTGGTATTGCTAAGCTTAGTATCGATAATGATAGTAAATTGTGACAAAGAAGGCTTGTACCAGTTAAGACTCATTTGTTTCAGCAAAGGTTGGATGGTACTAGTATTGACACACTAGTACTAGTGAAGAAGTTATGAACCAAGGATGACTATACGAAGATTAAACAATTTGTATCGGCATTGATGACCAAAAAATATGAGTCAACTTTTAAAGGTCATAACTCTTTAAATTTAAAATCCAAATCTAGAAAATTGCCTATGATTGGAAATATATAGATGTCTATATTTTAGCAAAATAAGATCCAAGTAAAAATTCAATGTATATAGAGATATATGATCAAAATGGTGAGAAAATGTTAATAACGTTTTTCATATAAAATTTATTTTGAATGAAATAAATGTCTTTGAAAATATTTACAATTATATTTTTAAATGAAAAAAGTTTCACATCAAACGGAATTGTATATTAAGAGATATAGAGAAAATATTGATTAAAGGTCAAAGCTAAAATTTTTTACAAAACTCTTAACTCAAATCATAAACATAATTAAACTCAAGCTAAAACCTTCTCAATACCCAAGATAGATTCAAAAAAGAATTTAAAATAAATCAAGTACTTATCCCAGTAACAAATTTAAAGAAACTTAGAGCTTCGAGTAATATGACAAAGTTTAAGCATATAAATCAATTATCCTTAATTTTCATTAAAAACAAATTAAAATCTCTACAAAAACAAAATCTTCTTTATTTTGTAATTATCAAAACTAGAGTTTAATACTACCGGTGGCTGTTCAAGGTTTCTAGAAAGATGAATTAAGAGATGTCATAACTAGGATTTGCTATTTCTTCAATGTTATATGTCGTAAATTCCATGAGATTAAAGAATCAGATAGACTAGATAAGGAAGCATATTTTATCTTGTGCCAACTTGAAAAGCTCTTTCTTCCATCATTTTTAGATATCATGATACATCTAATTGTTCATTTAGTGAGGGAGATAAAATGTATAGCCCTATTTTATAATGGATTTACCAAATTGAAAGAACAATAAAGATCCTAAAAGGATATGTGAAGAGCCAATGTCGTCTTAAAGCATCTATTGTTCAAAAATATGTCTCCATAGAAGCAGTGAAATTTTGTCAAGATTACTTGAATAATGTTGTATGATCTGCTAGGTCGAGACAAGGCGATGGCAAAGATCCTAAATGTGGGATTTCTATAAAGATTGTGGATCCTCATAAATTGCAACAGGTACATTTACACATCTTGAATAACGTTAATCAAGACTGCAAAGTTGCATGTAAAGAACTTTTGAGGAAGCAAACTGATTGAATTAGCAAAAGTTAATTAGGGAGCATAATAGTACTTTTGCGAAGTGGTTCAAACAAAAGGTTGAGAAGGAAGATTATATTTATGATATTGTTAAAGAACTAGTACATGGACTTGAGTGTAATGTTATATGCTTGAACTGTGATAGCAATAGGTATTTGTTCTATACAAAAATCATTAGGTAACAAGAGTAATGTGTAAAACAGTGGTGTTATGATAATGGCCCCATCCATACATTTCTCTAATGCAAAAGACAAGATTTCTCTATTCACATCCATGCCTTATTACAGGGTTATTGAAAAGATTTGAAAGGTTAACTATATTAAATTTAAAATCCTCATTTTCAAATGCAAGTGGGTTGATATTAATAATGATTTTCAACAAGAAAGGTTGAGATTTACATTAGTCAATCTAAATACTCTAAGTTTTGATGATGAACCTTTTATTATTATAGACCAAGCAAAACATGTGTTTTATGTTACATATCTGAGAAATAAGGTAGACAATGACAGAAAAAGGGATATTAATATTGATGAGAATGATTGTTTAAATTTTAATATTTCAAAGACTCCTTTCTCAAGGAGCCTGCATGAACTAAATGTAAAAGATGAAGTGGATAATGAACATGGTACAAGAAATGCTCATCATGAAAGGATATGGGAGAATATTACATTGGTGACCTATAGACTCTTATTAGATGTGTGATCTAATATAGATTAATGAAATAAATGTTTCTCAATTTCTAATTTTAAAAACAATATAGACACGCCCTCATCTTTTATCCCCCAACGAGACGCCTTCATCTTCAACTTTGCGCATTGAGCTATATAAATATATTCATTAGTACAATTTGGTCGCACTGACAGCCATAGACTAGGTAATCAAATTGTCAAATTTGCCTTGGAAAAGATTAGTAGATCCCTTATATTTTAACACCTTTTTCTCTCATAATATGCAGGATTAGATAACTTGGAATATTAAGAATGAAGCTAGCAGTCAAATAACTAGAAGAATTCCTTGGCAGAAACTCTTTGCCCAAACTTGTAGGAATATTGGAAAGCTACATGTAGAAAAATCTATTCAGAAGATGATTTTTTGATTAACGACATTGCCTTCTCTAGTACGCGACAGATTATGAATGACATAAAATTTCAATCCAAGATTAACAAATTAAACAACAATAGCACTAGATATGAAGCTAAATGGAGTCCTCCTGAACTTGGTTGGGTTAGACTCGATGTAGACGGCTTTATCAATACTTATGGTGCTGCTTTATATGGAGGCATTATCAGAGATGACAAGGGTAAATGGATTAAGGGATTCTCCAAGAACCTTGGTTATTATCCCATTGCTACAGCCAAGCTCTATGCAATTAGAAGGTCTCAAACTCTACTGAAATGAGAAGCTCACTAAAATTAATGTCTACTTCAATTTCCTGAAAGCATTATTACTCATTAACAATGGATGTTGTGACTCTCACACCCTCTTTGAGATTGTCAAAAATATTAGAGATCTCTTTATGAGAGATTGAATTATTACTTTTGATCACGTTTACAGAAAAGCAAATTGCGCTAATCTTCTAACTCACAAAACTCCTTATGAAGATTTTGATACCTTTATCTTTATCAACTCGCCTCCCAATTATATAAACCTCATGACTTTTGATATGACTAGATCTTAGTCTTTTTGCACAGTTTTATCATGACCTTGTATTTAAAAAAAAAAATGGACCAACTACCATCCATTTTTTGTTTGTTTAAGTAAAACGAAATATTTATTACCACTTTAAAACCACAAGGCTCACCAGTGAAAATGGTTCTTATCTTTGGGGGGGGGGGGAATGGAGACAGATTTGGTTCAGTGATCCAGCCACCTTTATCAATTCCATAAACTTAGGGAAGATCAACTATCACACGTGAGTTTAATTTTAATCTGAGTGATTTAAAAAAATTAAGTAGGTGATCATTTGAATTAGATTGGTACGCAAATTATGTATGTATTCAAGAGGGCGCAGAAAAAGGAAAACGCATAAGAACATGAGGATCTACATCTCATTATTTTATTTATTATTCTTATTTATCTCTCTCTGAATGAACGTAACCGTATACTTCCATACTATGATTTTATAAATATCTATATCAAGTTTTATTATTTATAAATTATCAACTGTAAAATTATTTCTAGATTTAATATAATGTATAAAAACTATGGATAGTTTAATTTATTTTAATAAACATTTCATATCCAGACTGGTGAAAATTGTACTTTCTTTCCTCTCCAGCAAATAATTGAGGGGCTACATTCCTTTTGTTCCGTCATTTTCTTTCTTTCTTTTTTTATTTCTTCTCAGCGAAAAAATAAATGCCAGGGTGAAATGCAAATTGGCACCAACTAATTAATGGCTATCTTCATGTAATTTTATTCTTTTTTCCGAGTTTGTGAATCTCATTTTATTCAATATGATAGAACGTCTACACAGAATATAGTAATATTATTTGGTTAATAATATACTTCCCCCATTCCTATTTATAAGGTAGAAAGAAAAAAATTTTTATTTCGTTTAAAAGTTACATCATCAAATTTTCATTACAAACTTTTCTTTTTATCCTCTATTGAATGTTGAAAAAAAAATATTGTTGAAATATGTATATTTAATAGGACAAAGTTAAAAATTTATTAAATTTTTAGACAGAGTTAATGAGAGTTAAAATTCTTCTTAATATCAATGAAACATGTGTTGGATAAGATTGGCACCTAACAAAGGAGTGAATTGGGTGTTTAAAAATTTCATAAAGATTTTTTCCCAACTAAAAAGATGAAGAACAAATGACATATCACTAATAAATAAAAAAGGACTATATATATATCGCTATCTATACAGTGGTTATTGAAATAACCACTATATAATTTGAGGTAGGATTCAGGAAAAAGACTTTCTATCGCTTATTCAAAATAATTGCCATATAGTCTTGAAACTATATAGCATGTGTTTCAAAGAACCGCTATATGATCTCCCCCCCCCCTTTCTCTAATATTTTTTTCTATAGACTATGTAACAGTTTTGAACTCTCTCTCTCTCTCTCTCTCTCTCTCTCTCTCTAATTTTTTTTTATACACTATATAGCAGTTTTTTCAAAACTACCATTTTATAGTCTAGGAATTACATAACAATTATTTCAAAAAATAGTTATATAGTCTCTTGTCTTTTAAAATTTTTTTTTCTTAGAAACTATAAAACAATTCTTTTAAAATAACCACTATATGGTCTTGAAAATATGAAGCGATTATTTTGAAAAAACTATTGTATAGTCTCTCTTTTTTTAAAAAAATATCCTAGAGACCATATAATGATCCTTTTTAAATAACTATTATATAGTCAGTGATTACATAGCATTTATTTAAAAGAATTGTTATATAGTTTTGTGACTCTAAAAAATTTTAAAACATGCATAGTTTATATAACACACAAATTGATGATATTATTATCTTTGAACCATTAAGTTTTTTTTTTATCCATCAGCAAACATACTCTTTCTTTCTCTCATTGTCATTTCTCACATTCAAACTCATCCCCCACATTTCACCTTCACCATACTCAACCCTCTTCCTTCTTCTCTCCCTCTCATGCAACTGTACTCCCATAGTACTCCATACTCAACACTACTCCACACTCAACATTATCTCTTACTCAAGCATCTCTCTCACTTCAACAGTTGCACAATAAACACCATGGTCTTCGGCATGGTGTGCATCCCTTCTCCTCCATTCTATATGCACACACGACGTCATGCACCATTTTCTAGTCTGTGTGGTACCCAACCTCACTACTACCACTCTCCCTCGACTCTATCTCATCATCATCTCTAGTTATATTGTTAAATGGAAGACTAATGTTCCAAATTTGCAACTACAATTTGTAGTTTTTGGTTTTAGATATATAGTTTTTCAAATCTGAGTGGTACTGGTTTGAGTTCTTTTCCTTCATGAGGATGCTTCTTTTATTTTTCTAGATATATAGTTTTTGTTTTTTATTTTGCATTTAAATTGTTAAATAGAAGTCATTGGCATTAATTATTGTTAATTTTACAGATGGATATTGTCTCTACTACTCGATCTAGTCTTTGTTTTCTTTGTGTTTTCACTCTATTTCGCTCAAGAATTAAAAAAAACAAAAAAAATATAATGTAGGGGCTGCTAGAAATACAAATCTTTAAAAAAACTCATATATATATATATATATAGCAATTATTTTTTAAAAAAATTCTCATATATATATATATATATATATGTTATTTGAAAATAACCATTATATAATCACAAACTATATAGCAGTTAAAAACAACTATATATGCACTTAGAGAATATATAAAGCTAGAATCCATTATATATAACCAAACATAACTATTATATATAACTTTTTCTATAGTAGTGAGAATTTTCAATGCAATAAACTCTTGAAAACTAAGAATAATAAGAGTTGAAAAGCTTGATATAAGAGATTAATCATGGTTCAACCCAACTACTTGGCCTACATTTAATCCTCAAGATCACCCTTGAGACTTTTTACTAAAACCACAAGCTTACAAAGTACATCTCACAAAATTACACCAATCTTGATTTCACAACACCACCTACTTCACCAGTAAGCTATTACAAGATATTTAGAAAATCTCTTTCTAAGATTTCAAATGAATAAAGAAAAAGCTTTTTATAATAATAACTCTCTAAAAGAGTAAATGTATTAATAATAAAAGCTTATAAACTTTTGAATGTTTTTCACAAAGTTGATAGAATATTGGTAAGAATTGAATGTAAATCACTTACTGCTCAATGAATGTATTACCCACTCACTTAAATAAAATCTTATATATAATTTAAGGTTGTTAAAACCATTATGAACACTCAAAGAAAGAAACATAGTTGTTGAAGATATGTATAAAAGTGAAAATTATCATAAAAAGCCACTTTTTTTTGCATTCAACATTAAATACTTATCAAAAGCCAATTCAAGTATGATTTGAAAGAATGTCACACGTGGAATGGCACTAAGACAAAAAGCTCTAGTTCACTTTAGCAAAATCAAGTGTGAGGGCATAATGGGTTTAAGCATGTTTTGGAAGGTAGAAGTACTTTGCTTCTCAATGAATCAACACACACGTGAGTACTCTAAGGGATCAAGTGTGGAATGGAATGTAGAAGCACCTTGCTTCTTTATTGGCTAAAACATGCTTGACTTCTAAAACAAGCTTGATTTGGCTTGTTTAGTTTTTAGGCTTTCTAAATCAGGCTTAAAAGTTATTAAGTGTAAAACTCATTTCAAGCTTGATTCAATCTAGAGTCATGCATGGATTGCAACTAAAGCACACTTCAAGTTAACACAAAGTACAATTCAAGAATGAACATTAAGGCTATTCAAGCATGAATTAGAACACAAAAACATGTCCAAGACACTTGCTTATACTGACTACCAAAATGTGTGTGAGTTCATTCTAGATCAAATGTGAATGTCACATAGTGTTGTTCCTCACTTCTAGAGTCTAATTCAAGTGACTTTCCAATCTAACTCAAGTTTGAGTTAGATCCACTAAGTCCTATATCTTGCACAAAGGGTAGCCAAAACACACATAAGCCTATACTAGATCAAGCTTGAATTGGACAAATGAGCAAGCTTGTGCATTCTAAGAGTTTGACACTTAAGTTCAATGGACTTATGAGCTTAAAATTGATTCTAATATGATGCATTCTTATCATTTTCAAAACATATGATAGCTCTAATTAGTTTTCACAATTGAATCTAAGAGAAGAACAATATAAATAAACCTGTGACACTAAGTCTTCTTATAATCTTTATATTCTTGAAAATTTTGTCACTTTGTTAATGTATATGATCTGCACAAGTAATAGACACTTTTCTCTTACTTTTTTTATCACCAAAATACATAGTTCAACAACATATAAATATGATAAGAGGAGTAATATTACTTCCATGCCAATTTATAAGATGCTTTCAAAGGTGACATTCCAAAATATAACACTTTGATAAAAAAAATAAGATTTCATTAATGATTTTTTTCAATATTACCCTTCCTAGTATATTCTTTTTCTCTTTAATATTTTTTCATGAATAGAATACTAAATTAAATGCATTTTTGAAATTTTATATTTTTCATTTTGATTTTGGTATACATGATTTTCAATAATATAATAAAGTGTGTTATATGGCTTTATTGGTATACATGATTTTCTCTAAAATTGTTTTATAAAAGAGAAATTCTTGCATGGACCTAGTGCACCATGTCATCATCCATGCTTCATCCAATAAAAACATAATATTTAGAGGGCATTAAATATAAATTGATTCTACCATTAATGATAATAAAGAGAGAAGGCAAAAAAATTAAAGATGCATTCTATTATAAAAATAAAATCATTAAAAATAATGACATATAAGATTTTATTTAATTGAATTGGTGCAATTTTGTTGAAAAAGGAGGATGGACAATGTAATACACTAGGTCCATGCAAAAATTTCCTCTTATAAATTGAATTGGAGGGAATATTATTACTAAATACACCCCACCCATAGCTATTATGGTGGTAACATCTAACTACCTCAATGGGATTATGTAGAGAGGGCTAGGTTATTAATTTTATCTAAAAATTATATACATTCTCAATTTTAAATGAAAAAAATTTTAATTTAACATTATGTTCTTTCTCATAGTTAATAGTTTCAAATAGGAAGAATGACAAATAAATCTATTAAAATATGAAAATGATAAAATAATATGACAAAATGAGATAATTACATATTTTGAAGTCCCTAGGACTTATCTCAATGTTTGTGATCATTTACAAAATAATAAAAAAAAGTAGTTGTTAAAATTTTAACTGAAATTATTAATAACAAAGGTAAAATTATTAATATAGAAAGTATATAAAGTTGGTGGTATTATATAAATAAACTAAAGTTATGGTAAACTGTGTTGTTAATAACTAAATTAAAGTTGTTAATCACTAAGTTAAATTTATTAAGATATTTAGTGTGCTTGTTATTGCATAATTAAAGTAACAACTACACTTCTTAAATTAACAATTTTACCTTCATCTTTAATAACTTCAGTGTTTTTTTTTTTACCGAAATTTTTAATAACTTCAGTTTAGATTTAAACAACTACTCTTTCTTTAATATTTTTATGGGGATTAGAAGTGTAATTTTGCAACAAAAAGATCATGTCAAATAAATCGCAGGACCTCTGAATGTAAATTACCCAACTTTGCGGTATTGTTTTGTCCTTTACTTTTTTCTATGCCATTTACTTATCATTATCCCATTTAAATAGGAGTAATATTAAAAATAAATATTAAGTGATACCCCATCATGCAACTTATGATAAGGACCCGTTATATATCTCTTATGAAAGATATATTGTAATAGGAACCAGAATAAGTAATATTTTATCCCTCTCTCTCACACAGATTTATATAATCTGAGTACGTACGTGAGTTTTTTTTTTTCCTTTTAAAAATAAAGTGTCGGACAGTGTCCATCTGATAAAATAAAAATAAACTTATCCACCATAATGTTTTTATGGTTATAATGGCCACACAAAAAATTATATATTTAAAACATTATCTCCATCTTATGAATTAAGATATTTTTAGTGAAGATTTAGCATTTTAAAATATAAAATATTTTAAAAAATAATATTTTATTATTGCTACTTTATTAATATTCCCCTTTTTATTTTTTATTTTTTATTATTCCTTTACAAATGAAATTTTTAAAAATTTATATTTTTTAAAAAAATTAAAATTATAAAATATATTTAATTAATTTTATTAATATACATGATTTTATTTAAAAATATTTTATAAATTAAGATGGAGAGAGTATATAGTTTTATCGAACAATAAAGAAGAAGAAAATACCATCATCAAATGCGTCATTTTGAAATCTTGAAAAGATAGACAAGGACGCGTAAAACATTTTAATCCATATTATGACATGAAAATATCCACTTGAATTCTTGCTTCATTATTTAATTATTAGTTAGGCACTCAACTTTCCATTACACCTAGTATTCTTTCTTATCTACTCTGGAAGTCTTTTTTTTTTTTTTCCTTAATTAAAATGGTAGGCACTAGTTGCTTGAGGTTATAGATGAAATCGAACTGCAACTTCTCAATTGTAGAGAAACTTGCATGCCATTACTAGACTACAAGATCATTAATATTTACTCTTGAAATCTTGATACTTGATTTCATTAGTATCACATGTACATCATCATGTTTCAATTACATATGTGATAAAATTTCAAAATCCTATTTAATATCAGACAGGATAAAGATGTATCAGAGTGCAATAGTAGTTAATTATTTCTTCTAATATTGCTTCTCTTAAATTACATCAAGTAATTATCAAATTTTTAATTCTATGAAGCAGTGCACGTGTAAACTATTGGCCTGCCAACAGGCAACAGCCAAGTCTTGTAAGATTTGAAGAGATTCTCTCCCAGTTTTTTTAAATAAATATAATGAATATGACATAATAATGTGCAAGACTTTGAAACTTAATTTATACTTGGAAAAAAAAAACCCTTACATATTTAATATCCTCTTTCACTCAAATCAAGATAAATAAATTTTAATATATTAATATTAATAATACTAATAATAAGTGTTTGTTATAAATAAATAATTTATAAAAAAATTCACATATCTTAATTTAATTAAAAACAATTCCTTAAATATATAGTATTCAGTATATAAGCTTTTTCCCTTGATAATTTAATTAAACCAAGAGTCAAGAAGAATATGAAAGAGGAAGATAGTGATAAAGCTGATTAAGTACATCCTCTCAGCAATTGATTGGGTGTTAATATTTCAAAACGCAACATAGAGGACGACTGATGATGTCTTATACTTCTCCTTCTTGACAAAATATAGGATTTTATCAATCAACTTATAATAATTCAAATTTACTCTATTTAGACTAAAAATATTACTTTCTATGCCAATAATTATTGCAGCAATTCTAGAAAGTGAACTTTTTATATCGAATCAAATTACAACAAAAGTAGAAAGTCTATTTGCTACACTGGTTCAAAAACTTGTGTAAAAATTCAAGACTTCATACATCCTCTTTTTTTATACTGCTCTAGAATTAGAGTAAAAAAAAATCTTCTTGTTAGTATTGAAAAGGAAAAAAGAATTCAATAAAAAATGTTAACATTGCTCAAGCAACACCAAAAAAAATTGATAAAAACTCGTCCAAGAAAACCATTAAAACTTCCAATATATATATATATATAATCACATATTCTTGTCTCAGGAAGCATCCTTTGGTCAACTAGCTACCCATATATAACTGATAGTAACTCCTGCTCACATTTTCAATGAGAAATCAACCATGTAAGTCACAGAATATCAATGCTTAATCCTAGGATTTATATAAAACTTAAGATTTTCATTTTCAATGAATATAATCTTTCAATATAATGGTACCTATATAACCCTAGGAACACTGTCAAAGAAAGATCAACACATTTGAAACCCAACATTTTTGACCTCAAGTTGAAAATTTTGAAATCCAAAGTGAACTCCAAAAATTAATCGAATCATGAAACTTGAGAAAAAAAAAAAATATATATATATATATATATATTTTTAAAAAAATAGATCAGATCGTTACTTCAAGGTTTAGAGTGATCCTATGTCATGATTTGAGCTCCTTTTACCTTTGAAATGAAATACTTGCGGAGCCTCCACATTTCTTTCTTTATTTCCCTTCTATTTTCAAAGACACAAATCCTTCTTTTATAAAACTTGTGACAATGATTTTAGTATATACTTTCTTTAGTTTTATTTATAATTTTTTGTCCAAAATTTATAATTTATTTTTAACATATTTCATTAGAATTAAAAAAACCTTGAATTTTGTTAAGTATGTTAAAAAATTCAACAAATTTCTAACTCTATCCCTATTAATCATATATACTGTAAAAATAAAATATTCTAATATTTAATAATTTTTCAGCATTTGATAAAAGGTCAAAAAAATAAAAATAAATATAATAATTACTAAAATGTTAAGATTAAAAAAAATATTTTCTACTTATCTTATAAACAAGACGAGAGAATTATATATGTGCCAATGCAGGCTGCTAGAAATCCCTTGTTGACAAGAAAAATTCCGCCTGTGCTACTTGCCAACCAATAACTAAGTATGCGGCAAATTTCTTTATTTAATTTTAAAACAATATAATGCAATTAAAATATTATCCAAGTAGTTTATTTATAATATACTTTATTTAGGGAAGGGTATATTGGTCAATCAAGCAAAAGAATATCCCACGTCACCGTCTGGCTTTCTAAACAGGGTATGACAGGCTAATGCTGTCACTCCCTTTACGTGCCCACATAGATTAAGCTGCGCCGTCCACGTGGGCACTTGTGGGGGCGCACTCAAGATGACTGCGTTTTTCAACAACTGTCAAACTTGACCATGCTTCTCGTTACGTGTAAACGTGAGAATTAGGACGGGCCCATCTTTAAAGGCTTAAATCCTAAAATTCAATTGTCCAAAACTCAATTTAATTTTAAAGTTTGGGCTTTATTTAAAAAATTTAAAGTGAGATCCTTAAGCTCTTTTTTGTAAAAAAAAAAAATAATATTTTAATTTAAATAAAATATTTTAAAATTTAATATAAAATAAATCAAAGGTTTACATAAAATTTAAAAAAAATTTAAAATTTTAAACTTAATATGATGATTAAAATTTTCATCAATAAAAATTTAAATCTTTCTCATCATCATCTAAAAATAAAATATTAGATACCTCAAATATAGATTCAGTTGTTAAAAATATAGGTGAATATTTAATGTCAATTATCTCTATAATTTTTTCTTTATTATCAACAATAAATATTAATTAAATTACGTTATTATCAATTAAATATATGTATGTATATGTGTGTATACATGTGTAAGATAATCAAACTTATTAAGACTTGAAGGGCCATTCAAGTTTTATTTTTTTTAAAAGACTTATTAAAATTAGGTCTTCAAGTTTGATTATTTAAAAAAATTAATTTCTAAAATTTGAATTTTTATTTAAATAAAACTTTTAAGTTCGACCTTGACTCTTATTTTTAACTCTAGTTATGTGCCATCAAATCACGCTCTTCTCCACGTGGCACACCATCAGTAACAGTTCCCTAACTCCCTAGCACACAGCCAGGTAACATTAGACCAACCCATGAAGTGATTGTATCGGACAGAGTACAGTACTGAGGACCAAGAGAAGTCAAGCGTTCATCATCAACGGTTATGATTCTATCCGTACATATCCAGGGGATCTCCGTGGCTTAGTGGGAATCCAGCTTCGGAAGAATGACATCCGAAGACCCAAGTCATGTGAATTTTTTTTTAATTAAAAAAATTGTAAGCTATAATTACTTCCAACAAAAAAAATTAATCTTTTAAAAATTATATTTTGAACTGAAGTTTTTCATGAATATGAGAATATATCTATTTTCGAAACAAAAGGTATAAATAAAATTTCAAAATTATTATTAAATTAATTTTTTTGTTTATTTATAAGAAATTTACCGTTAAGATACCAAAAATAATAATGTCTTAAAATTTAATGGTAAATTTTTAGTACCAGGTAGCAAGTTAAAAATTTCTTATGATAACATTAATCATGAAAAAAATAATATTAAATTTTATGTTGTTTAAAATTTAAGTTTTATTTAAAAGAATTATTACTTGGCATAAACAAGATTTATCACCTTACTATGTGTGGAGATAGAGATTTATTATGGGATAAATTGGCACATTGGCCGGGAAAAAAAATCTTGTGCCCAGAAATATGAATGAAATTTTTAAAAATTTAAGATTGTCGTCAATTTATATTGATATACAAAAAATTAATCATTAATATACAATGGGTTATTGTTAAAAATTTATAAGAGGTTTATCATTAATATATAACAATATATCATTAAAAGTATAATAAAACATTTATAATACAACATATAATAAATATTAGGATGATTGTTTGTTTGGTCCTATAACATGAATTATATCTGTAAAAGCCTTTTTATTATGTTAATATATATATATATATATATTATCTATTAAAATTTATTTAGGAAATATTTTGTATTTAGTAGATATAGGATATTCATGAGTTATTATTAGGTTTATCTACATATTGTAAATTTTTCATAACAATAGAATATGACATTTTTCTTAGTTTTCTTTATTTTATTTTTTTGACTTCTTTTATGGTATTAAAGCCAAATTTGAATTGATTCGAAGGTTGACCTCTTTGCAGTTGTCGTTATTCTTTCTTTTTTTAAAGAAAAAGAAAAAAATAAAGAAGGAAGCTTATTGAGACCAAGCAAACAAAAAACCATCAAGTCATCAATGGTTGTCACAACTTCTTCCCTAGAAATCGTGAAATTAAAACCTGAACCTAACTATAATACCATGAACGAAGTTAATAGAGAAATAAAATATATCCAAAAAAGTTTCATACTCTATTAATATGAAATACTTAAATATATAGATAAATTTAATAATAATTAATGAATATTTTAATAATATGTAATGAATTCAAAATATTCCCTAAATTTTAATATAATAAATCTTAATAGATTTATGTATGTTAACATAATAAATTTCAATCTCAACCCTATGCATGGCCTTTTGCAGTGTTCCAAGAGAAAATCTCATTTTTGGAGTTA
Source organism: Prosopis cineraria (assembly GCF_029017545.1). Lineage (NCBI taxonomy): Eukaryota > Viridiplantae > Streptophyta > Magnoliopsida > Fabales > Fabaceae > Prosopis > Prosopis cineraria. The sequence continues at coordinate 14,430,315 of NW_026555332.1, read as the reverse complement.
TAAATTTTTATATTTGATATTGATATAATGATGTTAATATTAATGACAATTTTAGTTCTTCTTAAAAATTGAAGTAGATAAGTTATTAAGGTAAAAAAATGTAGATAAATTAAAATTAATTTAATACATAAAAATATCATAAACTAATATTTAGAACTTATAGATATTACTACCATCTACAAATGTTAATAATAACTTGGTATGTTGAATATTGAATTGTCCAGCAAAAAATAAATTAATACTTCATTATTCTCTAACATATATGGTACTCTCTCCGTTAAAAAATGGAAGCCATTTTTTAAGGAGTTTGATATTAAAAAATATAAGACATTTTTAATTTTTTGAGGTGTAATCATTATTTTTTAAAAAAATGCCCCTGTTGATAGTGACTTTATATTTATTGTAGGGTATTTAATAGAAGTAAATATAAAAAGATAGGGTTAGTTAAAAAGTAGGTAACTACTTTATTGAGAGGTGAAATTCGGTTAAAAATGTTTTACGTTTTTAAACGGATGGAGTATCTTGTTTTTTTCTTCATATATACACATACATAGTCTATTTAAAAATAATAGGTATTTTCTTTGAGAGGTAAGATATTGAAATATACAAGGCATTTTGATCTTTTAAGGTGTAATTAATGAGTTTTTTTAAAATAACCTTAATTAAAGGTGAACTTAATAATATTATTTAATTAAGATATTCTATTAAATAGAAATAAATACAGAAAAGAATGTGTGATTTTAAAAATAATTAATTAACTTATTTTAAATATAACTCAATTAAAAATGCATTGTAATAGTGATCAAGAACAAGAGTGTGTGTGGGGGAGGGGGTTACTTAGAGATTCAGTCAATTTTACAACTATGAATGACCCTTCTATTAAATTAGCTTACCTTTAACTTAGCTTCTAAAAAGAATATTATATAATTTTTAAAAGTTTTTAGTAAGCTTCATGAGCTTTGGGTCCCTACATGTAATTTACGCCAGAATCTTAAGAATCGCGTCTGAGACGTGTGCGGTCCGTGTAAGAAAGAGTCACCCTCACTCGACCTCGTTATTCACCGGGGTTATACTAAGGATTAAAAGTTAATTTTTCCCCCCCTTGGGGACCAAAAAGCTTACATTAATTATATGGAAAGCATTTGTTAATGAATCATTTTTATGTTTCTTTTTTAGCCTTTTCCTTTTCTAACAACCATAAAACGCGGTCCCATTGGCTACAATATAATTCCTCTCCTTCCCATCAGAATTCTATCCCTCTCATTTCTCCTTGTTTCTCTCTTGTTCTTGCCCTGATTGTTGTCGAAAATCTGGGTTCGATTTTTCCGCTTAGTGTTCCATTATATTCCTGTGTGTTCAAAATCTAATTGGGGTTATATATTTGGGATACTAATTGAAGTGAACAAATTTTGTGATTTGAGGTTGAAGGGGAGAAAAAAGAAATCAATTCGAGGAATTCAATTGAGGAATTGGAAAAATGGGTCTGGCAAATTGGGGGAAATAGTGTGATACAGTCTTAAAAGAGTGAGAGAGCTTCGTGATTTGGGTGGCTACATGAGGATGCCAGCGACTGACTTTAAAGGTTCGTCTCCTTCGTTAGCTCATTTTGGCCGCGCGCTTCTCAGTCTTCGTCGTGATCCCGTTCAAGTTCATTCAATGGAAGGGTCAGCTACACCTCAGCCTCAGTATCAAAACTCTAATTTGGACCAGGAGCTTGAGTCGTTTCAGAAACAGGTCACAGACCGATTTCTGGATCTCTCTTCAGCTGGCCAGGATGATTTGCTTTCTCTTTCATGGGTAGGGAAGTTGCTTGATTCGTTTATCTACCTTCAGGAAGAATTTAGGTATATTCTTCACAATCATAGAACTCTGGTGTTTAAACCCCCAGTTGATCGAATGATGAGTGATTTCTTTGAACGGAATGTGAAAGCTCTAGATGTGTGTAATGCAATACGAGATGGGATTGATCAGCTTCGGCAATGGCAGAAGCTGTTGGAGATTGTTCTGTTTGCATTGAACCATCAAAAGAGTATAGGCGAGGGACAACTTCGTCGTGCTAAGAAGGCACTCATTGAATTGTCAATTGTGATGCTTGATGATAAGGATTCCAATGCGTCTCTGGCACAAAGAAGCCGATCCTTCAGTCGCAACGCTGTTGGCAGAGATCATCATCATAATCATCACCATCGTTTTCGATCACTTTCATGGAGTGTCTCTCGCAATTGGTCTGCTGCTAAGCAGATTCAAGCAATTGGGAACAACTTGAATCCTCCAAGAGGGAATGATCTTGTGGCTTCTAATGGACTTGCAGGGGTTATTTTTACTATGAATTCGATTCTGTTGTTTGTAATGTGGACTCTTGTTGCTGCAATTCCATGCCAGGACCGTGGACTCCAGGTCCATTTTTCAATTCCGAGGAGTTTTTCATGGGCAGCTCCATTGCTATCACTACATGAACGGATTATGGATCAGTCGAAGAAGCGTGAGCGAAGGAACTCGTGTGGCCTGCTAAGGGAGATTCATCAAATTGAGAAATCTACTAGGATGATGAATGAACTGGCTGATTCAGTACATTTTCCATTGACGGAGGAGAAAGAAGGGGAGATCAGACAGAGAGTGCAGGAGGTTTCACAGGTTTGTGAAACTTTGAAAGATGGACTTGACCCCTTGGAGTTCCATGTGAGGGAAGTATTTCATAAGATTGTGCAGGGCCGAACCGAGGGGCTTGACACTGCAGGTAGGCTAAACCAGCAGGAATCTTGAGTAACATCTTGTACTCATCATTTGGTCCAGGGTCTTAAAAGTTCAAGTAGGAGCAAAACCCTGATTTGGATTGCAAGGAGAACAAAATGAAGAAGCTGCAGAAGGTAAATATGATTAGGTAAACAGTTGAAGAAAAGGGAGGAAGATTGTGAAGCAAGATGATTTAAAATGAGAATTATGGCAATAAGAAATGGGAAGGGGGGATATTTCTAGTAATTTTGAAACTTATACAATTTATAGAGTTTAGAATATTGGAAGTAGTTATTTGATGTCAATTCTGTTTGTCTTTCTCCCCTGTATGTTTTTGGCCTTGTGATGCTGCTATTGTAATCAAATTTCTCTGTAAATTGCTTCATCTTCATTGTAGCTGATTTTGTCCATGAATATAATATATGTACAATGTACATTTTGCTTTTGGTTCATATACTACAGCTTTTGTTTTCATCTTCTGTAAATTAACATTTGAATGACATTGATAGCGTTCAAGCATTTTCCTTCTCTCTCTCTCATTCCGTACAATTTCTGTTGAGAAAAAAATTATTGAGACCGCATTCCTGAGTCTGTTTCTTGAAATACTCTGCAGAAAATGGGCAATGACAATTGGAAAACTCACAAATTGTATCTGATTCCTGTATTATCCTATTCTCAAATTTCTCCCTTTTCCATAAGTGACAATATCATTGCTGAGCATAGTGCAATTCCATTGATGATGGGATTGAGTTGGTAATTTGTGACTTTCAAGTCAAGTCAATAAAGCGGTCCATTGCCAACCAGAATTGAATGGATTTCTGAATTGACATGAGCTGAACTTTTTGGTCCCAGATTAATGTATTATTGATAACCCTTGAAAACTGAGCTCTTGGTATTTTCCAATTTGGATAAAGTCAATCATGTTTTCTCAGGCATTGTACGAAATCTGAAAAATGAGCCGCATTGCTTATGACTTGTAAATAATATGCTTGATATTTATATCTTTTGTATTTTATATCAATACTGCTTATTTGCATCCCAATTCATTTGTCCTCTGCTTAGAAAGAATTCCAATTGTTACAGTTACTCTCAAGTTTCACTAAATCTAACCATGAACCAAGCTAAGTGCAGGCTAATGAATCATTCAAGATTTGTGTATAACTCTCCAGGGTATTGAAAATCACTCTCTCACACACACAATGCTATAGAATTATTGTGCAGTGCCATTTTGCATTATTTCTCATAGCATGGCAAATTTCTGTGTTAGAACTCAGAGTAATAGTCCTGCAAATCTCCCACTATCTGTTCTTTTTTGCTTTCTATAATCTATCCCTATATGTCTTGTTTGCACATGTAGCACCTGTGGAAAATTTTGCTTTACAACCAAATTATTTCTTTCCAGCTCAATGCAGAACAGGCTTGATTCTTTCATTTGAAGAAGCTAAATGATAACGATCTGCTTTGGAGAGAGATGAAATAAACTTCCATTGGGATACATGCTGCAAAGAACCCAAAGTTAAGTCCAACTTCCTTTCTAGGAAGTTTAAGGTTAGATCAACGGTCATACACATGCTTGATGCAAGAGTTCAACACACGCCAACTAAGGTTAGTCCAAATAGCACAAATTAGTCCTTGCTGGCCTGGCGAACCTCTAGGACCGAACTCACCTGCATTTTACATTATATGTAAAGGAGTTCAACACATGATGTCTTGCCAAATGGGGAAGAGCATTGAAATTTATCTAACTCCCATCCTTCTTGGAAGTTGAGGTTGGATCAGCTTCTGTGAACATGCACTCCTCAGGTGAGCTTCTGGAATCAAACTCACCAAAAATTTTTGTCATAGAAAGGGGAAAAAAAGGAAGTTCAACAGTGTTGAGTTGACAAGTGGAGAAGAACATTGAAATTTATCTAACAATTATCGCTATTTATGGTGCTGGGTTCTGTCATGTGATGTTCACATTTGTTTTAGTGGCCTTGTCTATTTCCATGATTTATAACTTCAGAAAGTAGTGGCTGTTATGCTAATTGGTCCTATTTCTCATGCTATTGTCTTGAAACACTGCTAATACATTTATAGCCAGTTAGCTCCAACGAACCTGTGGCTGTGGAGGACTTAAGACATAGAATCATTTATCATAATATCCTCATTTTGGAAGAATAATAATTCAGTTGGTGGCATTTAACTTCACCTAAGTTTCAGGTAATAAGCTCTGTGTTGTTGTGATGTTGTCCCAAAGGATGAGATCCTTCTTGTGGCATAAATATATGTTGTCTTCTTTTTTCTTTTTCATATGCAAAAAAGTTTAGATAAGTTGGGTATTAGTGTTCGCTAAGGTCAAGCCACATCTTTAAATTTTAAAAAATATTTATAAAGATAGTTATAAATTGATCATAAACAATGTTATCACATTGACAATAGCAGTTAAATTTGTAACTCTGTGAGTTGAGGTAAATCTTACCAACTGAATTAATTGTGTTGTATTCTATTAAGTAGCTACTATTGAAGATGACATTAATGTGGCCCCACAATGATGCGGAGAAGTGATGAGTTATAGGCTCTAGCTACTACCTACTGTGTAGTGACTTGCTAGCGACATCTACAGACTAATCAACAAAATGCCCTTCAATTATACTGTGAAGAAATTAGAAATTAAATTATGGAAATTTACATGTAAAGATCTTTAAAAATGAATTTAAATTTTACCTTGTTATGAGGAAATGAGAGTGAATGATACTGTTTAAACTTTAAAATTGATTAATGATTTTTAACACATTTTTATTGTATGTTGATATTGATATCTACTAAAAAGTACAAGCACATAGAATGGGTGATATTGGATAGAAAAAAAGGGAGACTTTCAGCAAAGGGTTGTTGTAGATGTTTAATTTCAAGTAAAGACCAGTAAAATTATGTTTTGATGGGAAATGACTAAAATGTTTTTTTATTAATAAAAAAAAATTCAAGCCAGCTAGAGCCCTACCGCCAGCCAGCAGATCCTCACCGTGCCAGTGATTGGACCACCACTATAATTACCCTTGCAAATGAAAAGTTCACTTCATGGTTCAAGTTCAAAAGATTGAACATGTAAAATGTATTGATAACAAACTCTTGTGATGAAGTAACAAGTAAGCATTAACGAAATATTATTTTAATTCAAATTTGGTTTGAGAACTTGTTTTATATTATATATAAAATTGTGCATTATATAATCAAGTGGCATTGGTGGCGTAGTTATTATTACTTTTTTTTTAAAAAAAATGAATGAGAGATTATAGGTTCAAACTTTCTATTGGTCACCTTGGAGTATTTATCCTCTTACAGCTGACATCGTTGTCGCATTGGCGTGATGGAAACTTTCTTAATATAAATGAAGGAAATTTTGATCATTTCTTATCAAAATAAAATTTCAATTTAATCCCTTAATTTAATGTTGTAATTTCTAATTTTATTTACTGAATTATCCTTAGAAAGGTTAGTAACCTCAAAAAAGTAATTTGCTCAAAAGGAAGCTATAGATTGAAATTTTATTGAAGTTATAGATTGAAAAGTAAAAGAAGATAACGAGATATAGTGCAAAAATAAAAAAAAGGAAAAGAAAAAAAGAATGTGAAAGGATATTATAATAATAAAAAAAAGAAAATCAATATATCCAATAGAATTTGAAAACCTTGCTATATTATAAATTTATTTTTATTAATTTAATCTGCAAACTATGAAGATAAAAACAAATATGTATTTCGATTTTTACATGCCATAGTCAGTTTTTTTTCCCCCTCTTGTGTCTAGTATACAAACAAGAAAAGATAAGCACCAAAGATATTTAAGATGAAGAGACTAAATTAAATCAAATTAAATTGAGTGGTTATTAACATTATCGTTATACATCATTTGGAATTTTGGATAGCAACTGACTAACAGTATCAAATAATTTTTGTATTGAGATTCCTTCGCGGGTCCTCACCTGACTGAGAGATCTGAATACATGAGATGGGTTGCGATGCACGGATATCATCAATGATATTAACATTAATATTAAATAAAAAAGTTGACGTTAAATCTTATAAAAAGTATTATCGGTTAATTAACCTAATTTCTATCTAACAAAACTAGTTTACAGTATCAATAGACGAAAATAATAAATAACTTAATATATTTTTCCGTCTCTCATTTCATCCCTGATAATGTAGCAATAAGATTTACCACCTACAGAATAATGTACTAGATTAAAATACTGATAATAAAAGTAAAATATATTAACATAATCTAATAAAGGAAAAATTACATCAACTAGGTCTCTTAAGACTTAAGTGTAATTTAAAATTAGACTATAAAGATAATAATATACCTATTAAACATACATTATATAAATTAAATAATTAATTTATAACTAATTTATCAACAATTTACAACTATAATTTTAACTTTTTACAACTACAACCTCATATATCTAATAGTTAACTAATCATGCATTACTAATAAATTTTAATATTAATTGTTTATAATTATTTTATTAGTAGTTTATAACTATAAATTTTTACAAGTTTAACTTCACATGTTGAATAATTAAACTAATCTGTTTAATTATTGGATATATAAAATTATAATTATAAAAAATTAAAGTTTTGGCTATAAATTACTGATGAAGTAGTTGTAAATTGTTTGACTAATATAATGTATATATGTTTAATAGGAGTATTATTATCTTTTTACCTAAATTAAAAATTACGCTTAGGTCCTAAGAGATTGAGTTGTAGTTTCTACACTTCATAGAATTTATTTGTAAATAAATTAGCTCCATGAGACTTATATGTAATTACTAAGGATAAAAATAATTTTTCAAAGTTCAAGATCTCTTTTAAGTTTTAATTTATTAAATTAAAAGTAAAATATATTGACATTTTCTCAGTTTTTCTGTAAATAATAAATAAACATTATTCTATTTTGAAAATCTACATACACATATCTTAAAACTTAGGTAATACTACACTAATCACTTTTATGCTTTTAAGATTTTATTTCCATCTACATTGCTAATAATAAATGGGTGGTCATCAAGTTTTTTTTTTAAAGACAGTAACAAAATTATTCCTTTTCTAACCGAAGTACTACTCCTCCTTAACATGAATATTCTTATAATTTTGTTGAAATTTTTGAAATGTATAACTCTTCTTTAAATTAAACAATTATGTTATTGTCAATTTATCTTTAAATAATTTTTACATAAACCAGTGTGTGTTGAAGATAGACCCATTGATATGATGGGAAATAATATGAATTTTTATAATATCATAAATTAATACTCAAATCCCTATTAAAAATTAGTTTTTTATTTAATGCTCTACTATACCTTAGACAAAAATATAGACAAATTTTTAAATAAGCCAAATGTATCATATCATTTATGATCTATTCAATAAAAACATGATATTCAGATGGTATTAAATATAGAAAAAATAGTAATGAAGGATTGTTGGAGGAAATTTATATCAATTAAGGACTAGTTGTTATCAAAATTCAAACAAAAAAATTTAAATTGACTGTTGTTAATTTAAAATAAGTTATTGTTAAAATATAAATGGATATTTATTGATAAAAGACTAACTTAAATCGATAAGTATCTATTCAAGTTTTGACAATAAGAAAACCTCAGCTAATGTAAATTTTCTTCAGCAGTGATTGATTGATATTTTTTTAAATATAATTTGATTCAATAATAAGAAAAACTAATCATATTTTGTGGGACAAATCCCAAGAAATCAGATGAGGAAACGGATGTTGCAACTTGAAAGCCATAATAAAATGGGATCGTTAGCTTGATGGATTAAGTCAGGATTTTGTCGAATGAAGCATGCGTGCAAATTAAATAATTAATTAGAGCCTTTGAATTAATAATAATGGTTATACAATACATGTCAATTTCAAACGCAATTCTTGATTTCTTGCACGCATAGTTTTCTGCTTTACGCAATACTTCAAGTTTTGGAATTTAAAGCGAAATTATTCAAAAGGCCTTATGTATTATCATTTATTTATCTTTATATATATTTTTTAGTTTTTGAGCAAAAAAAAATCATATATTAAAATTTTGTGAGCAAGTAATTCTAACATTTCATTTTCAATAGATAATAGAACTAATCTATTTAATCAATTTTGTAACATGGTTGTTCTTGAATAATATTTAAGTAATTCTAATTTCAAAAAATTTCTTTTAACAATAGTAATAAATTTTTAATGGGAAGATATAATTAACATTATTGCTTAATAGAAGAATAATGATTGGTTATATGTAGGGTATAAGCAAACAATAAATTCTTATTGCAAATATCTAATTAATAGTAATGTTTAACAGGTAAAATAATGACCGGTTAATGTTTAACAAGAAAAATAATGTTTGGTTATATAGCGTATAAGTGAACATTTTCTGAGGCTTAAAGCAACGGCTTAGTAACCTCATAGCTTACACCACCTTGAGCAGAAGCGTAAGTGAAAGTGAAAAAGAAGAAGAAATTGAGGTGAAAATAGAGTTTTAAAACATACTTGACATGCATTTAAAAGCAAATCAATTTTATGAAAGAAGTGAGTTATGTTGGTATAATGGTAGAATTAAGTTTCACTAATTTTGATATTCGAATCAGATTCTGTAGATAAATGAGATTCATTTGTGCTAAACAGTTCAGTTTCACTTTCACTTCCATTTCTTCATATCCATTGATGTTTGCATTCCCTTAATGACTTTTTTTGTTTTTCTTTTCATCCATTAATGAATATTACCAAATAATAATTGTGCGAAGGTTATTTTTAATTGGGCTTCAAATAAAAATTAGGCTAGGCCTTCTATAACTTTAGGCCCAACAGGGGCAAACCAACAATGTCTGTTGGGTTTCTTTCAGCGATATTTTTCAGTTATGAAATTTTTACTACATTAACCATCATAATAAACCCAGTTTAAGTATATAAAAATAAGGATGTATAATAATACAATCAATGACGACTAATTCAAGAAATATTTGTGACACCTCTCTCTCTCTCTCTCTCTCTCTCTCTCTCTCTCTCTCTCTCTGTGAACAAAAGTGAGACCTGTCTCTTGAGTTTAACAAATTTAAAAGTCTATAAGATCTCATAACGAATTCAAAACCAAAGAATTAGTTCAGTGATTAACGAAGTGTGTTTATATTCAATACGTTAGGTGCTATAATATAATATTATGAAGCTTCAAAAGTCCCACACCGGCAACAATAAAGATTACATGGGGCAGCACTGCATATAAAAAAGAGGTGAGGCTTACAATTACAACATACTTACCTGGACAGGGTCAATGGGTGATCACCAAGGCCCATGGCCTAGGCTGGTACTTTCCATTGCACTTGGGAAAGGTGTCTGCCTAAGGTCTATCCAAGTGATAGAGCCTATGTCATAATTTGTGAAAGTAGGGGCTGCGTTCGCGCGGTCCCTGTCCAATTATTGTTTTTAAAATATTGGTTTGTATTAATTTGTAGTAGTAGTAGGATTAGTGCCCTCTGAAAAAAAGAAATTAGTCTGTACAAAGAGTTTTTCTTTATTCCTAATTTATTTGCTCATTTCATCTAAGAACTCATTTAAGCTTATCTCACTTCCATTCCCATTTACACACTACTCATATTTAGTCCTATCATAACTTAGATATCGATGTAATAACATAAAAAACATGCGTCCCTACTATTCGAATTCATTAAAATCTCCAAATTTGCACTTAAGGATTAGTCAAAAGTCAATGCCCAATTTTGAAAAACCTCAAAGAACCCTTAGCCAATCAATTTTTTTTTTTGGCCAAAACACCTTAGTCAATCAATTAAAACATCTAAACAACCTCAAATTGATCATTTAAACTGAAGTTAATCAATCAAGTCTCTTTCTCTCACAAAATCCCACATTTATTTCCTAATGTCTAGGCCCAAAAGCCCAATAACCACTATTATATTACTTCATTTTCAAGTGTCCCTAAACCTCTAATAACCCTAATATATCATACTAAACAATGACGAATATTTTTTTGGATGTTATAATTTATTTTTTTTTAAATTATAAAACACAGCGTAGTTAATATGAATTGGTTGTTTGGTTCTGAAAAAATGTATAATTATAAAACAAACTCTTGATGGATTGAATTTGCATGCTCATGACCAAATTTGTTCTCATAAAAGGTTATTCTATTTTTTTTAACAGTTTTTTATTTTGATAGATGTCGAATCTAAAAGAATGAGGTCAGAGAGGAAAAATATATTGGATTCATAATTTCATTATCTGTTATATTACTCTCTCTCTCTCTCTAAAAAGGCTTAGCATGTGTTTGGATAGGAGAAGCAAGTCATTTGTTTTTGAATCTAACAAAGCGCAAAGCAAGTAATATAACAGACCAAAGAAAAGCGGATCCTCCAAACGTCAAGGGAAAACATGGCCTGCTCAGTTTTCTTGGACGCCACTTCTTCACCTCTCCACTTGTTTCTTCTTCTTCTTCTTCTTCTGGTTTTTCATCAAACTCTTCTTCCTTTTCTTGAATTCCAACCCTATTAACTGTTGTTCCCTTCGTCATTTTAGGCATTACAATCTTCAATATAGATTCATCTTCTTCATAGCTTGCTTTGATCCCATCCATGTCCGCTCCTTCCGGGATTTTGAACATCTTTCTGAACCCTCCCATCTTCACTTCCTCCTCCTCCTTCATCTTCAAGGGCATCATCGTCATTTCCTGCACTGTCTTCTCTCCACTTACCTACAGCTCACTCCCATCTTCATTAATCTCAATCTCAATGCTCCTTCTCTTATACCCTACATTCACAGACATGCATACAGTTTATTAGTAAAAACAAGAAATTATAAAGGAAGAAAAATAAAATTAATGATCAGGAGACCTTTGAGACGGGCATTGAGGATGAACTTCGTATCAGTTTCTTTAGAGAAGAAGATATTATTGTTTGTTGTACGGTCTTTGGCACACTGAAAATCATCAGAAACAAATAAGGTCATGTCATCATGTCTGGTTTTGGTGATCTTCAGATCTAACCATAATTCCATTTTATGGAATTATATATACTGTGATAGAATGTCAATAAAAAAGACGAGGATTTTCACAAGAGTTGGTACCTATTCCAGCTACAGTTTGTATATATAGTTGGATTAAGGATTGCGAAGTGGATAAAGCACAGATTTATTTCTTCCCATGTAGTATTTATGTTACTATATAATGCTATATCACGTTTTTTAATGTTGCATGTCTGCGACTTTTGTGTTACTAAAACGTACATATATAATGCTTTTTGGGACAAGGGAACTTGTAACGTTAGATTACTTCTCTCCAGACTTCTTCAAAGTGTCATAATATATATGATTTGATTACGTGCTCGAAAATAAAAACAGTATAAGAAAATAAAATTTTAGATATTAATTCTTTATATTCGCGCCCCCCTCCCCCCGGGTGTCGGAATTTCTACAGTATTGTGAAGGGAACGAGTAGCATTGGTACACCATCTATATCTGTACATATATGAGTAGAACCGCCTAAGTTTCGTGATGGCACATGCCATTAATGTTTTTATATTTTATTATTTATTATTTAAAATATAAACAAAACTACCTCACTCCTACATCTCTCTATTAAGTATTATCTCCCAACTTCCTATTAACTTATTTATAATTCTTGCAATTTTATGCAGCCATGTAAGATTTATTTTTTATATTTATTTTCAAGTTTTTTTACTAAGTTTTTTATAATTTTATGCAGCCACATATTATTTTGAATGCAAAAAATTATAATTTCAAAAATTGACAAAAACTGCTTTCCATTAATACTTAATATTTTCTCCTGTGATTTTGAATATAACTTTTCAAATTATAATTTAATTTTTAAAAATGTAATTTAATTTAATAATATATCTTCTATCTATAAATCTCTAGAAATTATACCAATCCACATCATGAGTAGAAGAAGAATTTTATGAGTAAATTTAATTTTTTTAAGTTGGCAAAAAAAGTAAATTTATTTTTTTTTCAATTTGTAAGATTGTAATTTGAAGATATAACTTGGGAAAATGACAATTAAGACCCCTTAAGGACATTCATCTCAATTAAGGACCATGGGATACAAAACATATCTAACTTTACAAAATTACCCTTCATTAAACATTAAAGGAGTAATAGCTTATGTTTGTGTTCTTTGTTCTTCTTTTTGGGCATGAAAAATTATCTGCCCTCATGTGCTCTTGTGCATAAAAATCCTGATTCATAATTCCACAGACTCCAACCAATTCATGTTAAGCGTGCATATTTATGGATACGTTCATGTAAAATCACAAGAGCTATATATACGCACACCTTAATCTCAAAAGCCTACATAAAAGTAAAAAGATAAAGGGAGAATGACAAGTAAGGACCCCAAAAGAAAGTTGATGTCAAATTAGGGTTTTTTTTAATATTGAAGTTCTCAAATTCAGTACTCCTTCTCCCATGTTTCAGTACTAAAATTCCTAATTTAATATCAACTTTGTTACAAGGTTCTTACTTGTCATTCTCCCAAAGATAAACTCAAACAATCACTAAGAGAGAGAGGGAGGGATAATATATGCATGCTTATCTCACTTGACAATCACTGAGAGGGAGAGGGAGGAATATAGGACATGATAGAGAGATTGGGAGAAGTGTAGTCATTGAGTATTAGTCCAAGTAATGAATGGTTTAATTTAAGAAAGGGAGAATGGTGGGCATTGTAAAGTGTTCAAGATGACTCATATTGCTGATCTATTGACAAAAAGAAGTTATTAAAATATCAAATTCCCGAGACATATTGTGAAGCTTTTTATTTTTGGCTTGAAAAACAAAATTATGATTTTCTAAGGTGAAAGGCCATTCAATTCTGGGCACTGACGAAAAGGCTAAAGATCCAATCTTTGGACTAACAATGGGGACTAGTTCTCAAGCCATTGGTGATTTTTTCAAGTGAAGTGACATTGTGTATCTATAATGGTCATGGATCAGTAATCTTGTTTATTCATGCTAAAGAAAATAAGGGAATGAAAAGAATGGAATTGGGAAAGTAGATGCTGATTTGGTTTTTGGAGTTAGAATCATCACGATTTTGTAAAAGATGTACAAACATGTAAAGATAAAACATATTTACTCTAACTTTCAGGACTTGAGGCAAGAATTGAAAATATTTTCGTTTGTGATACTAAGAAGTTACTAATTGAACCATATTTTGTCCTAAGCGATTTGCTGCAATAAATGGTTTCGTGTTGAAAGCAGAAATGTTGATAACCCTCCAGTGATATCAATCCACAGTTTGAGTTGTAATTATCAGCTATTTCTCACATAAATCTAACTCATAAAATTTAGGTGCCAAGTTTGTATGATGAAGTTTTACATTGTTCATTCCTTTATAGTTTCCTTTGTATAATGTTATTTTCAAGTTTTTAACAAGGAATGAGTTTAATTTACAATTCTTAGTTGTTATGTTTCACTTCAAACCACCCTCTGAGGTTGGAGGAGGGAAAGATGTAGACCCAACATTACTTCATGCTCAAACTTAATTTTATATAAGAATGGGATGATAAGCCTAAAACTTCTGACCAAATGATATAAGAAGCCTGAAATCTTGCAAAGAACCTTCAACCTAAATCCTTAAGTTGCTAGATAAAGCAATCTGGCATCAATTTTACTTCCCAAACTTTCTTAGATATGCAAATGCTATCCTAAATACCTGGAGTTAACTTGTCCCTAATTATTTGCATTGATAACAAATAGTTTTAGCGTCAATTTGATGCTACTGACAGGCATATTCTTATCGCAAAGTTCTTCCTATTCTCGCCAAGGACTATCATGCCATAGCTTTTGATTGGCTTGGTAAGATCTTTTTGTTTGAATTGTTATCAAAATTTCTTTGTTTCTATGTTGGAGCTAGCTGTCAAACTTATCTCCTATTATTACCATCTCTTCATTCCATATTTACAGTGTTTTCAGTTAAAAAAATTGTCAAGACAGTACATGTTAGAAGCCATGAAATGTGTTGGTTAAGGGGTTCTTAGCGTAGTAAGAGGTGAGAAGACAACGGAGAAAACAACACCAACAAGAATGATGAGGAAGCATTAAGGCACGCAACAGACTATGAGACAAGACAATTGAGCAGTCTAACTAAAGAGTGGTTGTTGAAACCTGCAGCACAGCAAGAGCCCTTACCATTAGTGGGAGAGTGAGGAGTCCTAATTGTGAATCCTTTCACTGAGCGTATCAATTGCAAAAATATGTTCTTGAGGATGTTTTCCTCTCAGAAGGGGGTAGTTCAAATGCTTAGAGACATTGGTTGTACAAGCAATATGGTGCTTTTTCTCACAAAAAAGAGGCACAAATTGGGGAAATAATGGCACAATTTGGATAGTGTCTATGTAAAAGAATGGATCACTACTATTGAGGGGATGAAGGATTTCAGGAAAGAAACTTTGATTTGCCTAATATAGAATGACATCGTGAAAGATGACTAATTGAAATATTATGGCCACGTAATTCATCAATCAAGGAAAAGTGGGTTTGATGGCAAAACCCAGGCAAATGGAAGTTAATGTTCAGCATACACAAGGGGAACTTCAAGTGCGATTTTAAGTGATGTCAACTATACAATTTATGGGGATATAAAATTGAAAACCACAAAATACTACAAGTTTTAGACTTTATAGATGAAAGTCCTCACCTTTGCAGTTATGCAAAGTACAAAAGACATCAAGTGCGACCAATGGCAGTTGAAGGTATGGCAAAGAGTGCGAGAAAACAACAGTAGAGAGTGTGACATATATATGGGAACTAATATTGGAGTAGACTTGTTGCCAGCGATTGACGCAACACTGGAGCTACCAAGGAGACGCCACGGAATGACAAAGAATGAGAAAGAAGAAAAAAAAGGAGATGTTGTGAAATAGAGAAAGAAAGGCTAGGGCTATGTTTGTGGGTATTTTCATATTTTTTTTTTCAAAAGTATTTAAGACAAACTATATTTTTTAAAATTTCAATTAAGTACAAACCCTAAGAACAGAACATAAAATTTTAAAATTCTAATTAAGGACCATAATACTTAATTGGGATTTCAAAATTTTATAGTCTTTAATTAAGATTAATGTCCTTAGGGATTCCTTAATTATCATTTTCCCATATAACTTCTATTCCATGTTGTCAAAATCTCAAATATAATTTCTCAATTCATTCACAATTTAAAATTTTAATTTTAAAAATCTTAAATGTATCTATATAAATGATACCCCTATTCCTATATAAAATTATTATTTTGAAAATCGACAAAATCTACTTTTCTTTATCCTTAATATTCTCTCCCATGATCTCAAATATAATTATTTCCAAATTATAATTTAGTTTTTAAAAACTTAATTTAATTCAATCAATATATCTTCTATCTATAAATCTATATAAATTATACCAATCCACATCATGACTAGAAAAAGAATTTTATGAGTAAATTTAATTTTTTTAAGTTGGAAAAAAAGAAAATTTATTTTTTTTCCTAATTTATAAGATTGTAATTTGAACATATAACTTCCCAATCTCAAAATCTCAAATATAATTACTCAATTAATTTACAATTTAAAATTTTAATTTTTGAAATCTTAAATATATCTATATAAATGATACCCATTCCTATACAAAATTATTATTTTAAAAATGGACAAAAACTACTTTCCTTTATCCTTAATATTTTCTCTCACAATCTCACAAATAACTTCCCAAATTATAATTTATTTTTTTAAATTTAATTTAATTCAATCAATATATCTTCTATCTATAAATTTCTAAAAATTATACCAATCCACAACATAACCAGAAGAAGAATTTTATGAGTAAATTTATTTTTTAAATTTATAAGATTGTATTTTGAAAATATAACTTTTGTCTCATAATATCAAAATCTCAAATATAATTTTTCAGTTAACTCATAATTTAAAATTTTAATTTTAAAAATCTTAAACATATCTATCTAAAAAATACCTATTCATATATATATATATATATATATATAAAAGTAGAACCGCAAACCACTTTATCCTTAAAATAATAGTATTATATGTAAATAATTTTTGTTAATATTTTTAATTAATAATAAAAGTATTATATTTAAAACTCTCATAAACCACTTTCTTATCCATAAAATTCTCTACTACAATCTCATCCATTATCATAACTTCCCAACTTTCCCACCTTTGAAAATATAGAATTTCAAGCACCATGTTATATTTTTTTTAAAAAAATTAAGTATAAAATATTATTGTGTTTAAAATAAATTATCTCAATTCCTATTTTTCCTCATTTTTCTCCTATTATCTCTCCCACTCTCTTATCAGATCATAACTTCCCATAATCTTTTTCTTATTTTTAAATGCACAAACACAAGGTCAAATTGAGAATTTACAAAGTACACAAGGTTTTCTTTCCCTTCTAATATCATTTAAAAATTGGGATTTTTTAAATTCAAGTATAAAATATTATTGTATTTAAAATAAATTAATTCAATTTTTATTTTCCCTCATTTTTCTCTCATTATCTCTCCCACTCTCCTATCAGATTATAACATTCTATAATCTTTTTCTTATTTTTAAATGCACAAACACAAGGTCAAATTGAGAATTTACAAAGCATACAAGGTTTTTTTTTTCTCTCTTCTAATATCATTTAAATGTTCTGTTTCCTCATCATTTAAAAGAAAAAAAGAATCACACAATCCTCTTTCTCTTCGGCTCCTCTCTCATTCACCAATCTCCTCTCACCTCCTATTTATTTATTCCTTCATGAAGACTCTTCATCCTTGAGTACGTTGAAGTTTGTCAAGGTAGTTGCACGTAATCATATATTTTATAATTTTTGATAAATCTCACCTTCGTCATGTTGGATATATGGTAATTGCACATGATCATGCATTTTATAACTTTATATTAAATTTGTCTCCATCATTTAAAATTTCTCTTTCATAAGTAATATTTTTAATTATTATTCTTACACTATAAATTCGTTTTGCCCAATTTCATTTGTCTTGGATTGAAAGTTCATCTATTAGTCAAGTCTCTTTGTTTTCATTTTTTTTCCTTTGCAATGTGTGAAGCTAAGTGTATGGTTTCAAAAGATTTGATTGCTTTTGGAATATTTATTCCAATTTATCATACAATGATATGTTAATTATTTTGCAACTTGGCAAGTATATTAAATTTGGATGATAAAGAAGTTATATATTGCTATTGTTCTCCAAATCACTGCAAAGTATTTTTTTTTCTTCCACTCCATATACATATTGGCTTGGCCATCTCTTTTGTAAAATTCTGTTTTAAAATGCTTGCTCATAATCATGTACTTGTATTACAGAAGGTGTATGATCCAAATTTCTTAATTTTGAATAATTTTTTAATAATCTTTGTTTAATTTTAAATTTTTATTTGAATTGTAAGTGTGAAACAAATTAACTGAATTTTAAAATTTTAATTTATATGTAATTTGTATTTGAAGATAATGAGTTGATGACTCAATCATTAAATTTGTATTTTGATCGTGATCATATTTGATGTTATAATATCTCAACTATGAGATCTGAAAATATTTATATTTTAGTTGAAAATCAAGTTTTCAAGATATATTAATATATGCTTATGCTTATTTGTTGATATCATATATAATCATAAATCATGAATAAAATTATAATGTATCATAAATTAATATACCCTCACATGATTTAATAGAAAAGATGCCACCATATAAATTTTATATTTACCTCATAATCTTAATTTTTCAAGCATATAAATTAGATAGGCCTACAGATGATAAAAATAATAAATTATATTATGATTTACAAAATTAACCTCAAAAATCTTAATTATTGATAATCTTATTAGTTAATATTGCAATTTATTTATGTAAACTTTTTCCATCTATATTACTTAATATTTAAATATTTTTTTTATTTTAAGTTACAAAAATACCACATGCATTGTACGACAGCACGGTGATGTCTTTCATATTTTTATATTTCATTATTTATTATTTTAATATATGTGTGTGTGTGTATGTATAACTATCTCCCTTTCACATATCTCTCAATTACCCCCAATCTTTAGTTTGGTGGCGTCACCTGCATTGTGTTTACATGTTTCATTATTTATTTTACACACACACATATAACTATCTTCCTGCCACATATTTCTCCATTAGTTGCAAGTTTTAGTCTAGTTATATCATGTATCCTCCATGTTTTTATGTTCCATTAATATTTTAAAATATAAATAAAACTACCTTCCTCCTACATATCTCTCAATTAAGCGTTATCTTTAATTTGTTGTCCTTTATATTTTTATGTTTCATTATTTATATTTTAAAATATAAATAAAACTAGCTTCCTCCCACATATCTATCCATCAATTAATTTAAGTTTGAATAACGGTTGGCATCTTCCATTGTGATATGTGATTTTATATATATATTAATTAATTGATTCTAATCCTCATAATTGAAAGATTAATTTCATTAAATGGATATATCTACTCTTTAATGTGTCCATTAATATACAAAACCTTATGTTGATTTGTTATATTTAGAAAGCTCTGATGGTTACTGCCATAGATCCAGTTGGTGAGAAAGTACTTAAAATTGATAATGAAAGTTTTCATAATCTTGATATCACATTGGATATATTGTGAACCTTTTACTATCTTTTTTTAACTTTTTTTCCTATGAATGTGGGTTATATAATTTTGAGTATGGATTTATTCCAAATAAAATACAAAAGGGTTTAATTTCATCATTCTCTTTCATGTAATTTTTTCCTACTTATTTGTAGGTGATGTGTTTTATGACTTCACAATGTAAAGATTTTAGATATCATTAGATCCAAATGTTCTTCATTATGTTAAATTTTTTTCTTAATGAATTGCCTTTGTTCTAAGTATTTTAGAAATTGTCCAATTTATCAAGACAAATAAAGCCAATGTCAAAAGTAAAGTAATAACTTAATATAGAACATATAACAATAATTACATGTTTTTAAATTGGTAAAGATTCAAGATTTCTTAATTATTATTTTTTTGGTGCTATGATCTCTTGGACTTGGTATCTATTAGTTTTTCCAAGAGAAATTTTTTTAATGACTAAGCTAAATAATCATTCATTAAACTCAATGCCAAACAAATTGATGTAAAATTAATTTTTGGGTTAAATTAATTGGAATCATTTTCAATTTTATTCCAAATTAATACAAGACTAATTTTTGGCTTATCTTTTTCAAATTTATTTTGAAGATTGCTTTAACTTTAATTTCTCTTAATTGTGCCATAATTATAAGTACAAAAAATATCATGTCCATCACAAATTATTTTATTTAATAGTTAATAGGAAACATTATTCAAATATTAATAATTTATAATTTTGAATTATCAAATCAAATTGTACTTTGGAAATGTCAAAAACTAACATTAAGAAATTTAGTTTAAAACTTATTTTCACTTAATAAAACTTTATATTAAAAATAATTATATATATATATATATTATTATTTTCTTAAAATATTTTTTTATTTTTTTACATATCCCATGCATCACATGAGCCACATACTAGTTATATATATAAAGGTAGAATAGCAAGTTAAATATAAATTCCATGTGTCTCTTTTTACAAACTTCAAATTGTGACCCGTCTCCTTTTTTTAGTCAAATAATTAATACTCTATTTAAAAAAAAAGTCAATGCATAACCTATAAGAAATCCTAAATGAGTTGGTTAGAAAAAAAATATTTTAGGTTTAAAAATTTCAATCCATCCTTATGATTCCCAAAAATTTCAATTATATAAAATAAAGTGTGTGTATATCTATTTATTTGAATTCAAATTAATATCTATCTATTTAAATATTTTTATATTATTATTTTTATTATACTCATCCCTCTAATTTGAACTTAATATTGCAAATGAATATTGGATATTTAAATTAAAATTACTCCAATAATTAACATTATTCAATCTCTAAAATTTAATGTTGGCAAAAATATAATTTATTAAATCAACCCATTTAAAAGGGCATTTCTCTTAAATGGATTGGAAAATAAATTAATAAAACATGTATAAAATGTGTACAAATTGCAAACATGTAACACATACACATATACTATATAAATATTTCAAATATTCATATTATCTTTGAAACTTTCTCCAAAATTTATTTGAAATTTATTTTCCTTTAACTGGCTCTATTTATTTCAATTGCAAATATGTAAAAAAATATTGGAGATTTAACTCTTGGCGAATAAATTTACAATAATAAAATATTTTTAATTTATTTTTAGTCAGATTGATATTGAAAATGAGTAGTGCCTATTAGTTATAATTACGGAGAAAATATATGTGCTTGAAATCTTATATAATTAAACTAGTTGGTTCTAATCAAATTAGAGCGGACGAATTTTTTAATTTCAAATAATTAAAAGTATTAATAGTAAAAATTAATTAGTTAGAAGGTAAATAAATTTAGAAATACATAGTTCTCAATATATAATAGTTAAAATTCATGAAATTTTAAATCATGAATTTAATAATAATTATTTATACTAAATATGATTCAAATTTTTTCAAATATATACTGACTTGTATTTCAAAGCTTAATTTTTTTTTGAGTTTTGAATTTAAAATTACTCATGATAATTATTTATGATATCTAGTGATTAGATTATACTCTTTCAATCCTAAATTATAAGATAACTTTGAAGGTATTTTGTTGTCCTAAAATATGTAAAAATTTGAGAAAATTAATATTTCATTAATAATACTTTTCTACTATTACCCTTCAAGTGGAAAGAGAACTGAAATTATATTATAGTATAATAATTAAATTTATAGAGATATTTTTAAAAATTTATAGTTTTGTTTTGAAAAAGTAAGTGCGTAAAGTGTCACTATTGAACTTTATTAATATGTGTAATCTGATCTCAAATTATCTGATAATTTGGGACAGAAAGAGTATTGGATTAGAAATTTAAATTCAAATTTCCCTCCAGCATAGACACTATACCCAACTATAAATAAATGTGTTTGGCTATAATTTCATTACACACTTCCAACTTCAATCAACTCGTGCATCATTTGTGACCATGAGTCTATTTTGTGGATAGGGATATTAAAATTATCTTTAAATTTATCATAGTGCATTTACATAGTTAATGCTTAATTAATTTGTCATGCATTTACCTGTAACAAGTCTACCTTAATGTTTCACTCTAACATGTCATCGATAGCTAGGTTTCACATTGTCCATGTTATCAACATTGCAAATCAAGAGTGACATATCATGGTTCAAGTGATTCATCTTTGAAAAATGGGTCGAAATATATCAAATGAATCAAGTGATATTGAGTTAGTATTTTTTAATATAAAGTAGAGTAAGCTTTAGTGTTCATTCCACACTTCTGGCTTCAATTAAGTCATGTAACATATGTGATCATAAGTCTTTTTTATAGATAGTGTTATTAAAATTATCTTTTAGTTCATCATTGTGTTTTACGTACCTTAATGTTTTCCTTCAATAAATCACTATTGCACCTACTAAAATAATGTTATGGATATTTATGCTCTTTTTCTAACTTCAGGATACTCATGTACCTAGCTAGCAATTTCACAAGTGTTTTTGTCCCTTTTTTAGTCTACATCAATAAAAAAAAAGGTCAATGTCTGCTTAGGTATTAGCTAAACAGTTAGCATTTGAGATATTTAATGAATTGGTCACTCTTATATCAACTTAGGTAATATGGGTACTTTTGCCTTTTTTTTTTACTTTAAACTACTAGATGCTTCTGGCCAATGATTTCATAAGTATTTTTACTCGTTTGACCTAAAAAAATATACTTATTCAAAAAGTAAATTTTTATAAGGTTTAACTATTTCATTCATATTTTTATCAATTAATTTAGATTTTTTTTTTTTCACATGACTACAATTAGATGAGTCTGATCTATTCAACTTCACATTAATTAAGAATAGAGCTAGGTAAATAAGCCAACCTGTGGATTATGGGTTGACTTGTGGTGGGTTGAAAAGGCATACTCTTTGGTAGGTTGTGATTTCCTCAACCTAGCTCACCAACCCACCAAATATTTTTTAAAAAATTCTTATGCTTATATTTTCTTAAAAATATTATTTTTAAAATCTTTTTGAAATTCTTTATTATCTTAACATCAATAATAAAGAATAATTAAATTTTATTATATTCAAGTAAGAAATATAATAAAAAAAATTAAAGAGACAAAAATAAGATGATGAAGCAAAAGAATCATTAAAAAAATTCTCTTCTCGAATCCATCCACATGGTTCTGCTGTGATTGATTAATATAATGAAGATGAAAGTCGTGTGTGTGAACGGATGCATGGGATAGATAGGGAGCGGGTTGAAAATAATTTAGTAATAAAATTTTAAACTCAATCATAACACCCTAAAAATGTTTTCTTTTTTTGGAGCTCTACATTTTCATTATGGAAAATAAGAAATGCGTCTATAACAGTAAAAAATCAATAGCCTTGTGATATCTAGAACTCATCCCTTTATCAATAGTGGTGTGCTAGAAGGATGAAGACGCCGAAACAAAATTAGGAGGAATGGAAGAGAAAAGAATGAATAATTAAACAATCAAAAAATTTATAATCGAGTAACCCTGATGGTTGGCGAGCTAACCTGCGGGCCAACCAAGCTCTAAATTATGCAATCCAACCCACAATTCTTTAGGGCCAAACCCATATTACCAGCTTTAATTGAGATAAAAAAATATTACAATCTAACAAGAAAAGTCTCAGAGATTATGAGCCCTGTGCTTTTACATAATATGTCAAGTTGATAGATTAATAAGAAATGAACTAAATTTGATTGTGTTGCATTGTATGCTAAGTTGACAAGGTTGCTTTAAAGCCTAACTTCCTAGCAAAAGATGATTTATGATAAAATCATTTATGTCATTAAATTTGATAAAAGAGTTGTTTTTTTCCCCTTATATGAATATGGTAGTATTGGGAAGATGTATGTTTGGAAGACACCCTCTACTTTATTAAGATATAGAGGTAAAATAGTTCTTAATATAGCATCAAGTAGGGATTTTTTTTATTGCTCCTAGGAGGATGGCTAGATCACTCACAACATGAAAGCAAACTGGTTGAATTATTGATTCACACATTATTAATTATAGAGAATAAGGCTCTAATGGCACATAAGTTCTATTCTAAAGCTCTTGACAATGCTGAAAGAATATTCTAAAGTTAAGTAGCCTATTAGCTAGTGATCTTCCCTAAATTTGGAGGAAAAGTTGTTGTATTTGGTGAAAACTTTAGGAAAATCCTTCTTGTTATTCCAGGTGGTCAAGAGAAGACATTGTTTTCATTACTATTAACTCTTCTTACATCTATAACAATTGTCAACTTCTTATCCTAACAAGAAACACAAGACTTCCGACAATAAATAATGAGCATCTATCAATACTCTTTAGGATTTTGCTGACTAGATTATCTTAATTAGTAATGGGATTGCTACTAGAGTTATAAAAAATGGAGCATCTATCAGTAATCTTCAAGATTTTGTTAACTATATTATCTTAATTGGTGATGGAACTATTGCAAGAGTTAACAAAGGATCCCTATAGATGGAAGTTATATACTTAAGCTTTGATGGTGGTGTGTAAGATTATTGAGATATGAATTCACTTGATGACCTGTACTTTATAGATTTTCTAAATTCAATTAGTACTAGATTTAAGTTCCACCTTCCTTCCCTACATGAGATCAATGAAATATCTAGACTTTTCCAAAGCTGCAAATCATCTTGTGAAGTCATTGGGCAAATTTCTTGATTTTTTTGGCTTTTTTAAGTTGTGCTAGTAAAGCCCAATTGACCTTCTTTTTAGTTACTATGACTTCTTGGTATATTTTGAACTTTAATTTGAATACTTTATTTAATGTTTTAAGTATGTATATAGTGTATTTGATTATTTTGCTATCTCAATTTAGCACAAATAAAAAAAGGAAAAAGAAAATAAAGAAAGGAAAAAAACAGAGAAAATTGTGTACATCACAATTGTTTTTCATTTTTTCTTCTAATTTATTTATTTTATCTTTACTCTTTGTTGCTTTGCACCTGCTCAGCATCCTAGGTTCACATGTGTTCCTCAAATACGCTTGGCCTCGTACCCAGGCCAATTCTTAACTTACGTTAGTTGAAGTTTGTAATGATTGTTTTGAAGGGTTTCTAAATCCTCTGAGATCATTGTAAAGATTTCACCTAGGTTGTTACTTATGTAATGAGTGTGATTCTTGAGGAGTTTGGAAGTTCTTGAAGAATTAGTCTTGTTAAATAGGGTCTTTACCTTTTTTGTAAGGGAACATTGGGAACCTTTATCCTTTAGAATAGAACGATCCTAAGCTTACATGCTAGTCAACCTTAATCTTGCATGACCATTCATGATCCTAACTTGATTTTATGAAATCCCTAAATGTATTGAATCACATGTTTTGATGATTACAAAACTAAGAGAAGATGCATACGTGTTATTGTGCAGATACATAAAGAATCATGAATGAAAACAAAACCTCAATAGCATAAAAAATCAAGACAAGGAGAAGATTTATAGGATAATTTATTTAATTCTCTTAAATTCAATGTGAAAACTTTGAAAGCTTAATCACATGTCGTCAACTTTAAAATGAATGCATCATCTTTAGTTCATAGGTCTTATTTGTGCATCTTAGGACTTGTATTAGTCAATTCAAGCTTGTAAATAATGTCATTCTAATTTAAATTGGATCATAGAAGTTGAGCTTTTCACTACATAATGTTTCATGTGTAATTTAGTATGGTCCCACGTGTGGTTTGTCATTTTAGGCATAGTAACTAATGTTTTATGCTTGAATTAGCAGTGATTCATGTGTGATTTATCACCTGTGTTTGTGTGATGCCTTAATGAAACTTCTGTGCTCTAATTCACACAAGTTACACTTGTGTACACACACTTGAATTGTCACCTTGTAATCTTTTACATATTGTGAAGTGTAATTTCATGCTTAAATAGGAATGTATTCACGTGTGTTTTGTCATTAAATCTTTTGAACACATTTTAGCTAAGTGAGTCTTAAGTCATTTCAAGCCTATTTCATCTCGTACACTTGTGTGACTTTTTATCTATTGTTTTGAATCTTTTCTATTATGCAATCCTTACTTGAATGCACATTGATTCCATATGTGATATGTCTTCAAAAATGACTTAATTTTGCAATTAACCATTTCACACGTGAGTAGTAAAATGTTCCACGCGTGATCTATTTTCCAAAATGGTTTTGGTTTCATAACTAGTCATTCCATGAGTGATAATAAGTTGATCCCATGCATGATTTATCACACAAATTGGCTTTGGCATTCTGCTAGCCAATCCATGCATGAGAGCTTGAGGGTCACACGCCTGTTTCGTCTCATAGAATGGTTTGTATATTCTTATCTTCTAAAACTCGCATGAGTCACCTTAGTGTTCATACTTGAATTGTCACATATGATTGACTGGAACTTAGCTAGCTCTATTTCACGTGTGAATCATCTGGTTAAACGCAAGAAATATCACCAATGGTTAGATACACTATTCCAATGATATGTTAACTGTCAAAACTATATATGTGATACAATTCAAGTCTAGAATAAAAAATTTGATCTTTGAGTAAACTATTCATTATTTGAACATTTTTAAAAAGCTTTCAAAGTTATGCATCAAAGTCTTGCATTCATTCATTTATCATTTTTGATAAAGTTTGTGAAAAAACTTTCACAAATTTATAAGCTTTCAAGTATAATCAATTTACTCTTTCAAGAGAGTTCATTTTAAATAATTATTTTCTCAATAAACAAGTTAAAATCTTAAAAAAGAGTTTTTCAAGTGTATGGTATTAATTTGCTGGCTGTTGCAAGATTTGTTGTTGAATCAAGATTAGTCAAGTCTTGAGAGTTATACTGTGGTTGCAAGCACCTAATGAAATTTGTGAGTTTAGTTGAAAATTTCAAAGGTGATCTTGAGGACTGTACGTAGGTCAAGATTTAGATTGAACTAAGATAAATCTATTATGTCAAATATCTTCTTTCCTTGCATCTATCTTCCTTACTCCTAAATTCTCTAGAAAATTTTAGTGTCACCCAATTCAACCTTTTCTTGAGTGTTAGGCTATCCAACAAAATGATCTATAGTAACCACACCAATCAAAATTCCATTAATAAGCTTACTTAGGCTTTGAGGTCTTCACTAATAAGCTAGATGGCATTGACTATAATATTACAACTATTAAGAAAAACTCTGAACACCAACATAAAAAACTCTAGAATTCATTTTGAGAACTAAATAAGTGGACTAAAGGAAAAAAAATAAAGTAGGACTATTGGGAAACCCTATTGATAGGATTCCAAAACAACCTAGGAATGACTGTACTAGAACCCTTTATACAGGGCTCACTAATACTCCACAAGTCCTAGTACCCACAACACCATACCACCTACCCTTAAACCTAACTCCTAATCCTTTGAGTAAGTAGAGGTCCCTTAGGATGAAAAATATAGGGATGAGTGCTGTGATTCACCATCAAGGAATAGGATCACCCTCTATACATAATCGTGAAACTTTTCAATGTGAATATCATGACAATGCCATAAGAAAGGTTAAGGTAGAAGCACTCGATTTTGATGGTAGACTAAAGCCTAGTGCCTATAGTTAGCTATCATGGATTGCTATTTTGATTAGTATAACATGAGTGACATGTAGCATGTTTGCTTCACAAAAATAAGGCTTATAGGATCTACTAGGAGTACTGGTAGAATGTCTAAGAGAAACTAAAATGCCTAGGTCAACCTCTTATAAATACTTGGGATGAGATGAAATTGAAACTAAAAAGTAATGTGCCAACTAGCTATAAGTGCAGACTTACACTCTGCTACGTAAGCTTAGGCAAACTTCTACAGCATATGAATATGTGTCCCAATACCATGATCTCCTCATTAGGAATAATGTGGTCAAGCATTCTTGGATAACTATCAAAAGGTTTGTTAATGAACTTAGCCAAACAGTTAATGACAATTTAGAACAAACTACTGGGATAGCCTAGAAGAAGTATATAATAAATCTATAGGGATATCACTACCTAGGTATCCCTTAATTAAGATTTTTCCCATGCAAGGCAAAAAGTACCAATTGATTACTTACTACCTTATACCTACAAGTCAATCCCTAGGATTTTCACCTAAGTAAAGTTCACAGCCTCTACCAAGTGAAACCTCTAATTTAAGAATAACACCAAGCAAGTTAGCAAATCTATATGTTTTAGTTCCTAACCTAATAGACCATCTATTAAGTATTTTTGTTGTCATACAACAGACCATATTGCCTCTAAGTGCCCACAACATACCTTAATCCTTAAACACTAAGTAAATGATATGAATAAGGTAGTTGAAGCTAATATATTGGCTGACCTTATTAATTGCCATCCTGATATTGATAAGGATATTATAGTAGAGGGTCTTAACCCTCACTCAAGAAGCTTAAATATTGTAAGAAGTATTATACCTATCCTATTAGTAGAGGACTCTTGGATAAGAAATGGCATCTTTCATAAACTTGAACCTATAAATCAAGGTGCAAAGCCACAAAGCCTTAACCTCCTAACAAGCAGATAAATGAACCCATATATTAATCAACCCACTTGCAAAAACCTTCTTGTTAGTGCTCTTAGGTTTTATCCAAAACAACCTGCTAGTTCTTTATCTCTCTACTTAATAGCTCATTCCTCTTGACGTTGTTACGACTCTTACCCATCTCATTCCTAAACATCTTGTTGAGATTAGGTGTAAGTTAGCACTGAGTAGTAATGAGTATAAATTAGATGCTAATTTACCATTCTCAAGATTTTGCTATTGGAGACTACATTAAGGCTTGCCTACGTTGATGCCCGGAATACTTTCCCAAGAATTCTGTCAAGGAGTTGCATGCTTATGTTTCTAGCCCTTTTCATTGCTAAGAAATTTGGGCCCACTGTTTGTCGATTAAATTTACCTCCAAATATGTCTGTCGCTTCGGTATCTAATGTTAAGGATCTTGTTCTTTACCAGGGTACTTTTAAGCCACCCTTTGTACTTTTTGATGATTTTATAGGTATATATCCAAACATATCATGCTGTAGTTCTATTGTGGCTAATTATTGCACCACTAACTGAAGCCATTAATATTGTTAGGGAGAAATGATTACTATCATATATGATTTGATTTAGGGTTTATAAGATTTGATTTAATATTTAGGGTTTAATAGTATTTAATTTAATATCTAGGATTTATTTTCTTCAAATATTATTTTAAATAAAATAAGACACCTTATCGTCATGTTTTAGATAGATTATGATTTGATTTGATTTTAATTTATTAATATTTTATTAAATTAGTACTCTATAAATATAGCTAAGGTTTTCATTTGTATTCATTTTTTGAGTATTGAATAATAAGAATTTTTATTTTTCCTGCCATCTCTCTCTCCTTCTTTCTCTTTCTCTTTCTCTCTCTTTCCTTTCCCCCTTCCCATTTTACATTAGGGAGTGTTTTGGAAAGAAAATACTACCGCTTTGATGGACCAAAACCTTAGGTAACGTTTTGTAAAGAAAATATATAAAAATTATAAAAAAATCCCAAATTAAATACACTAAATAAAATTATTTAAAAACTCTCAAGTCTTTTACCTTAAAAAATTGAGGGCATTTTTAAATTTTCTTAAAAACTCTCGTGTTTAACTTGGATGGTTTTAAAAATCTTTTTTTTAAATTATTTTTTAAACTAATTATTAAATAATTAAAATCCTCATGTTAAATCTAATGTTTAAATATAATATTTTTAGGCAAAAGAACAAAAAATACTCATAAAGTCGTTAGCCAGGAGCATCCAGTAGTCTAAAGTGATAAAAGGGCAAAAATATTCATAATATTACCTAAGTTAATGCAAGAATGATCAATCCATTAAATCTCTCAAACTTTAATTATTTAACTAATACCTAAGCAGATGTTGGCCATTTATTTTGCTAATGTGGATTAAAAAAGGAGAAAATACCCCTAAAGTCATATATCAAGGATATTCAATAGTCTAAAGTGAAAAAAGGGCAGAAATACCTATAACTAGGGACGTATCTACATTTACCATAGAGGGGACAATTGCCTCCACTAGCCTAAGAAGATATTATTTAAGATAACCCTAAATAATTTTAGTTGCCCCCTTAAAAAATTTCAATTGCCTCCCTCACTTCAAAAAATTCACTCATGCCTTTATAAAAGTTTACTTTTCTCATTATCTAAAATTATATGTGTGTGTGTATTTTATAAACTTAGATAGAAACAATCTTAAAATGGAAAAGAAAAAATTTAGGGGGAAAAATTATCTACCATACAAAAGAGGTATATCAATTTTATTTAATGAAAACTAAAAGCATGATTCTAATAGATATATATATATATATATATATATATAAAGAGAGTATTTTATGTTATTATAATGTTATGTTTTATGCATTTTTTAATATTTAATTTTATTAACTTATACCATTAATAAAATTTAATAGATATTTAAAATTATTTATTTTATAAAAATATTAATATTTATTTTAAGTGTAAATTATGCCCTTGTTGATTAATTTTTTTAGATCCGTGATTATATTAATGAGTAGAATATTGATCAATCCATCAAAATCTCTCAAACGTTGACCATTTAGCTTACATTTAAATAGATTTTAACCATCTTTTCACTGAGGTAGACTAAGAAAGATTCCCAAGTGGAATTTTACGGAGGCTAATCAGTCATCATATGATGATGAGTCTTCACTTGAGGCTCTGGCTTTGACGGTGGGTTGACCAAGCAATAAGTTGAATTTCTTACTTCTTTAAAATTTTTGTACCATTGAAACTTCTTCTTACTAATCCGAATTAATGGAGGGAGTTCCTTGTAGCTCAATTTCCTTTCCAACTTTATTCACAACATCAAATCTCTTTCTGATCAACTCATTGGCTCAAGTTTGTAATATCCCCAAAAATTAGTCGTGATTAGTTAACCCAATAATTTTGATTAGTGAGTTAATGAGGTATATGGCTAAAGGGGCCTAATTTGGTGTAATTGTTGTGATTTCAGCCCTAGAAGTAGGTCTCAATTGATGGCGGCCCATCCAAGTAAGGAAAGAGAAAGAAAACATGAAGATTTTCCCTCTGTGCCACATGCCGCGGTGTGTGGTCAATCTGTTGCGGTATACAAGGGTAGTTTTGAATGTAGTGGGCCTCTTTATGCCATATACTATAGTCGAGGGTAGCGTGCGCCACATGACGTGTGGCTAAAATTTTTAGTAAGTCAGTTCACATTCTATGAGAAAAAATAGGAGAGAGGAAGGAGAAAACTAAAGAGCTTGATTTTAACTCCGTTAGGGCACGTTGTGAGATCACATTAAGGATAGATTGAAGCTCCCAAACACTCAAGATAAGTTTATCATGTCTTCTTCTTCCTTTCTCTTCCTTATTTATGGAGATTTATGATAGGTTTGAGTTAGGAGATTGATTTGTGGTCTATAGGATTATGGGTCCAATTTCATTAATAAAAATGAGTATAATGGGACTTATTTAAGGTATTGAAACATATTAATGATTGTAGAAATGGTTGGTTCATGGGATCATTTAATACTCGAAAATCAACATAAATGTGATGGTTAGGAGAGGTTTATGTCCATTAATTGTGGTTTGAAAAGTTATTAATGATAAAGTGAATTAATGGAACCTAAAGAGCTCTTGGGTAGGAATGGGTAGAAATTTGTGGATTGATAGAATAGTATGTGTAGAGATTATATTGGTAAAACTCTCAAAATGGGATACTGATAATATCCTTGTGGTATGGATGTAGTGAGGTTCAATTTTGGCACCATTCAAGCTTGAGAGGAGCTTTGGAAGTGTTTTGTGTAAGGAGTAAACCTTTAACCTCTCAAAGATTTGAGGTAACCAGAGAAAACCTAATATTTATAATTAAATGTCAATTGTATTGTGAAATATGTATTTTGGCAATATGTTTGACTTGCAAAATGGTTTTGGAAAGGAAAACCTCAATTTTGCCACCCTTTATGATTTTGTGAACTTAATTATGTTTTGTTATTGTAGATAGAGAATCGAGATATGGAATGTATTGAGTTGTGGAGTAATTGAGTATATGTGAGTTTTTGGGTCATGAATTAATTGTTTGAAATGCATATTATATGAAATATGCATAGCATGATTATTGGCAAAACTTTACTTAGAGAGAGGAGTAGATTGATTTAAATTCACTTTGTATTAACAGGGACTATTGGAATTGCGAGTTAGCCTTAGCATCGACCATTGGAATTGAGAGATAGCCCGTGTCTTATGGTTGATTCGAAACTATTCCACTTATTCTATGAGGGACTCAAACCTAACTAGTCTTTACCGGTTCATGAGGAAGCTAGATTTAGGGTATGACACCCCATGATTATTAGTATTAGGGGAAACCGGATTACATAAGTGAGTCAGTTAACCCTAGCCCAGTAGCTTCTCATAAATGAAAGGCTGGGTTAGTCCATAAAGGACGTAGCTATGTGATAGCTACCGGTTTTATGTCGGAGGTAACAAGAAGGTATAAGGATGACATATGATCATACATATAAATCCGACCATATGTTTGTTAGTATTATGGTTCAGCATATATTAGAGACGTGTGGTTAGCAGTATTGCGACCCTATATTATGCATTGTGATTTAAAAATGGATATATATGTGATCAAGCCATTCACATAATTGTCAGTTTTGTGAATCGTGGCCAAGTTCCATATGTGTTATATGTGTGTTTGCTTATTTGCATCTATTTATTTACAATTGATATGCAACTATATAGATTGGGTAAAACTTAGTTACTAAATAGTTGTACTCACCCCTCAATTCTTAATATTTCAGGACCTAGCTCATCGAATCCGAGTCAAAAAAACATATAAAGGCTTAGGATTATAGAGTAATCCTTTCTGTATGCCTCTCTTATTATTTTTATGTGTATATATTAATGTAATTGCCAACTAGGATGATATGTTATTGTTTTTGTACTACTTGCATTACCATAGTATACAATTTAGGTATTTTGTGTCTTAGGTTAGTGAGTTTTGGTTGGAAACTTGTGTGATACTTGTGCAAGTAAGAATATGTGTATTTTGAAAGATTTAGAATGAAAATGGTGATTTTGTGCAACATTTCCTCCCCCTAGTGTTTTGTGAAATTTGGGGTTGAGTGGTGATTTTGTAAAATATGAGCTTTTGATCGTATGTGATGCATTGCACGAGTCTGTTAGAGTCCATTGAGTGTGGTCGAATAATAGGTGTAGGCTATTAGCATGTGAGGTTGAGTTGGGACACCCTACTTGTGAAATTTTATGAAAAAGTGGTAAAACACGGGTTTTGGTGTCCAACTTTTTTATAGAAAAAGAATTTGAATGTGAAAAGTGCCATTAGCTAGAACTAGGAGAAAGCTCCATGTAGATACTAAAACCACCTCAATTGGATGTTAGACGGAAATTTAGGATGTATTAAAAGTTTGCTCCCTATGCTATTAAATGACAGCACTGATACTGTCATTTTTGTACAATGCATTACGGCGTGTGGCATAGAGAAGGTGAGCCATGGCGCTCAAGTCACAAGTTGCAACACACATATCATTTTCTGTACAAAATCTATTTTTAAGTTCTAAAACTCATAGTTTTAGATCCCTTTTATTTTCCAAGTCTCTACACAGTTTTTAAACTCTAATTTGAGTTTAATAATATTATTTGAGATTTGAAATGTTGAGTTTGGGATATCTTTGTTAAGGAGTTGAGAAATTTTCTTGTATGAAATTTTATAACTTGGGAAATCATTTGAGGGGTAATCCCTTATTTATCTTGATTGTGGAGTATATTGTGGTTAAGTAAGGGAAACCTTATAAAGTTCAATGCCTAGTTGAGAGGGTTCTAAAAGATTATTCTTAATCGTCAGAAATTTCTCTGAGAAGCCTTCACTTGAGAAAGGTTTGAAACCTCTGTTAAGGGTATAGCCTAATGGAAAAAAAAACCACGTGGCATGGATTTTGATGGATTGATCACTATTACACCTACCAAAGTAATGTTATGGGTATTCTTTTCCTTTTTTCTTACTTTAGTCTATTAGATGTCTTTAGCCAACAATTTCATGAGTATTTTTGCCCCTTTTTTAATCTATGCCAGTCAAAAATGGTCAGCATTTTCTTTGGTGTTAACTAAATGGTCAATGTTTAAGGAATTTAACGGATTAATCATTTTTGTACTAACTCAGGTAATGTTATGAGTATTTTAGCCTTTTTTTCTCACTTTAGGCTATTGGATGTTCCTGATTGATGACTTCGTAGGTATTTTTGCTCCTTTGCCCAATATTTTTTATTATACAATGAAACTGATGGAGGTAGCCAACCTAACTTTTATGTTGGAAGATGTATGGAACTTTATTTTCATTATGTGTGTGTGTATTAATTTTATTGTGTTTCAATATATATTTTTTAGTTTATTTTGATGTGTAGTATCAATTCTTTTGTAGTCACACTACTACGAATGCACAAATGAGCATACATTGATTTTCTAATTAAAAAGTGGTCATCCTATTTTTTGCAAGAATGCCATTAGTTGGGTGAATGTTGATCAGGTTAGCTGTATAGAAGAGGAGTCTTTAGTAAACGTAGTTGTAAGGTTAGAGAAAAAATTGAATTATAATCGTGGACTTGTTTTGCAAGGTTAGTTATTATACATCTTCTTGTTATTGTTGGTGAAATTGCTGGAATTTGTTGTAATTGAATTGCACATGTGTTGACTTGAAGAACTAAATAATTTCATGTTGACAATATTTATTGTCAATTATATGAATTGGTTTAACTTGATAAGCTATGCATACTACTATGTTTTTTTTTTGGTCAAAGTTTATATTACCTATATGTGTTATTAAAATTTATTGTTTGGAAAAATTGAACAGTTGATATATATTTATAATTAAAGAAGAGGCAAGTGTTTCCAGAAGGAAACGATACCTTTGAAAATATAAATGCTACAAATAAAGTCTTTTTTTTAATAAATGAAGAACGTTTTGATCATTTCTTATAAAAAAAATAATTTTAATTTAGCCTTTTGGTGCTGCAATATAGTTTTAGATTTTGTTGGGTTTAACTGGTGAATAAGTCTCATCTCTAGTCCTTAAATGAAATGCTCCCAATATGTTTCGAGTGGGCCGGCGAGGCATAGAGCGTAGGTTTTCTTATTTGGCCAAACATAGAGAGTGGGCAGCGAAGGAGGTTGGTTTAGAGCAAGTGATTCACAAGGAAGGGTCCTCTTCAAGGTCATGTTCAGGACCAAATGCACTTTTGGTGGCTTCTAATTAACAACGGATATGGGAATGCTTTCAACTTCTTATTCAAGCACTTAATGTTGGATTAAATGCAAAAGATGATTGCAAATTCTTTTTCAAACACTTAAAGGAAATGATTAAAGAAATGGTAATTGGAATGCGAAAGACGAATGAGGCTTTCATGAACTAATTAATTTACGTGTTTGGTATAAAAAGAAAAAAAATATTTGAACATAATTTATTTTTAAAAAACATAGTTCAACAACAAAAATATTCTTTATAAGGAAAAGATATAAGGAGAATTTCACTTAGGACCCTTTAAAGTGAAATCATTATATTGCAAGTCCTTTTAATTATGAAATAATTGTCCAGGCTTTCTCTGAAAAGATAGAAATATCCTTAGTTTTCAAGTATATGTTTGCATATTTATTACCAGACATTCATTTAGTCACGAGTAGATGTTTATATATTCACAACAACATGTTAGTATATTTGCTAGCATAGGTTCATATATTTACAATTACAGGTTTGCATGTTTACAATTACTGCTTCACATATTCACAACTGTATGCTCACACACAAGTCTAACTTCACAATTAGCAAATATATGAGCCTGTATGCTTGTGAATTAGTAAACATCTGATAGTAAATATGCAAACAAATACTTGTAACAGGGGCATTTTCATTTTTTTTAAGCAAAAATCTTATTTACAAAGAATATCCTTGGGCTAGGCAATTATTTCAAAATTGAAAGGACCTACAGTGTGATTGTTTTGCTTATGAGGGCCCAAAGTGCGATCCTCTGAAGATGTAATTAGTAACTTTGTTATCAACAAAAAAAAAAATTATGGAGTTGTTTCCATCGATAAGAAGCACCAATATTTCAAATAAATAAATAAATAAACATATTGGTATACAAATACGATACGCATATGGTATTTTATAATGCATATAACATATTTTACCTTTGTATTATTATATTTTTTTCATCAAAATATATGTGACTTAAAAAATTAAACAAAAAGAGTAACATTTTTTTATTATTATAAATATCTTCACATATAACTCAAGATATCAGTACACATCTCCTAAAATATTGAAATATAGTATATCTGTATATATACTCCCTTTGATTAAAAAAATATAAGATATTTTTTTAAAATTAAATGTTCAAAAATATAAGACGTTTTAATTTTTAAATATATAATTAATGAATTTTATTAGAAGTGCCCTTAACAAATAAACTAATCAACCATTCACTTTTAAATGAAACATTTTATTAAATAATTAGGGAAAAAATGAAAAAGATAGTATAAATTTAAAATTAATTAATTAATTTATTAGGGGTGTAATTTGGTTAAGAATATATTATATTTTTTAATGTAATGAGTGTGTGTGTTTACATACCTCTATCCTTAAATTTTGGAAATTGTTGTATTTAACGTACCGTGTGGTATTGTATCTAATACACTGTAATCATGTTGATGCTTCTTAGAACCACCATTGACATCATGGTTTTTAAGGAAAGTACCATTTTCTTAGCTATCTTAATGAAAGGCTCCTTCCCATGTTTGATGAGTGAGCTCTCCAATGAGTGAAAGATCGATATGGCCTACCAAACACATTGTAAAGGGGATTTTTTTCCCCCTAAATCTCCTTTTTTTGATTTTCTTTTTCTTTCTACCTAACATGCCCTTACTTTCTTGTTTAATCTCCTTTTTTTCAGTGATCTCTCTTATCTTTAGACTGCTACTTATATATCTTTTAATTCATGGATGATAAATAGCCAGCAATATATCTCACCCTAAGAACAGTAGTATGTAGATAGAAACATGTTAAATCATTGCTAATTCATCAAAAATCAAAAAGTATAAATTGTGATAGGGCTGGAAAACACAGAAAAAGACAAATAGATAAAAAGGTCAAGACAATTAGATCTGATCACTCATGTTGAGTTTTAATAAAACACATTCAATTGATTCAGGTTTAAATTTTCATTTCTATCTATGGTTGATGGGAAATTTAGCCTCTAAATTATAAATCCAGGAGTATTTAAAACCTTAAATTTGTTTTTAGTGCAATGTAATCCTCCTAAATTCTTGAAAACGGTGTAATATAATATTGCTCTTACAGTTGAAAAAAATTAATTTTAATCATCAATTGACCAAAAAAATAATGGAAAAGAACCTCAAAAATTACCAAAAAAAAAGCAATAACTTTTGATCCTTTATTGTAAGTTTGTGGTCCATTTATGTACTTTTGATGTCCTTTTTATAATTTTTTAATTAATTAAAAGTTAAAATTAATTTTTATTAATAATAAAGCTTATATTACAATTCTTCAAAGTTGAAGGGAAATACTATAATAAAAATGAGTTTAGGGTTCTAGACGCTTTTAGACCTATAATTTAGGACTAATTTGCCATTTAACTCTTTTATAATCCTACTTTTTTGGTCTTAAAGTATATCAAAATTCTTATGAGTTTTTGAAATCTAACTCAAATTTCTTATATACCTTTTAAAAAATAAGAGCTGGTATAACTTGAAATCTCAAGCCTTAAAAGCATAGAAGAAGTATCACTTTAATTATCAGACCTAACTTTCCATAAATCAACAGTCCTTTTCATTGATGTTATCCCTTCTTAACTTTCATAACGCCCATTTGTGGTTTCTTTTCCTATTATATTTATTTTGAAGTTATAATATATTCACTCCCACACACCAACACAAATAATTTATATGTTGGGTCAAATATGCAATCTTAAGATTTAGAGGTTAGTTTTCATTTTTTACTATGTAATTTGAATATTTCAACTTTGGTGGGTGTGATTTGACATTTTGTCCATAATGGGACTACGATTAAATGCTTTCTTTGAAAAAGAAAACATATATGGTATGCTGTGATTTACTTATTTGTTAATTAATATATTTTCAGCCACAAAATATTTTAATTTAATTACATTATATTAAAGATAAAATAGTAAGGAGGGGTGAATTGGACGAACAAATTTTTCAGCAAATAAAAAATTGGTTAAGGAGATAAGAGAGTGAATAATATCACCATAAGACAATTGAAAGTAGAAATGATGATGAGGAATTTCAAATTAAATTAAAGATTCGACTAATCAGATTTGTAAGATAATTCTCGAATTTTGGCAAAAGAAAAACTTTGAAGCTTTTATAAAGCTTCAAAGATTTGAGAGTTCAGATGAAAAATGATGTATTCAAAAATAAGCACTTTGGATATTTGAAGTTTATGCCATGAACACAGAGCAAGAACTTTGAAGATACTGAAGACAGAGATGAAGCAAGAAAGCTGACGTGAGTAATATTTTTCATCACTTAAGCATATGATTGTTAGATATTCAAATCCTAACTCTTTTATATGTAACAATTTAGTTATGTCTACCCATTGCATTGGTATTTGAGAATAGAGCATTTGTATTTGAGATATATAAAAAATGTTATCTTATAACATTGAAACGAAAAGTGTAAGATGTTTACATCAATATCTAAATTTAATTATTTTCCTGCCTAATCATCCTTTGTCGTTATAGGAAAGAAAATGAATGAATGAAACTCGTAAATGAAGTTAGGTCTTGGTAATGCCCCAACATGGCTCCCATAAACTCCTTTAAATATATCTTTAATATCATAATTATTTTTTTAGGTAAAAAGCACGTTTAAGTGACTTAGATCTCAAGATTTCACTAAGATCAAGACATGCTTTTAAACTCAAAGAGCACTTACAAAGATACTTACATATCATCCACCAACAAAATTTTCATATTTCTAATGTAATTTGATTTTACAACATTATGAATTATGAGCTAAATTCTTAACAATTGATCAACCTCTATTGGTAACATCACCATCACATTCTAGGTGAAATCTTAAGTTACCAAGTTTGCAGTGAATTGGGCTTTATGGTTCGTAATCAGCCCCATCCCTGTTGCAAAGTTGGGCTTACATCTAGACTTGCCTTGTGTAGTCCACGTCATTTCATTTGTTTAGCTTCAATTGTTTCTGTTTCTGTTTCTTTTTCTTGACTCAAAAGATAAGAGGGAGAGTAAAAATAGCTTATTATCATGCAAGATCATTTTTTGTTTAATCAAAAGTTTAGGTGTGTTGAATCTCGAGAACTCGCAAAAGTTAGAACATGCTTTCAGATTCAAAGAGCACTTCTAGAGATATTTACGGATTGTCCATTAACAAAGTGATTACATCGATGGTAGAATTTGATTCCATAAACTACCAAATTCTTACAAATTAAACTAACTTTTGTTGGTGAGATCATCTTTAAAATTACTTTGGGTATAGTTGCTTGTGGAAATGGAAGACTTCAGAGGTACTAGAAGGATTACTAAAGTTGTTTAGTCGGATATCCATTTTATCTCAAGTGCTTGCTTTCAAAAGGAAAACATATGGTGTGCTTTACTTATTTGTAAATTGATATTTTCAGAATAAAATATTTAAATTTAATTACATTATATTTCTAGCAAAAAAGTATTCATAA
This sequence comes from Prosopis cineraria, assembly GCF_029017545.1. Taxonomy (NCBI): domain Eukaryota; kingdom Viridiplantae; phylum Streptophyta; class Magnoliopsida; order Fabales; family Fabaceae; genus Prosopis; species Prosopis cineraria. Next base: position 14,390,606 of record NW_026555332.1, on the reverse strand, counting down.
TAAAAAATATATATCAGTAAAAATCTAAACATACACTAAAAAATAGGAAAAATGACAATTAGATCCCAAAACACTAAATTAACACTAGTTAAGTTCCCGCCAATTTTTTTAAAAAAAATAAGTTAAAAATATTGATCCAAATTATTACAAATATAGGATTTTTAATTTTTAAATAAGTATTTAAATATTAAATGTAATTTTTAGATTGTAGCAGAAATTTCTATTTGTAAATATTTAAATTGATACTTATAATTTATTTTGTAAAAAATTTTATTGAGGGTCTAACTGTCATTACTTCAGTTCTTTGAAAACTAATTATCATTCTGTCTAAAAAAATATTGTTTGTTAGACAAAGTGGAACAATCCATTTGCATAGTTATTTGTCTATAAATAGTAAATATTGTAAATTAAGAAAAACATGAGGCATCATTTATTTAGAAAGAACATTGAATCAAATTAAAGTCCTCCGTGCATATATATGAATTCTTTTATCCTTTTATTTGATATATAAAATAAATCTCATGTAAACTTATACTTTTATGCAATTAATTGATTGGCTGCTTAAACCTTTTTTTTGGATTTTGGTTTTAAAAATTAGGAATTTTTAATATAAAAGTGTTTTTAGGCCTAGTTCATACAAGTCCAAAAATGGGCTCAAACTTGAACTACTTAATAAGCTTATATTTGTTTTATTTTATTTTATTTTTTATCCACGAATATTTTAGGAGGACGCAAGGTATGGTCAGACAGTAAACGTACGCATCTCTTTTGGTAGGATTTAAATATTGATTCATTATCTTTTAAGAGACTAGCATCTTTTGCTAGACTCTACCCCGAATGGTTGTATTTGTTTTCTTTAATAGGCTTAATATATATTTATGTCTTTGGATGAAATTTAGACTTTAGAATACCAACTATAGCTAGCATAAGTAATAAAGGCTTTCATCACTTAAAAAAGTGGTTAGAGATTTAGACCCTTATCCTTGTATATATAATCATTTAGTTGAAAGATGTCTATTCATTAAATTTGTATTTGAGAATAGAGCATTTATATTTGAGATGTGTAAGAAATGTTATGTTATAATGTTGAAATGAAAAGTATAAGATGCAGGATGTGCACCTCATATTGTTATGAATGTTATAATTATTGTGGATATCCATAACATCCAACATTTCACATTCCATCCATATTGAATGACATTATTCCCCATAATCTCCTAACTGAAAGGTTTCTACTATTTATTTGTATTGGGCTTTGATTCCTAATTTGATATAACCTCTAATTGTACAATTATATTGTTTAATTATCTTTTTCACGTACGTGTAACTGTTGGGGGTAGCTTTCAATATTGGAGTTCTATAAATTGAGGTGATGTACACACAATTTGGATAACTTAAAATGAATAAGAATCACTCTTCCTTTATTCTCCAATTTTTTATTATGTTCTTCATCTCTTTTATCTGAATCTTTTATATTCTTTTTATTTTCATGATAGATATCTAAATTTAAGCATTTTCTTGCCTCAAATCAGAAAAAATAATCAACTTTTTTGGTTACAAGAAAAAAAAAGGAAAAATTAATATTTTAATCATTCAACTTTTAAATTACATGTAATTCAATCCCTCAACTTTTGATTCACCTATAACTCAGTCCTTATTTTTAATTTTTTTTAAAAAATTTCTTATCAAATAAGAGGGAAAAAAAGCTCATATATTATTTTAAAATACCCTCTTCTTGCTCATTGATGTGAGATATAAGCTAACATGAAAAAAAATTAACAAAAGTTAAGGGACTAATTTGTAAGTGATTCAAAAGTTGAGAAACTGAGTCATAGGTGAGTCATAGTTGAGGGACTGAATCACAGTGATTCATAGTTGAGGGACTGAGTTATAAGTGACTTAAAAATTAGAGGACTAAAAAATTAATTTTTTCAAAAAATAAAAGAAACTTATAAATAAAATTAGGTCATGTGATTGCCCCAACGTGGCTTCCATAAGCTCCATTAGAAATCTTTAATATCGCGATCACTTTTTTTAATTAAAAAAATTTAAGTGAATTGAGTTCTAAGGACTCACTGAAAGCAAGATATGCCTTTAAATTCAAATAACATTTATCGATACACTTACAATTTACTCACAAATAAAATGTTTATATCAATAATTAAATTTAATCTCATTACTTTATAAATTATAAATCAAATTTTTATCAATTAAATTAATTTTTATTGGTCACATCACTTTCACATTTTAGGTGAAAGTCAAGTTTATCAAAGTTGTAGTGAATTGAGCTTCATGATTTGTAATGGGCCCTAGGACCATCTTGAAAAAGCTTTACTTTTTACAAATTATTTCAATTACAATTACTTTTTTTTTTATAGGTATTCCCTATTAAAATGTTGAGGCCTAGGATTCGAGGCAGCAAGATTCGGAGTGGATCGTTGCTTGTGGAAATGGGAAAGCTTGTGGGGTACAGGACAGTTGTCGTTGAGTCGGGTCTCAATTATATCTAAGTGCCTTCTTTCAAAAAAGGAAAACATATTGTGTACTTCACTCATTTGTCAATTGACATTTTTCACTCTTTCCCATCTGCGAGAGCCGAGGGAGAGCCAGCAACAAAAATCCGAGTTGACATTTTTCAACTAGGGAGTTTGGTTCAACTGATTAAAAAATTAAATTAATTTATCTTAAAATTTAAAATTTAACTCATGTGATGAATAATTATATTAAATAAATATGTTAATACTATCTCTGAAGTCATCGTGAGACGTGAGACTGTCTTAATAATAACAGTCTTACGTAGTAGAAATTCAGATTAATTTAGATGGAGGGTGCTAATACCTTAAGTTTTTTAAGATGCTAAATGATAAAATAAAAAAATTAATATTTTTAGCCTTAAAATTATTTTAATTTAATTACAATATATTATTGGCAAAAAAGTATTCATAATAAAAAATTTATCAGTACAAAAATTTAAATATATACTAAAAAATATTTTTTTACAGAAAGTGGAATAATCCTTTTGTATAATTATTTTTCCATAAATAGTAAAGATTGTAAATTGAGAAAAACATGACGTATTATTTATTTAAGAAAGAACACTGAATCAAAGTCCTCCATGTATATATATGAATTATTTTATAGAAGATTAAGGTATAATCTTATTCCTAAACTAATTAAATCAGAACAATATTGTCTTTACTGTTTAAACTTTAAACATCCATTGTTACAATTAATGGGACACACTTTTCATGAGTAAAAGTGAAATTTTATTCCTAAACTATTCTCAGAGAAATAATATTATTCTTACCGTTTAAAAACCATAAATATTTATTAACTGTAACTAATACGACTCACTTTCCATTATATCTCTCTAGGTCATAGTGAATCAAGTCAGAATTTTAACTAGACTATGACATTTCAGTTATTAAATTGGTTTTTGGGTAATCACTTTATGATGGTTTATGTATAGACTTTTTTGTTTATAATGCATATGAGATAATATATTTTTTTATGATAGTCAATTTTGTAAATTGATTCATTCAAGACGATAAGAAGCAACCTTTTTATCCCGAAAATGTTGTTTATATGCTTTTTATTGAATCAAAAGTTTTTCTTGTAATGTTATCAATGTGAATCTATACTTTAATTATTGTCATATTTGTCACTAAAGAAAATTAGTGAAAAAATTAAGTTTTTTTTCTCAATATATAATTCATGATTGATTGAAATGTTGGTGAAAACTATCATGATACAAATAAATGCTTTCACTTGAATATTGGATGTTAGAAAGGATGTAAATGGAATGACACTAATATAAAAAATACTTTTCATTATCTCTCTTTAGTTAATAAATTTTTATGATTTTTAAAAAGTGAGAACAATAGTGCTTAGATTTAATAATTTAGAGGGAATATTTCTCTTTAAGAGTAGTTTAATTAGAGGCAAAATTGTATTTTAACTCATAAAAAGTGAATCTCACTAATTACAGTTAACGAACGTTTAAATGGTTGGTAACATTGCTTTTCTAAATATAGTTTAAGAATAAAATTACACTTTAATTCTTATATATATATATATATATATATATATATATGTTCCACATAAAAGTCTGAACTTTTATTTTATACCTTAAGGAGCAAGACCCATCGTTTGGAATTTTGTGGTTTGATTTTTAAAAGAAATGATGAATTTCAATTTTTTTAATAACAACGATGTGTTATAATTAAGATTTAAAGTGAATATATGTATACCCACTCTGCCTTAATTTATAAAAAAATTTTAGATAAAATTACACATATAAATAAAACTCTTGACATATACTTTACATTATGTTTTTTAAAAAATATAAACTTTTTAAAATACCCTTCATTTAATAATTAATTTATAAAAAAATATTAAAAAAGAGAATATATAAAAAAGGTAATATTGAAAATGAATTACTAATAAAACTTTATTTTGCCAAAATATTTTATATTTGAAAAAAATTAAATTTTTTTAAATATTTTATAATTTAAGATGAAGGGAGTATTATGTATTTATGTTTATAAGTTAAGGGATAGTGTGATATTTTTTTTATATATTTTACTCGAGTGTCAACAGGAAAAGGGATATGCAAACTGCTTGAAATAGAATTCCTCGCATGGATATTAGTCAGTCAGTTCCCAGGAATAATTAAAGATGATCAATATAATTATATAAGTGGATTAAAGTACATTTTGCCCCTTAACTATTTACTCTAGAATATCTAGTATTCTAAAATTTTATGTGATACAATTTCTTCCTTTAACATTTAAAAATGATATATCAAGCACTTGTCATTAAAAAAGTTACTCTTCTAATCATCTTTATAAAAAAACTTCTAATATGTTTCATCAAATTTTTTTTTAAAAAAACTTACAACTTATTAATTCTATCTAAAGATTTAATTATTTCTCAACTATATCCCTATTAAATATATATAATTTAACAACATATTTTGGATCTTCAACCTTCAATGAAGGTTATTATTTTCTCAAATATATATATATATATATATATATAATTAAACCTAGTAGTGCGCAAGGGATATGTGAAACAACACCTAGAGAGAGAACAGTCTCCAAACTCATCACTCAGAAGTTATTATTTGCTGAAACCACAAACGAAACACAACTCAAAATACATAAGGCAAATCATAAAACCACAAAAGAAACACAACACAGAAGTACACAAGGCAAATCATAAAAAGCACTTGGACAATGGTGATGCCTCAAGTACGTGCTTTTACATTCATACATAAATACACACATATAAATATGCACGCGCACGTGGTGTATGTAATATGTTTAGCCAAAGAGATGATGGTGGTGCTTCGCATGAGCCTCCTCATCCTCCTTCGACTAATTTCCAGAGCCTTCATCATTATTTTTAATTTTTGTGGGTAGACGCCTTCGTCGTCTCCTCATGTTCCTTTGTCTTATGAGAAGGATGTTGTTGTTCTTGCTTTTTCTCATGTGTGGGCGTCTTATGCTATATCATTTCAAAGATTCTTCAATCAATATCAATCCACATTCATGCACGCACGCACGCGCACACACACATATATATAACACAAAATTTATAATGAATTATACTATTTACAAACTAAATGTAAATAATAATGAAATTAATTATACCTCCTCTTTTTTCTTGTGCTGGTCTGCAGGATTTGGGCCTGTCTCTGGCTGCTTCATGGCGTGCTTGCAAGTAATAAGAAGATGATGAAGATGAAGATGAAGAAACTTATGTGTCTACGTGTGTATGTGGACGGCAGATTGGGAGGTCTATTTATAATTGGCCTGTGTGTTGGACATGTGATTGGTCACAGACAGAGATAAGTGGATGAAGATTATTATATTTGGATGGGTCCGCCACCATACCTGATTATTTTTCATATAATAAATAAATAAATAAGCCTATTTATTTGACAAGGTAATTCATCCTCAATGGTATGCTTTACTTGTTTGTTAATTGATATTTTCAGCCTCTTAAAAAATATTTTAATTTAATTATATTATATTATTAGGAAAAAATTGATTATAAAAAAAATTAAAATCCACCTGTTTTTTTTTTAATTGGATAAAAATATGCTGAGTATATAAATCTTATCAGTACTAAGTCTTTCCTGGCTAGAAAGAACACTGAATCAAAGACCTTCACGCCCGCACATGTTATGCGTACATATATGAATTCTATTTGAACTATATGTTCCACCTAAAAATTGGAGCATAAACAAGTAAAGTTGTGTAATTAATAAGTAAAATTATATAATTAACAAGTAATATAGTTTAGTTAAAGGAGTCATGAATTTGACGAGTAAATTCAAGTAATTAACAAATCTTGTTAAGGTATTAACAAGTACAATTATACGATTAACAAGTAATGTAATTCTATTGTAGGAGTTACGAACTTAATAAGAAAAGTTAAGTAATTAACAAATTCTATTAAGATATTAACAAGTATAGCTATGCAATTAACAAATAATGTAGTTATATTGTGGGAGTTATAATGTTAACAAAAAAAGTTAAGTAATTAACAAGTCCCATTAAGATATTAATAAATAAAATTATGTAATTAACAAGTCATTCCTCCTAAAATAAATGTACACACATTCATGATAACCCAAAATGAATAAGATTCACTCCTCATTTATGCTCCAATTTTTTTTTTTGTGTTCTTCATCTCTTTTATATTCTTGTTATTTCCATAACAAATATCTAAATTTAAGCATTTTCTTACCCCAAAATCAGAAAAACTAAGAATCTTTTTTTGGTTACAAGAAAAGAAAATAAAAAAAACTTGTAAATGAAATTAGGTCATGTGATTTTCCCAACGTCTCTCCCATAAACTCCTTTAGAATTCTTTAATCACTTTTTTCAATAGAAAAGGAAAAAAGTTTAGGTAAGATGAGTCTTGAGAGCTCACTAGAATTGGGGCATGCTTCCAAAGAGTGCTTATAGAGGCACTTACAGATTATCCACCAATAAAGTTTTCATATTGATAATGAAATTTGATTCCACAACTATAATTTATAAACTAAATTTTGATCAATGGACTAACCCTTATTAACAAAATCAGCATCACATTTTAAGTGAAAGCCTAATTTACCAAATTTTCAGTGAACTAAGCTTCATACTTTTTTTTTTTTTAATACAAGGGTATGGAAAAATCGTGCAAAGAGACTCAAGTCAAATTACATCTAGAATCATAAGGTCAATAGTTAATACAATTAGGCGACAGATTATTTAAGATCATAACATCAAAATTATCATAGGATGTCTGATGAGCAAGCAATTCGACACATCCATTCACTTCTTTATAGATGTGCTTGAAGGTGATCTCCCAGTCTATTATAGTTAGGTTTCTAATCTTCTTAATGTATTTCAAGAGGAGATAGCTTTCTTATTGATTAGGTTTAATGAGAGATAGAGCTTCTATGTCATGCTTGGCAATGGGCCCAATCACATCAATTCATATGTTGAGCTCTGACTGTTAGGTTAATTTTGTACCCAAAGGGGGGCGAGGGAGGGAGGGAGATTATTATCATGCCAAGACCATCTTTAAAAAGCATTCCTTTTTACAAATTATTCCAATTAAAATTTCTCTTTTCTTTTAATTACTTACAGGTTTAGGATTCGAGGCTGCAAGATTTGGAGTGGATAGTTGCTTCTGGTAAAGGAAGGCTCGACAAGAACAGAACCAGCCATCGTTTAGTCGGATCTCAATTATATCCAAGTGCTTTCTTTCAAAAAGAAAAACTTACCTCAATTATGTCAATTACATCTCAAGTATTCTTTCTCTGCAATCAAACACGCCTGATTTGGTTTGGAGCCTTTGGATTGAGGACTGAAAACATTAATCAGGGAAGTTTCAGAGAATGGCTTCGTACTAATCTATATGATTTCATGGAAGCTGATAATACAGAGGCGGTACGAAACATCACTTCTATGCATCAAGGAAAGGACTTTAACCCTGAACAAACAATTAGGGAAGTTAGAAGCTTGAATCTTTAGCTGGATTCTATTTTCAGATTGAACAAGAGACCACTTCCAAGTTCAGAGGTTCACAGGCGCAGATGTGAGCACGATCCGAATGTTGCATTGCACGAACGGAAAGTCTAGATTAGAAAGTGGATAAGGGGAAAGATTGAAAGAGTGGGATTTCATCTTTACCTTTGGAAATGAGACCACTTACTCGATCACCAAGCAACAAGCCAAATTCCCAAATTCTCAGGATCTCATGTGGGTCCGTAGAGCTCTTTGTTTTCAGCTCACAATTTGGAACCACTCCCAGTGGAAGTCATCTTCTTCAAGAAAATTCCTCGCTCAATTATTGGCTTGACGGAGAAGACGAGTTGGGTCAAAGAAATGGTGTTGTCCGATATTAGAACTCTTGCAAGCACCTTTACTTCTCTGTCTTCTAGTTTTTCTTGCTTTTATCCTGTTTCATGTAAGTTTATAAGCAAAGGACCTACTATTAAGAGTGGATGTTCTTTTTACAATGAAATATAAAGTAGGACGTGACCGATTAGTTTGACTGATGAACTGGCTTCTTCATTGGTCTGATTTTTTAGTTGACTCAATCTGTAGCTGACTCAATGTGATCCGACTGACTTGAGGTCAGCTTGGGATAACTTGATCAAGTTGCTGGTTAGTCAGGTCATTTTTTTAGGTATTTATTTTTAAAAATTATAAAAAATAAATAAAAAGTAAAAATTTCAGTTTAAAAATTAAAAAAAGTGAGGCAATTAAATCAGAGATAGTAATATTTCAAGTTTTTCAAGATACCAAGCAATAAAATAAAAAAAATATTTTCAACTTTAAATTTTTTAATTCAATTACAATATATTATTGGCAAAAAAAATATTCATAATAAAAATTTTATATTAGCATAAAAATTTAAATGTATATTAAAAAATGTTGTTTATTAGAGAAAGTGGAACAATCCATTTGTATAATTATTTTCTATAAATAGTAAATATTGTAAATTAAGAAAACATGAGGTATTATTTATTTAGAGAAACATTGAATCAAAGTCCTATGTATATATGTGAATTATTTTATCCTTTTATTTGATATATGTGAGTGTATGTATATAAAAGTTTGTACTTTATACCTTAGGGAACAAACTATAGGACCTATCATTTGAATTTTTGTGGTTTGATTTTTAAAAGATATGATGAATTTCAATTTTTTTTTAATAACTTACAACTAGACAAGCTGTGTGTTTATAATCAAGATATAAAGTGAACGTACACACACACACTTATTTCGTGCTAATTTATAAAAAAAATTTTAGAAAAAATTACATATAAAAATAAAATTTATTAAATATATTTTATAATATCACTTTTTAAAAAATATAAACATTTAAAATTATTTTATATATTAAAAAGAGATAATATATGAAAAGAATAAAATTTTAAAAATATAATTAATATTATTTTTATCAAAATGTTTTATATATTAAGAAATTAAATTTTTTAAAAAAATTATTTTATAATTTAAGATAGAAAAACTATTATGTATACATGATTATATGTTTATAACTTTGGGGAGGGTATGATATTTTTTAAATATTTTATTTTGTATATATATATATATATATATGTTAATGCTCGCGTGTCAGCACGAAAAAGGATATGCAGACTGCTTGAAAAAGAATTCCTCACTTAGATATTACCAGGTCAATTGCCAGCAATAATTAAAGATGATTAATATAATTAAATAAAAAGATTAAAGGATAATTTTTCCCTTCAACTGTTTCTATGATATAAATAATATGATGCGAATGTTATTTTTAATTCATGTAAAAAGTTAAAATATAATTTTAACTAATTATTATTTTAAAGATTTGATTTATATTAATTTTTATGCAATATTTATTTGCACTTTTATGGGTCCTTTTTTATAATTTTTTATAATTTTTTTGTCACCTGATTGTTAAAATTAACTTTTTTTATGGTGATCTGCCTACTGCATCATTTTAAATATTGAAAGGCAAAATTGCACCACATGAAAGTTTAAAATAATACATACTCATGAATGAATAGTTAAAGTACAAAAATGTCCTTTAATCTCTAAATAAAGTCATCTAAAATAATTTATACATAAGTTGATTAAATAGTAAACATTGTAAATTAAAAAAAATTACATAAAAGCACTCATAAAATTACAATAGAAGTACCTTATATGGAAATTAATATCAATATGTATCCTAAATTACATGAAAAATGATATAATACAAATGTTATTTCTTACAAATGTAAAAATGTAAAAATACATTTTTGATAAACTATTATTTTAAGGATTTAATCGATATTAATTTTTTATAGGGTACTTTTTTCAATTTTATGGGTGCTTTTTTTTTAATTTTTAGGTATTTTTTTTTATTTTTTTAATTATCAAAGTTAATTTTTTTATCAATAAAGTGCTCAATGCACCATTTCAAATATTAAAAGGCAAAATTGCACCATATAAAAATTAGGAAAGTAGATACTTTTGAGTGAATAATTGAAGGTAAAAATGCTCTTTAACTCTTAAATAAAAGTCATCTAAAATAATTTACAGTACTATCATCATTATTATATATATAATTAAACCTAGTAGCGCACAAGAAATATTTGAAACAACACCTGAGGACAAAGCAGTCTCCAAACTCACTCAGAAGTTATTATTTGCTGAAACCACAAACGAAACACAACGCAAAATAAATAAGGCAGATCATAAAACCACAAACGAAACACAACGCAAAATAAATAAGGCAGATCATAAAACCACAAAAGAAACACAACACCGAAATACACAACGCAAATCATAAAAAGCACATAGACAATGGTGATGCCTCAGTTATGTGCTTTTACACACACACACACACACACATGCGTCTATGTAATATGTTTAGCTAAAGAGGTGGTGGTGGTGCTTGGCATGAACCTCCTCATCCTCCTTCGACTAATTTCCAGAGACTTCATCATCATTTTTAATTTTTGTGGGTAGATGTCTCCGTCGTCTCCTCATGTTTCTTTGTCTTATGGGGAGGTTGCTATTCTTGCTTTTTCTCGTCTGTGGGCTTCTAATGCTACATTTTTTCAAAGATTCTTCAATCAATATCAATCCACACACACACACAACATAAAATTTAAAGAAAAATTAATTTTTTAATCCTTTAACTTTTAACTCACTTATAACTCAGTCCATCAATTATGACTTACTGCGACTCAATCTTTCAACTATAAATCCTTGCGACTCAATCCCTCAACTTTTGATTCACTTAAAATTCGATGCCCTTAACTTTTGATTCACTTATAATTTGATGGTTATTTTTTTAATTTTTTTAAAAAAATTTCTTATCAAATAAGAGGGATAAAATACCCTTAACTTTTGATTCACTTATAATTTCTTATCATATATTATTCTAAAATACCCTCCTTTTGCTCATTGATGTGAGATATAAGCTAACATGAAAAAAAAATTAACAAAAGTTTAGGGATTAATTTGTAAGTGATTCAAAAGTTGAGGGACTAAGTTGTGAGCGAGTCATAATTGAGGGACTGAGTCACAGAGAGTTATAGTTGAGAGACTGAGTTACAAGTGAATTAAAAGTTGGAGGATTAAAAGATTAATTTTTTTTAAAATTTATAATGAGTTATATTATTTACAAACTAAATGTAAATAATAATGAAATTAATTATACCTCCTCTTTTTTCTCGTCCCGGCCTGCATGATGTGGGACTCTCTTGCTGCTTCATCAGCGTACGTGTAAATAATAAGAAAAAGATGAAGATGAAGATGAAGAGACTTGTTTGTGTCTGTGTATATGTGGACGATAGATTGTAAGGTCTATTTATAATTGGCCTTTGTGTTGGGCAAGTGTGATTGGTCACAGTCAGAGAAAAGGGGATGGAGATTATTACATTTGGATGGGTCCTCCACCATGGTTGATGATTTTGATTTTCTATATAAAAAATAAATAAATAAGCCTATTTATTTGACAACCAATTTGTCCACAATGGGTGCTTTTTTTCAAAAGGAAAACATATGGCATGCTTTAATTATTCGTTAATTGATATTTTCAGCCTCTTAAAATATTTTAATTTAACTACACTATATTACTAGCCAAAAAGTTCATGATAAAAAATTTAAAATCCACTTGTCTTGTTTTAATTAGATAAAAGTGTTGAACCATTTGTTTTGATGATAACAAAATTAAGAGGAATGAGTTGGTTACTTGTGCAGAAATACAATATCATGAATCAAGTGAACAAAACCTCAAGAATGAAAAGTGAGCATGAAGAAGCTATTATGAGAGTCATCATATGCATGCTACACTCAAGAATGAAGATCAAGATAAGATTTGGTATAATAGGTTTACTTTATTTATTCTTCTCTTAGATATCTTTGTAACAACTATTGCGAGCTAAAAATATAGGTTTGAATATGATATGAATGCATGATCTAGAAAGTTACATACTCATAAGTCCTTTAAGCTTAACTGTCTCATCCAAACTTGGATAAGAAGTGGCCCAAGCTTGTTTGATGGTTGTTGGCATGCACTTTGATTCACATTATTTCATTCACACTTTGATTGTAAGTGTGTCCCACGAGTGATTGATCATCTTTTGTACATGTAGGACTTAAAGGATCGCATTCAAGCTTAGACCATAAATGGACATTACTTGAATTAAAGAGTTAGAAGTGAAGATATAGCACTGTGTACTGATTTATGCTTGAATATCTCTGTGTCCACGCTTGAATAGCAAGGAAGTGTGGAAAAATGTCTTGATTAAGCTTTTGTGATCTAATTCAAGCTTGAATGTTATTTTCCCTATGTTTGATTGATCCTAAGTGTTAACTTAAGTTATGCCTAAGAAGCAATCCACGCTTGAATTTTGCAAAATCCATGCTTAAATGGATGATTCCCTTATAACCTTCAAGCCTAACTTAGAATGAACCTTAGAACTAAAAAAGCTATCCAAGCTTGGTTCAAAGATTGCCTAAGCGTGATTTTCATCACAGAGAGGCAAAGTGCCTTCGTACACTCATCGACACTTAGTACTCAAATTACCCATACATGATTGAACTCACATAGAAGCTTGTTGCTTCATAACACATCATTCACGCTTACCCATGCTTGAATCATTGAAATGATTAGTGAGTAAAAGAGAAGAAAGCTCATCCACACGTGAATCATGCTTGTCCACACTTGAATGAGTGTTCTGACAACATTTAATGCACTTCATGGAAAAAAGTATTTTCTATGTCATAGATCACTTCAGCATGTCTCCAATGGCTATAATATGCCTTGAAAGGGTTCTAACAGTTTAAAAATCATTTATCCATATACAGGATCTCACTTTAGTGAGTTGGTACATATTAAGAGAGATTTAAGAGTCATGCATTCAATTCTTACCTATTATTCTGTGTTCATGTGAAAAAGAGCTATTAGCATGTTCTTAGGTGAAAATAGTAATATCTACTCTTAAAGAGAGTTTTATTGAGTTCCTAAATTGTTTCCCATCATCTCTGTGATAAAGAATACATCAGGAAGAAATCAATCTCTATTGTAAAAGAGATTCAAGGGTGGTCTTTCCCTTGGTTGCAAAGAGAATTTTCTTTGTAAGATTTAAAGAGTGTTCACTATCTTGAAATGAAAAATTAAGAGACTTACTGGTGCATTAAGATACCTTATAAACAGCTCATAAGTACCCTTAAAAGCTTGTGGTTTGTAATATGGTGGCAAGCACCTATTGAAGCTTGTAAATATAGTAGAAAATCTCAAGTGAGAGCTGGGAACTGGATGCAAACCAAGTGATTAGGCTGAATCAGGATAAATCTATATGCAATATTTCTATCCTTACACTTTTACATTTAGCTCATTTACTTTATACACTCTCTCTTGGTATTTGTGTACTAAAGTATTTAAATCCTCCAAGTACTTATTTTTACACCTGAACTGGTTTGTTCTCTATTTTGAAAAGTATTTTGTAAACTTATTTATACTAATTATTTGTTCAAAACAATTTTGATAAATTCTTTGATTTGATTCAAATTTACATTTGTACTTGAAATCTTTTTTTACATCTCTATTGAAGTGTTTTGATAATGTTTGCAGCAAAAGTATTTTAGTGTTTCACTGATTTATCTTGCTAAAACTTCTACTTGCAATTTGAACTTTACATAACTTTGCAAAAAGTTTGATCTAATTGAAAAACTCCCAAACACATAATTACACTCTTTTTTTGGGTGTTATTGTCTGATCTTACAAAAAATATGCCAAGTATATAAATCTAATTAGTACCCAAGTCTTTTCCTAGTATGCTAAGTATATAGTTAAGCCTAATCCTAACACTCTCTAGTTTTGGGCTGACCTGTATACTTGAATTATCAAATTATTTTTCATTTAAAAAAATGTAATTTAGAATTAATTATTTTTATTACTATAAAAATATAAAATATAATTTTTCTATATTTAAAAAAATCAAAGTTTTGTTTGGGTAATAAGGCAAGCCCAACGGACCGGTCTTGACCCAATTTTTTGGGGCCTACTAGCCAACTTGAATAGGCCAAACATTGAAAATATGTCATTTTATTATGCCTGACTCTAAATTTTTTTGGAATGGTTGTTAGGCTTGATACAAATTATCAATTCTATCTAGAAGTTGGAGCTTTTACTTTATACCTTTGGGAGCAAGCCATAGGACCTATTATTTGGATTTATATGGTTGGATATTTAAAAGATATGATGCATTTCACTTTTTTTCTTTAATAACTCCCAAAAGACAGCAATGTATGTTAATGAGATCTAAAGTAAAGTGATGAGATCTATATATATATATACACACACACACATATACACATATATGGGTGTGTGTGTGTATATATATATAATGAAGAATGACAAATAAATCTTTAAGGACTAATTTGACATACTTTTTTTTAAATTACATATCTAACTTTTAGTAAAAAATAGAAAGCATAGTTAATGTTAATATATAAACTGAAGTTATTAATAACAAAGATAAAATTATTAATATATACATCGTTGTTGTCAGTTTATCTATGCAATAGTAAGTACACATCTTAAAAAAGTAATAACTTTAACTCAATAATTAACAATAGGTATTAACAATATAGGTGTTCATAACTTTAGTTTATTTATACAATATCCTATATTAACAATGTTACTTTCTTTGTTAACAACTTTAATTTAAGTTTTAACAACTATATTTTCTATTATTTTGTAGAGGGCCATAAATGTAATTTAATAAAAAATTTATGTTAGATAAGTTCTTGAAAATTTCAAAATAATTATCACATTCTGTGATACTTTTTTGATATTTACCTATTTTATGGGATAGTGGGGTATTTTGCTAAAGATTTTTTTTTATATACTAACTAGAAATAAAAATTAACCTACACTACCATAGAAAAGGTCAAATAAGACACCCTACATTTGACGGTTGTTAGAGAAAAATTACGAATAAAAAAGATAGAGAATACGTGATAGTTGTTACGAAACAACCATTAAGTATTTAAAAATATACTTGATGGTCATTAGGAAGGAACCATCCAATATATATTTTATCTTAATTTTTGTTGAATATATATATATATATATATATTTGACGCTTGTATAGGAAAAACTGTCAAACATATAAAGTCTATATTTGACGGTTATCATGAAACAAGCATCAAATAATCAATAATAATAAAATTATTTAAAAAATATTAATATTTGACAATTGTTTTGATATAACCATCAAACGTAGGCTTTATATATCGACATTTACCACAAAACAAGCATAAAAAAATATATAATATTTGAAGATTATTTTAAAATAACTATCAAGTATTATAATTTAAATCTGCTAATTAAATAGTCATTTTTGCACGATTTAGGACAATTCCTTCTCGGTTTTCTCTCTGTAATAGTCTTCAAAAACCCATTTCTACCTTTGAATCATCATTTCGCACCCAAAACAACAAAGATTTGGTGGGTTTTGGTCGGTTCACAAATAATCAAGCTTGGGCATTTGTTTTCATCTTTGTGGGTCTTCATCCGTGGGTTCTTGTCTCCCCCCCCCCCCTCTTGATGTTTTCTTTGCACATTGAGATTGGTTCTTACTTTCTCCACCTTGAATCATTGTTTGAGAATGTTAATTATGGATTTTGATTTCAAACCTGAATTTTTTGACTCCGTGGGTCTATTCTTGTTACTAGGTGTTGTTAGTGTTGATTGTGAGGTGATTTTGAGTGCTCTGAAATTTTTTTTTAGTTAGTTAATCTTACTATTAATTTGAAAGTTAAATTGGATATCTCCATTATTTTTTCATTCATTCCATTACTTTCTTGGTGTTTTTTACTGTTAAATAGATTAAATTTATGTTGTTATTGCTGAGTATTGTTGAAAATTGGTTGTTTATTGTTGTGTTGAGTAGAATAGAATTTTTAAGATTAAAATTTAGAATGAAGTGAGGACATAAAACCCAGGAAATATACATTTTTATGCTCTTATATTGTCAAAAATTTAGAATTTTTAGAATTAAAATTTTTAAGCTTCTCAATAGTTGAGGGGTATTACCTAAAAACCATCAAGTAAGGCAATCATTATTAACCATCAAGTAATGG
Source organism: Prosopis cineraria (assembly GCF_029017545.1). Taxonomy (NCBI): domain Eukaryota; kingdom Viridiplantae; phylum Streptophyta; class Magnoliopsida; order Fabales; family Fabaceae; genus Prosopis; species Prosopis cineraria. The sequence continues at coordinate 14,373,960 of NW_026555332.1, read as the reverse complement.
GCCTTTACATGAAGTCCTTTTACTTGATGATTATTAACTATTTAGTGTAGCAAAAAATAACTGTCATGTGAGGAGGTATTCTCTGGTGGTGGTCTTTCAATTAAAAAAAAAAAAATTTGTCTATTTCATTTTTTTTCCCACTTTTTTGCTTGTCTATGGACATTATTTTGGTGTGCATCTTTATGCGAAATTTTGGCTTAATAAAATGTGACTCTCATATCCACTAAAAAAGATTTAAAAGTTAAAGACCCGTGGTTGTCATGAAAATTGCTATCATTAATTTTATTTGCAATGACAATAAAAGCCGTGCTAAAAGTATACAATCAGCAATGATAAATGTCACCACATAAAGGAGCTGTAATATCCTAAATTTTTAGTCTTTGGATTAAGGGGACTAATCAAGGTTAATTAAATAAAAATTGAGCTTTGATTTATGTGAGTATTGTTAGGAATAGCTAATAGACCTATTAAATTTATTTACAACCTTTGGATTAGGTCCAGAAGTATTTTGGGCTACCTAAACTCAAATTAGTGGGCTAAAATGTATAGAACTACTGAGTTTTTCTATGCCATCCGTCGCGATGGAGGCGCCATACACCAATATAGATGGTCAAAAATTTTGAATATCAACAACGTGCTCTCTTGCTGGAAATAGAGAAAGAAAGAGATATTGAGAGGCAGCAACAGAGGAGGGGCTGGTCTCTCTTAGCAGCTTAGACGACAGGCTTGTCTTTGTAAATGCACTATACTTCAAAGGGACATGGAATGACAAATTTAATTCATCAAAAATTCAAAGACTATGATTTCCATCTTGGATGTGGGAACATAGTGAAAGCTCCTTTCATGACGAGCAAGAAGGATCAGGATATAAAAGTTTGTGATGGTTTCAAAGTCCTAGGTCTCTCTTATAGGAGAAGTGAAATTATAAGCGTAGGTTCACCATGTATGTGTTTCTTCCAGATTATGTACATTGATGACCTGCTTTCATTGGATGAGAAGATTGGTTCACAATCTGGCTTCTTGGAACCAACTTCCTCAAACCCTAGTTGAAGTAGGTGAGCTCAAGATCCCAAAATTTTAAGATTTCTTGTGAGGTGACAGCTTCTGAACTATTGGGGGAACTAGCTAGGGTTAACATTGACAGGAAGAGAAGCAACAGAAGTGGCAGATTCTATTATTGATGGTGAAAATCTATATGTTTCAAGCATGTTTCAAAAGGCATTCATTGAAGTAAATGAAGGCGCAACAAAAGCTGGAGCAGCCACTGCCATGGCGTGTGCGAGTTGTGCAGCAAATTTCAAGCCTCCTCCTAAATTACACTTTGTGGCTGATCACCCTTTTCTCTTTCTAGTCAGGGAACAAAGAACTAGAGCCTTGTTGTTTGTTGGCCACGTGCTCAATCCTCTTGCAGACTAATAACATTAGTTTAATGAGCTATATTCCTTAGGTTCTTACTCTTTGCATCCATGCTATTTTGCAAGCTCTTTATTTTTTGGGTATACAAAAATTTATAAAGTTACATAAAAGCACTCATAAAATTACATATAAATATCCTATATGAAAATTAATATCAATTAGGTATCTTAAATTATATATAAATAATAGGATACAAATATTATTTCTTACCTACATAAAAGGTCAAAATACAATTTTGGCCAACTATTATTTTAAAGACTTAATCAAAATTAATATTTTTATAGGATATCTATTTACAATTTTATGGGTCCTTTTTTTGTAAGGTTTCTAGCCATTTTTTGTAATTTTTTTGGCTAACTATGAGCTGTTAAAGTTAATTTTTTTAACGACAAGATGCCCAGTGCACCATTTCAAATGCTGAAGGGTAAAATTGTACCATATAAAAATTTAAGATAGTAAATACTCCTGAACGAATAGATAAAATGCAAAAATATCCTTTAACCTTTAAATAAAGTCATCTAAAATAGTTTACAATATTATCATCATTATAATATATATATATATATATATATATATAAAACTAGTAGCGCACAAGAGATATGTGAAACAACACCTTGAGATAAAACATTCTCTAAACTCACTCAGAAGTTATTATTTGCTGAAACCACAAACAAAACACAACACAGAATACATAAGGAAAATCAAAACAAAACACATAAATACACAAGGCAAATCATAAAAAGCACTTAGTGATGCCTCAGTGATGTGCTTTTACATACATACATAAATGCACACACATATATGCATGCACATGCGTTATGTAACATATTTAGGCAAAGAGATGGTGAAGCTTCTTGCCATGAACCTCCTCATCCTCCTTCGACCAATTTCGAGGAGCCTTACTTGTTCTCGTCAGGTTTCTTTTTCTCATTGGGATTTTGTTATTCGGGCGGGTTTGGCTTATGTGGGCCCGTCTGAGGCTAAAATTAATTTACAATAACATTATCATTATCATAGATATAATTAAACCTGGTAGCATAAGAGATATGTGAAACATCACCTGGAGAGAAATTAAAAATAACCGATGTCCAAACTCACTCAGAAATTATTATTCACGGAAACCACAAAAGAAACACGACACAAATATGCACCAGGTAAATCATAAAAAGCAGATAGACAATGGTGCGCGGCCTCCATGGTGGACTCGATTTCAGCACCGTCGTGGTCAGCACCAAAACATTGCCGTTTGGCAGTGTTGTTGTTGTTGTTATTGTTTTACTTTTTTTAAATCACAAATTCATCATAATAATAATAATAAATAAATATTATAAAATTATTATTTAAATATTTAATAAACAAATAAATATTAACTGAGATTGAACTTGAATAGTTTGATTCATTAAAATTTAACTTGAATAGTTCATATATAAAATTTGATATAAACAGTTTAAAATTATACTGAAAAAATTAGAATTGTAATAAAAAATATTTATGTATTGATTTTGCATAGTTGTCTATCTATGAGAAATATATCATTAAAAGTATAGTTGGAAATTAAATATAAATACTTCTCTCAAGAGAAATTTAAATATTAATTTGTTACAGTGTAAGAAACTAGCTCATTTTGTTAGACTCAATTTTCATTTTAAACTCTTTAGATCATTTTTTTTATTTTTTAGTACAGTTCTAAACTATTCAAACTAAAATTTTTATTTGAACTACCCGGGTTTAATTTTAACATCTTAGTATTTATTTGCTTATTAAATATTAAAATAATAATTTTATAATATTTATTTTTTATTATTATAATAAGTTTGTGGTTTGACAAAAGAAAAAAAAAATTAACACTGCCAAACAATAGTATTTTGATACTGAGCATTACACAGCTCATTTTAAGATGAGCACCAAAACTAAATCCATGGTGCGCGCATGTAATATGTTTAGCCAAAGAGATGGTGGGCCATGAGCCTCCTTATCGGCTTACTTGGCTTTTCTTTAACTTTTTTGTGTGAAAATATAATTATTTTTTTAAGAGATTTAATATTAAAAAATATAAATATTTTTAAAATTATAATTAATATATTTTTTAAAAATATTTAAAATAAATAAATTAATTTATGTTTATTTTAAAATAAAATATTATATTAAATAAGAGTAAGTAAAAAAATAATGTTAGTTTAAAAATAATTCACCATTTTATTTGGGATAAATTTTAATTAAAAATGGGAATAGTTTTCAGGAGACGTCTCATCTCCTTTTATTATGATTATGATTATTATTATTATTTGCGGACGCCTTCGTCTCATCATTTTTCTTTGTCTTATTGGAAGGAGATTGTTCATGCTTTTTTTTTTTTTCATCTGTCTTGGGCTTCTTGTACCATACTATTTCAAACATTCAGTCCATCAATATCAATGCGCATATAAAACACAAAATTTATAATGAATTATACTTTCTATAAACTAAATGTAAATAATAATGAAATTTATTATTTCTCCAGAAACCCACCTAATTGTCTTGAATTTGTTGTGCCCATAGAAGATTGATCCGGAGAAAATCATATAAATTTTGTTTCTTATTTGAAAATTAATTTGATATTTTGACCCATCAACTAAAAAAAAGCTTGATGTACGGTATTGACAGTCAACAATTTATTGATAGGGCGAGATATATATTTAATCATTTAACTTTACATAATATTTTATTTTAATTTTTTAATTTTATAAAGTATCTTTTTCAATTCTCCAAACTAATATTGTTAGTTTTATCAAAAAAAATTTTTACATTAAATTTTTAAATATTAATCACAAAACATTTTCAATTGTTGATATATTAAGTTTAATTTTTTTAAAATAAAAATGATTGACATAAAAAATAATTATTTAAAACTAATAGTGTTAGGATTAAATGATTAAAAATATATTTTATAAAAGTAAGAGACTAAAACAAAATCTTATAAAAATTTAAATAATAAAAAGTATACTTTAGTTTTTATTGATATCTTCATATTTAATTACTGTGGATGTTTGAAGTAGAATAAGCCCCGGGGGAAGGAAAGTGAACATGAAAAGTGATAGTAAAACAAATAGCTGAGATTGGATTTGGAACCATGGCATAAATATACTCATTCAATCATGATATGATAATAATTAATTAATTAATTAAATAATTGTAAGAGATTTTATTATATGATATTCAGACAATTACAAATGAAAATTTTTTGGATGAGGCAGTATATGTGGGAAGTATTATTTTTGAAAGAAAATGTATTTTAATAATTTTTAAATGTGAATAAAATTCAATGATAGTTATAATTAAAACATTCATTCAATGAGTGGATTTAAGATATTCATTGGATTCATATCCAAATTATTCTTAATTTACAAAAAGAATAAATTTTAAGTCAACACAGGGCGATCAACCTTTATTGATCTCTGATATAAAAAAAAATGAATTGATCTCAACACAAACAAACGATCAACTATGTATAATAACATAAATAAACACTTCATAAAATTACAAACATATATAACATAAAATTTATAATGAATTATACTAGCTATAAACTAACTATAAATAATTATTAAATTTATTATACCTCCTCTTCTTTCCTTTTTCCCGTATAACTTTTTTGGACATAATTGTAAGTGGATTTAAACCATTCATCGAATTCAAATCTAAATTACTCTTAATTCACAAAAGGCTAAAATATACATTAATCTTTTAACTTTACATAATATTTTATTTTAATTCCTTAACTTTATAAAATATCTTTTTAATCCTTTAACCCTAACATTGTTAGTTTTATCCTAACAAATTTTTACATTAAACTTTCAAATATTAACAAAATATTATCAAATATTAACATATTAAGTTTAATTTTTTCAAAATAATAACTATTAATACAAAAAATAATCATTTGAAACTAATAATGATAATGTTAAAGGATTAAAAAGATATTTTATAAAATTAAAAGACTAAACTAAAATTTTATATAAAATTAATAAATGAAAAATATACTTTAGCCTTCACAAAAAGAATAAATTTTTAGTCAACACAAGGCGATCAACCTTTATAACACACTACAAGTGAAGTAATCTCTGACATTTAAAAAAAAAAAAACAGAGAGAAAGAATTGGTCTCAACACAAACAAACGATCAACTATATACAGTAACGTAAATAAACACTTCCTGATATTGAACAAGATAACATAAAATTCCAAACATATATAACATAAAATTTATAATGAATTATACTGGCTATGAACTAAATGTAAATAATAATTAAATTTATTATACCTCCACTGGTTTCACATGCCCGCGTAATTTTGTTGGGGTCTCCTCTGCCTTCTTCTTATCCTATGTGTATTATCCCAAACATTCTTCCATCAATCCACACATATATGACATAAAATTTATAATGAATTATGCTATTTATAAACTAAAGGGTTAAATATTAATTTAGACCCTAAACTATAGGTTCATGAGCAATTTAAAACTTAAATTTTAAAAAAGTGCATTCTGAACCTTAAACAATTAGAATTGGAACAATTTGACCTCTACTGTTAACTTTCAATAAACATCTGTCAAATTTATTTTAAAAAAATTACACTTTAGACTCCAATTTGACAGACGTTTAAGATTCAAAATATACATTTTTAAAAGTTTAGATTCAAATCGTCTTTAAACCTATACTTTAAGGTCTAAATTGAATATTAATTCTTGGTAATGTTACAAATTTCTCAAGATATGAGAAGAAAGAATTAAAACAAAGTAAATGATGATGATGAAACTATATAAGAGAAGGTTGTAAATTGTAATAATGAGTAAATAAATTTTTGGTGGAGATTATGGTGTGTATGAATGAGACAGTGTCGAGTTGATTATTTTTATTCTTGTTAGGTGGGGTTTTGATAAGCAATTAATAACAATAATAAGAGCGTAACATAATCTTTCACTATAAGCACGCACATTTTCATATTTTTTTCTATTTGTTCTTTAACGTAATGAAATCGCATAATAATATTGGTAAAAAAAATATTATCATTCTTCGCTAGGAATTTAGTTTTTTTTCATAAAATAAATTTCTTTTCATACAGTTTTTTCTCTATCTCTTTATTTATCATAAAGGCATTTAGTTTTGTTTTATAAATTTTTACCTTCATTGATGAATTCAAACCAATAAACTTATACGTTCCTTTAAAATCTTTTTAAAAATTAATATAGTATGCAAAATACACTTTTTTTAGTTACTGTTGAATTATTATTGATCAAAGTATATTTTTTAAAATACAAAAAGGTTAATATACAATTTTGAACCTTGAACTATAGGTCCAAAGGTAATTTAAATCTTAAACTTTTAAAAAAGTATATTCTGAACCGTAAATAATTAAAGTTGGGGCAATTTGACCCCTACCGTTAACTTTCAACAAACTTCTACCAAGTTGGGGCCTAAAATGTAATTTTTTAAAATGAATTTGGTAGACATTTGTTGAAATTTAATGGGTCAAATTGTTTCAACTTTAATTATTTAGAGTTCAGAATATATCATTTTAAAATGTAAGGTTTAAATTGCCCTTGAACTTATAATTCAGGATCCGAATTGATATTTAACCCTAAACTAAAAGTAAATAATAATAAATTTCTTCCATCAAGTCAACACGCACCAACGATCATAAACACTTCCTAATATTAAACAAGATTCAGCAAACAGATCAAACAGTAGGGAAAAGAAACCAAATTAAATTAAATCACATAGAATTAATTAGTAAATAAATTGATTCAAAGTCAAAATGCAAGGGATCAACCACATCCCAGTGACAAGATCCAAAGAAACAGAATAAGAGGAAAGAAAGCAGAATCAATATATATAGATAGTCAATAAAGGGTGATGCTATTTATTATAATTAAATTATAAATTATATAGCAACTTTAGATTCCATATAAAATATGGGATGCACAATTTAATTAAATTAAACAAGAAAAAAGAATTAATTTGAATTCCAAACACACAATTTGTCCATAGGTACTAATTTTTGAATTTTTTTATTTTTATTTTTTTTAATCTTAGACCCTTTTAATTTTTTGAAAACCATTTCTGTTTTTGACTTTATGGCAGCTCAACCCAAATCCAACTTGAAATAACCATAAAAATGAATTTTTTTTATTCAAATTGAGCCATTAACAACTCCAATGGATAATTCAACTAGTCCAACAATCCAATTCACAAAACAATGATGTAGTTTTGACTCACAAACTAGTTAAATTTTAAAAGGAAACAACAATTACTTTGAATAGGAAACACACATGGTGAACCATATCCTAATATAAAACAAGATCAAAAGACTGGTGGGGAATAATTAGAAGAAACAAAAATTAAGAAATTAAAATGAAGCATATATACGAGAGCATAATTAGCACCAGCTTCGGACATACTGCTTCTGGTGTACAATGTTTTTGAACCTATTTAGCCCATTTAGGCCTACTTGAATAAAAGCCTTGGACATTGAAGATGAAGAAACTTGTGTGTATATGTCTATATGTGTATATGGACGATAGATTGGGAGGTCTATTTATAATTGGCCTGTGTCTTGGACAAGCGTGACTGGTCACAGCCAGAGATAAGTGGATGGAGATTATTGTATTTGGATGGGTCCGCCACCATACTTGATGAGTTTTCATATAAATAAATAAATAAGCCAATTTATTTGACAAGGTAATTTGTCCATAATGGCTGCTTTCTTTTAAAAGGAAAACATATGGCATGCTTTACTTATTTGTTAATTGATATTTTCAGCCTCTTAAAAATATTTTAATTTAATTACATTATATTATTAGTGAAAAAATTCATAATAAAAATTTAAAATTCACTTGCCTTGTTTTAATTGGATAAAAGAATGCTGACGGGAATCAAAGGACGAGTCAGAATCTAACATTTAGTATTTTTGATCTATTACAAGACATTGGAGGACTAATGACTAAATCCAAAGCTAAGAGGAGGAAAGAAGTATTGAATTCATTAATTAAATATATCCTACATGATCAAGGAGTCTTAAAGATAAATAAAGTTTTAAAAGATCTAAAAAATGCTTCAAAGATTTGAAGTTTATGCCACAAATATAGAGCAAGAATTTTGAAGTTTCGAAGAACTGCAAAGATATTGAGGACTAGAAATGAAGCAAGAAAGCACAGGGAAAAACTTCAAAGAGATTTAAAATCTTGGAAAGAATTGAACACCAAAACTTTGAAGTTTTGAGAAACTTCAAATATCTAACATTGAAGACTAGAAAATCAAAATGAGAAAGAAAAACTTAGAAGTTTTAGAGAACTTCGAAGATTTGAAGGGAGACTAAAAAAAATATTACAGCTAAAAATTTTGAAGAATTTACAAACTATGAAGTTTTTAAAATGATAGAAGCACAAGACAGCAGATTTTTTTAAACATTCAAAGAAACTTCGAAGAAAACAAATCAACATGAGGCTCCAAGAAACTTCGAAGAAAACAAAATTAAACTTGGAAGTTTTTTTTTTTTTTTTTTTGAGGGGGAGACAAGGAAGAAACTTTGAGATTTGAAAAGCTTGACAAAATGAGATATGGAAAAATTAGAGCCATAAAAGTTTCATCCTTACCATATTTCTAAGAAAATTAACCCATTAAAAACAAAATTTTCTATAACTTTATCATAAGCAAAACTAGGAAAATATATTTCTACAAGGCGCTAAACTATAGGTACGTAATCGCCTGAGACTCTAAAATTATTTTTTAAATAAAAATATATGATTTTAATTAAAAAAATGTTTTTATAACCCCTAAAAAGGGCTCAGACTAGAGCTACTTAGGCTCGTTTTTGTTTTCTTTAATATATATATATATATATACATATATATATATATATATATATCTTTAGGTTAAATTTAGACTTTGGAATACCAATTGAAGCTAGCGTGAGTAATAAAAAGCTTTCATTGTTTAAAGAAGTAGTTATTACGTATTCAAACCTTGGCCCATTTACATGTAGTAATTTATTTAGGAGATATCTACCCATTGCATTTGTATATGAGAACAAAGCATTTGTGTTGTAATTTATTTAGGAGATATCTACCCATTGCATTTGTATATGACAACAAAGCATTTGTGTTTGAGATATCTAAGAAATGTTATCTTATAACATTGAAATGAGAAGTATAATATATGCACATCAATATCTAAATTTAATTATTTCCTGCCTCTGAATCACAAAAAAAAAAATGATAATAATCTTTTTTCATTATAGGAAAAGAAAATAAATGAGTGAAAACTCGTAAATGAAATTAAGTCATGGGATTGGCCCAACATGACACCCATAAACTCCTTTGGATGTATCTACAATATCACAATCACTTTTTTGTATGTGTAAAAAACAAGTTTAAGTGAGTTGAATTTTAGAAGTTCGTTAGAATTAAAGTATGCTTTTAAATGGAAAGAATGTTTATAGAAGTACTTATAAATTATCGACCAATAAAGTCATCACATAGATCATGAAATTTGATCTCACTACATTATAAATTATGAGATAAATTTTTACCAATGGACCAACATTTATTCATAATATCACTGTCATATTTTGGTTGAAAGCCAATTTTACCAACTTTGCAGTGAATTGAGCTTTATGGTTTGTAAGGGGCCCAATCCCTGAATCATAGTTGAGTTTACAGCTAGACCTGCCTTGTACAGCCCACATCGTTTCATTTGTTTAGCTTTGACTGTTATTTTTGACCCAAAAGATAAGAAGGGGGGGGAAGCATATTGTCATGCGAGATCATCTTTTGTATTTTTAAAATCAAAATTTTAGGTGAGTTAGAACTCAAAAATTCACCAAGGTTAGAAAATGCTTCTAAACTTATAGCACTTATAGAGATATTTTAAGATTATCTATCAATAAAGTGATCATATTAACAATAAAATTTGATTCCCTGACTTTATAGGAGATGGCTATATCCTTACAAATTAAACCAACTTTTGTTGGTGAGATCATCTTTAAAAAACATTACTTTTTACAAATTATTTCAATTAAAATTATTTTAGATATAGTTGCTTGTGGAAATGGAAGGCTTGAGAGGTACGGAAGGATTATTAAAGTTGTTTAGTCGGATCTCAATTATATCTCAAGTACTTTCTTTCAAAAGGAAAACATATGATGTGCTTTACTTATTTGTTAATTGATGTTTTTGGAATAAAATATTTTAATTTAATTACATTATATTATTAGCCAAAAAGCATTCATAATAAAATATTTATATCTGTATAAAAATTTAAATGTACACTAAAAAATATTGTTTGTTAGACAAAGTGGAACAATGCATTTATACAGTTACTTTTCTATAAATAGTAAAATATTGTAAATTAAGAAAAATATAAAGTATTATTTATTTAGAAAGAACACTTAATCAAATTAAAGTCCTCCGTGCATATATATGAATTCTTTTATCCTTTTATTTGGTATATAAAACAAATCTCATGGAAACTTATACTTTTATACAATTAATTGATTTAAAATCGGGAATATGGACCAAGATCATCAGATTACCTGCTTAAACCCTTTTTTGGATTTTGGTTTTAAAAATTATGGATTTTTAATATAAAAGTGTTTTTAGGCTTAGTTCATGCAAGTCCAAAAATGGGCTCAAACTTGAGATACTTACATAAGCTCATATTTGTTTTCTTTTTTATCCACTAGTATTGTAGGAGAAAGTAAGGTACGGTCAGTAAATGTAGGCATATCTTCTAGTGAGATTTAAGCATTGATTCATTTTTTTTTTTTAAGAGACTATTGCCTTTCACTAAACTCTACCCCCATTGGTCATATTTTTTTTTCTTTAATTGGCTTAATATATAGTTTTGTTTTTGGATGAAATTTAGACTTTAGAATACCAACTAAAGCTAGTGTAAATAATAAAGGCTTTCATCACTTAAGAAAGTGGTTAGACATCTAAACTCTTACCCTTGTATATGTAACCATTTAATTAAAGGATGTCTATCCATTTCATTTGTATTTGAGAACAGAGCATTTGTTTTCAAGATATGTAAGAAGTGTTATCTTACAAAGTTGAAATGAAACGCATAAGATGCGTGATGTGCACATCAATATTGTTATGAATGTTATAATTAGTATGGATATCCATAACATCCAACATTTCACATTCCATCCATATTGAATGACATTATTCCTCATAACCTTCTAATTGAAAGGTTTCTGATATTTATTTGTTTTGGGCTTCGATTCCTAATTTGATATAACCTTCAATTGTACACTTATATTGTTTAATTCTCTTTTTCATGCACGTGTAACGCTTGGGGTTAGCTTTCAATATTGGAATTCTGTTAATGAAGGTGATGTACACACAATTTCGATAACCTAAAATGAATAGGAATCACTCTTCCTTTATTCACCATTTTTTTAATTATGTTCTTCATCTCCTTTATCTCAATCTTGTATATTCTTCTTATTTTCATAACACATATATCTAAATTTAAACATTTTCTTGCCTCAAAATAAAAAAAAAATCAACTTTTTTTATTATAGGAAAAGAAATAAAAAAAACTTGGAAATGAAATTAAGTCATGATTGCCCTAATGTGGCTCCCATAAACTTCTTTAAAAATCCTTAATATCACCATCATATTTTCTTTTAATTAAAAAAGTTTAAGTGAGTTGGGTTTTGAGAGCACATTAGGAGCTATGTAAGTTCTTAAATTTAAATAATATTTATAAATGTATTCATAGATTATTTACTAATAAAATTTTTACATAAGTAATGGAATTTGATCTCATTGTTTTATAATTTATAAATTAAATTTTTATCAATTAAATTAACCATTACTTGTGACATTACTTTCACATTTTAGGTGAAAGTCAAGTCTGCCAAAATTTGTAGTGAATTGAGCTAAATGGCTAGTAATGGGCCCATGGCTATTGGAAAGTTGGGCTTACAGCTCGTGTATCCCACATCACTTCACACATTGAGCTTTGACCATTATTTTTGACCCAAAAGATAAATGAGAGAGAGAGAGAGAGAGAGAGACCGCTTTTGTCATGCTATTGCTAGGGCCATCTTTAAAAGGTATTACTTTTGACAAATTATTTCAATTAAAGTTACTTTTTTTATTATTTATAGGTATCTCCTATGGAAATGGTAAGGTCTAGGAATCGAGGCTGCAAGATTCGAAGGGGATAGTTGCATGTGGAAATGGGATGGTTTGTGAGGTACAGAACAGTTGTCATCTAGTCGGGTCTCAATTATTTATATCCAAGTGGTTTCTTTCAAAAAGGAAAATATATGGCTTGCTTTACCTGTTTGTGAATTGACATTTTCCACTTCAGTGTTTGGTTTAATCGATCAAAAAAACTAAATCAGTTTATTTTAAAATTTTGAGTTTAAATTATGAAATAAGCAGTAAATATATTAATGATATCTCTAAAGTAGCCGTGAGGCTGTTGTTAAAAATAATAATTTCACACAATAGAGATTCATATTAATTTCAGTGAGAGGTGATAATATTTTAAGTTTTTTAAGATACATAATGATGGAATAAAGAAATTAATATTTTCAGCCTTAATTTTTTTACTTTAATTACAATAAATTATTGGCAAAAAAGTATTCATAATAAAAAATTTATATCAGTTTAAAAATTTAAATATATACTAAAAAATAGTTTTTTTTAGAAAAAGTGGAATAATCCATTTGTATAATTATTTTTCTATAAATAGTAAATATTATAAATTAAAAAAAAGGAGAATGGCATTAAGGGTCTTAAAAACAGATTTTATTGCAATTTAGGCCTAAATGAATCTGATATTGCTCTGCAGGCCTTGGGTGAACTTGCGTGAACCCTCGAAACAACAAAATAGACCATGCACGACACAACATCCACTATATACTAGACTATGTCCACGCATGCTCAACAAAAAGTTCATGCATTTCAAGTATTTTACTAGCCTTGCCTTTAACAAAAATGACTAGGTAGACCATGTACGACACAACATCTACTATACACAAGATGATGTCCATGCGTGCTCAACAAAAAATCTATGCATTTCTAGTATTTCACTAGCCTACGCTGTAACAAAATGACGTTAGGCAGACCATGCACAACACAACATCCACTATGCACAAGACAATGTCCACGCATGCTTAATAGAAAGTCCATGTATTTCCAATATTAAGAAGGATAATTATATCAGATATGAATAATTTCATGTTGGTATTAGCCTGGGTACTAAAACAAGTACTCATATGAAATTTAACATAATATTTCAAGTATGATATTTACAAAAAGTTAGCTACTATATTTAAAGTATCTAACAGTTGCTTCTCTATATACAAATAAAAAATATCTATAATTCTCAATTATCCAAAAAATATTACTTGAAAATGCTTTCATATACATAATTATAGTTGCATATGTACACTAAAGAAGCACACTGTAACTACTTTTCATGCTAGGTTAGGATTCTTGTATGTCTTGCAACTATATCCAGCCTCTCTACATTTTGAATAATGATAAATCTTCTTATCTTGAAAGACTCTATCCTCCTTGTTCATAGCTTTTTAGGAGGACAGTTAGTTGAAGATGGTCACAAGAAAAGAAAATTTGTGATATATTCTCACCTGAAAGTCCATATAATTTCAATTTATCATTATGCTAGGCTTAATAAAATAATAAAATTAGGAAAATAATGCATAGCATAATATTCACTATGCACAATATAAAGTTCATTTATTTTCAATTAAAAATCCATACGATTTTACTTTATCAGTAGGCTAAGCTTAAAAAAATGCACAATTAAGCAAATAATGCACAACACAATATTTACTATACACAACATAAGGTTCATATATTCTCAATTAAAAGTCCATACAATTCTATTTTATTAGTAGGCTAGGCTTAACAAAATGTACAAATAGGCAAATAATGCATAACAATATCCAATATGCACAATATAAGATTCATTTATTTTCAACTAAAAGTCTATATGATTCTACTTTATCAGTAGGCTAGGCTTAACAAAATGCACAAGTAAGCAAACAATGCACAACACAATATTCACTATGCACAACATAAGGTTCATATATTCTCAACTAAAAGTCTATATGATTTTACTTTATCAGTAAGTTAGGCTTAACAAAATGCACAAGTAAACAAACAATGCACAGCATAAGGTTTATATATTCTTAACTAAAGTTCATATAGTTCTACTTTATCAGTAGTAGGTTAGGCTGAACAAAATGCACAAGTAGGCAAACAATCTATAATACAATATCTACTATGCACAACACAAGGTTCATATATTCTCAACTATAATCTTATAAGATTCTAGTTTATCAGTAGGCTAGAATTAACAAAGTGCTCAAGTTAGGCAAACAATGTACAACACAAAATTTACTGTGTACAACACAAGGTTTATATACTCTCAGCTGAAAGTCCATGCGATTTTAGTTTATCAGTAGGCTAGGTTTAACAAAATGCTCAATTTAGCCAAACAATATACAATACAATATCTACTATACAGAACATAAGGTTTATATATTCTCAACTGAAAATCCATGTGATTTCAGTTTATCATTAGGCTAGGCTTTAACAAAAAGCTCAACTTAAACGAATAATATACAACACAATATCCACTATGTACAACAAAAGGTTCATATATTCTTAATTGAAAGTCATATTGTTTTGAACTATCACAGGTTTTGGGTTTCAAGTTCAAAATAAGGAGTACATTATAGCTTCATGATTAGGTGCTAAATAGTCCTATTTTTTTCATGACAAATGCACAAAACCTACAATAATATTATGTTTAGCTAAATTGGTGCAGCAGGCATGAAAAAAATGATATGGATAATAAACAAGGCTTGCAAGATTTTTAAACAAGAGCATCCAAAATATCTTTCCTTTGCCAAAACTACCTCTGAATTAAAGCATGCTGAGTTGTGTGGTTTCATGTTCATTGTGCATAGATAAAACACATCTGAATATGCTGTTTGACTAAAAGTAAAGAATACAATCTCATCGATAAAGCATGTCAACTTCCAAAAACTAGAATGATACAAACTACTACAAGCTAATACAAAGCAAAGATTTATTGTCTATTAGCACAAAGCATAAGTTGAAAGAGGGAAAATTAAATGTTAGCATTCTTTTCTGGTGATATACGAAGTGAGGAAAAATGAGGGAGAGAACTGACGAGAATGCACAATAGGGGAGGAACAAGGAAGAAGAATGAATGGAGAGGAAGATCTCGACTAGCACAGTCCTCCTCCAATGGTAGCAAGGGGCTGAGTTCTAGGGGTCATAGTGATCAACAGCAATCAACAGCAACTCAATGCAAGGAAAGAGATGAAAAATCATGATTTGTGGTTGAAGTATTAATAGCCAAGACTTTTACACTCGTCTATGCTGACGATGGTCAACAATGGTAGATCGATAATTGAAGAAATGAGAAAGAAGAGATAGAATCCATTACTTTAAGTTTTTCACGCAGGTTTTTTGAATTTAAATCAAATAAAGGATAAAATTGTACTTTTGGTCTCAAGAAAATTGGCAATAAAGGCCTCAAGGCTTGCAGAGCAATATCAAATTCATTTAGGCCTAAATTGTAATAAAATCTATTTTTAAAGCCCTTAGTGCCATTCCCTCTTAAAAAAGCATGATGTATTATTTATTTAGGAAAAAAACACTAAATCAAAGTCCCCCCCAACACACGCACACGCACACGCACACACACGAATTATTTTATATAGGGTTAAAATATAATTTTGTCCGTCAACTATTTTTAGATGAGCAGTGTTTCCATCACTATTTAAAAGTTATAAATATTTGTTGACTGTATCTAGTATGACCCACTTTTTATATATCTTTCTAGCTAACATTGAATCAGATCATCATTTCAACTAGACTATGGTATTCTAGTTGTTGAATTGATTTTTGAGTAACCACTTTATGATAGTCTATATATAGGCCTTTTTTTGTTTATAATGCATATGAGAGAATATATTTATTTATGATAGTCAATTTTGTAGATTAATCCACTCAAGACAATTAGAAGCGACCTTTTTCACTTGAAAATGTTGTTTTTATGCTTTTTGTTGGATCAAAAGCTTCTCTTATAGTGTTGTTAGTGTGAATTTATACTTCAACTATTGTCATATTTGTCACTAAATAAAATTAGTGCAAAAATTGAGCTTATTCTCAATATATAGTTCATGACTCGGAATGTTGACAGAGAATATCATGACACAGATAAATGCTTTTCACATGAATATTGAATGTTAAAAAGGATGTGAATGGAATGGCATTAACAAAAAAAAAAAAAAACTTTTCCTTATCTCTCTCTAGTTAACAGATGTTTATGATTTTTGAACTGCGGGCAATAGTGCTTGAATTTAATTAGTTTAAGGTGCACGTTGTTCCTTTACGAATAATTTAATTATGGGCAAAATTTGAACCCATCATTTGGATTTTTGTGTTTTGATTTTTAAAAGAAATGATGAATTTCAAGTTTTTTTATTAATAACTCTCAACTAAACAACGGTGTGTTTATAATTAATATTTAAAGTGAGTATATTATATATATATATATATACTCATTTTGTCTTAATTTATAAGAAATTTTTAGATGAAATTATACATATAAATAAAATTTACTAAATACACTTTACAACATAATTTTTTAAAAAAATTATAAACTTTTAAAAATGTCCTTAATTTAATACTTAATTTGTGAAAAAAATATTAAAGAGAGAATATATAAAAAAGACAACATTGAAAATTGATCATTGATAAAACTTTATTTTGTCAAAATGTTTTATATTTTGAAAAACTAAATCTTTCTCTCTAAACATGTCTTATAATTTAAAATGAAGGGAGTATTATGTATTTATGTGTATAAGTTAAGGGATAGTATGATATTTTTTTTAAAGATTTTGTTTTATATATTAATGCTCAAGTGTCAACAGGAAAAAGGACATGC
The DNA here is from genome assembly GCF_029017545.1 of Prosopis cineraria. Lineage (NCBI taxonomy): Eukaryota > Viridiplantae > Streptophyta > Magnoliopsida > Fabales > Fabaceae > Prosopis > Prosopis cineraria. Next base: position 14,356,538 of record NW_026555332.1, on the reverse strand, counting down.
AAACTGCCTGAAAAAGAATTCCTCGCATGGATGTTAGTCGTCGGTCAGTTCCCTGTAATAATTAAAGATGATCAATATAATTATATAAGTGGATTAAAGCACATTTTGCCCTTCATCTATTCACTCTAAAATATCTAATATTTTAAATTTTTATATAATATAATTTTTTCTTTTAATATTTAAAAATGATACATCAAACACTTTGTTGTTAAAAAAATTACTCATCTTATCCTCTTTATAAGAAACTTTTAATATATTTCATCAACTCTAAGAAAAACCTTACAACTTATTCATTTTATTTAAAAATTTAATAATTTTTCAACTTTGCCCTTATTAAGTATATATGCTTTAACAATATATTTTTTAGCTTTTATAATTAATTGAACCCAATAGTGCACAAGAGATATGAGAAACAACACCTAAAAAGAAAAGTCTCCAAACTCATCACTCAGAAGTTATTATTTGCTGAAACCACAAACGAAACACAACACAAAATTCACAAGGCAAATCATAAAACCGCAAAAGAAACACAACTTAGAAATACACAAGGCAAATCATAAAAAGCACATAGACAATGGTGATGCCTCATTTATGTGCTCTTACATACATACTCCCTCCATTCAAAAATATAAGATATTTTTAACTGAATCTCACCCTCCCATAAAGTATTTACCTATTTTTAAACTAACCTTATCTTTCTATATTTACTTTTATTAAATACCTTATAACAAATATAAAGTCATTATTAATATAGATACTTTTTAAAAAAAGGATAATGATTACACATCAAAAGATTAAAAATACCTTACATTTTTTAACATCCAAATTCTCAAAAATTGCTTTATATTTTTTAACAGAAGAAATACATAAACACACACATATATGCATGCACACGCGTGTATGTAATATGTTTAGTTAAAGAGATGGTGGTGGTGCTTGGCATGAACCTCCTCATCCTCCTTCGACTAACTTGCAGAGACTTCATCATCATTTTAAATTTTTGTCGGTAGACGTCTTCATCGTCTCCTCATGTTTCTTTGTCTCAGGGGAGGACGTTGTTCTTCGGGCTTCCCATGTGGGGGCTTCCCATGCTATATCATTTCAAAGATTCTTCAATCGAATCCACACACACATATTTTCTCTTTTCTTGGCCTGTGTGTTGAACAAGTGTGATTGGTCAGAGTCAGAGATAAGTGGATGGAGATTATTACATTTGGATGGGTCCTCCACCATACTTGATGATGGACACAATCGTTATTGTATAAATAAACAAAAGTTATGAGCAACTGTATTGTTAATACCTATTGTTAATCACTAAGTTGATGTTGCTGCTTTTTAAGATGGAAGCTCAGCGTACTTATTATTGCATAGCCAAACTTTTCTTTTGTTTTTGTTTTTGGTCAAAGCTATAGAATGTTAGCGTTAGGCTTTACTATTAAGTAAAAAATGTTCCGTACAGTGCACAGGTTTAAATAGAAATTCACTTATTTTCAAATATTAAAAAAAAGAAATTGCTTTTTTTTTCTCTTTTTTATTTGTCTATGGACATTATTTTGGTGTGCATGTTAAGAGAAATTTTTGCTTGATAGAATGCGACTCTCATATCCACTAAAAAAATTTACTTTCAATAATGACTTTTATTTTCACTAAAAGTTGAAAAGTCATGATCACCACAAAAGTTGCTATCATTGATTTTATATAAAAGCTAAGTCACTACTATATATAATTATACAATGGTAGTAACAAATGCCAAAGCAGAAAGGAATAATTTTCATCACCAAAAAATATTCATTATTAAAAATTAAGAATTAACGGTAGTAAATGTTGCCAAAAAAACTATCAATTAGTAGTGATTATTTTGTCATCCTCAAAAGTTGAACATTAGCGATGGCATTTGCCGTTGCCAAAGAGTAATACAATGAATTTGCCATATGTTATCATGTCACATTATATTTCTATTTCATAAATTTGCTCCTCCATGGTTCAAAGCCATGACTTCTTTTATTTGTGTCCCATCATATTGTCATTGAGATGGAATAAACTTACAGTCTATTATTACATAATTATATATATATATATATTATTAAGCTAAACAAACACACACTCACATAAATAGACAACATTTGTTATATATGTAATTCAATTACACACATATATCTTAGATATTAAATATTATAAAATATTATTACTATCATTAAATACTTCAAAGTACTTTTTCAATTTATTAAAATTTTGAATCATAATATTTATTTTAATTTTTTTGTACTTCTTGAGATTATTGTATTATTCATTTTAATATTCATATTTATAATCATAATATATAAAAAATATTTAAGAATGAATAAAAAATATAGATGATGATACATTAGATAATAATTATTTTAGGCCAATGTGAAAATTAAGGTTTAGCATTTTTTTTTAATATACAAAGCGACGATACAATTGAAAATAAACGAAATATTTTGGTAGGCGAGGGGCCTAGGAATCCAGGCAGCAAGATTCGGAGAGAAACATGTTTGATTGGGTTGGACTTGGAATAGTGGATAGTTGCTTGTCGAAATGGAAGACTTGAGAGGTACAAAAGGGCTGTCGTTTTGTCGGATCGGATCTCAATTATATCTAAAGTGTTTTCTTTCAAAAAGGAAAACATATGGTGTGCTTTACTTATTTGTTAATTGATATTTTCAGCCATAAAAATATTTTAATTTAATTACAATATATTATTAGCAAAAAAGTATTCATAAAAAAATTAAATATATACTAAAAAATATTGTTTGTTAGACAAAGTGGAACAATCCATTTGTATAATTATTTTTCTATAAATAGTAAATATTGTACATTAAAAAAAACATGGGGCGTTATTTATTTAGAAAGAACACTCAATCAAATTAAAGTCCTCCATGTAGATATATGAATTATTTTATCCCTTTTATTTGATATATATGGTCCACCTAAAAGTTGGAGCTTTCACTTTATGTAGGTCGGGGAGCAAGCTCAATAGGACCCATCATTCGGATTTTTGTGGTTTGATTTTTAAAGGGAAAATGATAGAAAATTTATCCTGAAATATACCCAATGAGATTGAGATTTCTTAAAATATTATAATTTTTTTCATATTTTTAAAGACTTTTTTGACAATAATAATTTTTAGTGAAATAACTAAAATTTTTCTAATTTAAATTAAAGTATTAATTGCTTATTTTATTTTAATCATTATTAAAAAAAGTAGTATTATTTATATTAAACTAGTTATGGATATTTACAACATTTAAACATTTTGCATTGAAGAAGTTGTAATTGTTTGTTCAGTTATAGTCATTTCTAAAAGGAAATAGTTATTACTTAAAGTAAATTAAAGTAGTCATTGATATAAATTTTTTTTAAGGCTAAAGCTGTTACTTTTTATTTAAAATTGGGATTACTATAGTCATTTCACCAAAAATTATTAATGTCAAAAAGGTTTATAAAGACTTAAGAGGAATTATGACATGTTATATGACCTTAATGTCATTTATACATTTCAAGAGATTTTTTTTACCATTTTCCCATTTTTAAAAGATATAATGAATTTTAATTTTTTTTTAATAGCTAAGGACTAGATAGTCATGTGTTTAAATTAGGATCTATAGTGAAGATAGATATGTATATACATATATTCCCTTCATTCAAATTTATAATACACTTTTAAACAAAATCACATATATAAATAAATCTTATTAAATATACTTTATAATATTATTTTCTCAAAATAAAAATAGAAACTTTTAAAAATACCTTTCATTTAATATTTTATTTATGAAAAAATAATAAAGAGAGAGAATATATTAAAAAGGTAAGATTAAAAAGTATCATTAATGAAATCTTATTTTTATTAAAGTATCTTATATTTTGAAATACCAAATCTCTCCTAAAATGTCTTATAATTTGAGATTGAGGAAATATTATGTTTATAACTTAAGGGATAGTGTGATATTTTTTAAAAATTTTACTTTATATATTAATACTCGAGTGTCAGCAAGAAAAAGGGTAAGCAAACAGCTTGAAAAAATATTAATGAGCATAGTGTAAGAAATAACATGATAAGTGGATGTCCATAATTCCATAGCTTTTTAAAATTCCATCTCTTGGTTCATGTCATCATATCATATAGCTCTTAAATAGATGATTTTTTTAATATTTATTCCTATAATCCCTAATGATTTCATGTCATTGCATAATGTAGAATACTTCTATATATGAAATTGTAACTCTTGGGTAGACAGTTGGAGGTCTATAAATAAGGGCTTAGTATAAAACATTGTAAGCGCATTAAAATCTACATGAATGTGAATGCTCCTCATTTCCTTTCTTTACATTTCTCTCTTGCTTCTATTATACTATTCATATTTCCTTATACTTTTGTAACATGATACTAGTACAACACTCAACCAAATTAGTTCATGATGTAAATTCAAAGAATTTTTTATTAATGCTTGTTGATTTTTGTTCATGGCATAAAGATGATTAATAGAAATTTTAAAAAAATATTTAGAGGTAAACAAATTAGTAGGAGATGATTATTAAATCTAACTTAAGATATAATTCTAAATTAAAATTTAAAAAAATTAAAATTAATTAATTAATTAAAAAAACTATTAAATTATTATTATTATTATTATTAAAAAAGGAAAAAGGTATAAAGAAAACAAACAAACAAAAGAAAGAAGAGGAAGAGAAGCTTTCGGCGGGAAATGATTACCTATACATATAATAATAAAAAAAAAGGAGAGAGGAAAGAGGAAAATTTAAAAAAAAAAATTGTGGGATCCACTCTTTATTTTAAAACCAACCTACGTTTTTCATTTCTCTCCTCTCTTCTTCATTCTTTCTTGCGCAACACAGAGAGCGAAAACAGAGACGGCGAGCGCGACACCTGCGACATAGCTGATTTAGAAGGTTAAGCTCCATATTAGGATATTTCATATGAGATTTTAAGTATTCTAAGACTAGGTAAGTGTTCTAAAAATTTTTCTTAGTCATCATTTCTCTTTGGTTTCTAATTTTGTGGTGGTAGAAAATTTAAGATCTGGAAGAGGGATGAATTTATGTTGAATAAATATGGTTTTGAGGTTGTTAGTAGTGTAATAAATATTCTAGAGTATTATTTTCTTGATAGAATTGGAATTTGAGGCATTTAAGTTTATTTTTAGATCCCTATGGGTAGATTTTTGGTTAGATCTGAAAATATAAATTGATTTGTTGATATTTAGATGATTGTTTGAGATAAGAAATAGATTATTATGGCTATAGAATAATGATTCTAGGCTTGAAATCAAGTTTGTAATTTTTTGGGTATTTTTATGTGTAAATTTTTGGAATAAAAAGAGAAATTTTAATATTAGAAAAATATTTGAATGAAATTATTGTGAAGGAGACTATTGAACCAAGTAGATAGGTTCAAATACATGAAATTAAATTTTAAAATTTAAGAGACTAAGACTAATTTCTTAAAAAAATAAATAAATAATAAATATAAAATAAAATAAAATAAATACTTAGGTTTTAGAGTATGAATGAAAATTATGTTAATAATATTATTGACACATTGGGATATAATCAATTGTAGATTAATTTTTTTTGACACCATTTAAGCTTTGGAAAGCTTTGGAAGTGTTGTAACTTGAGGGGTAACCTTTGACCTCTCAAAGGTTGAGGTAACCGGAAAAAATCTATTTTATGCATTTGTATGTTAATTAATTAATTATGTTAGTGAAACAAAAGAATATATATATATATATATATATTTTTGAAATAATTGTTTGTAATACATGTGACTTTGTTGAGACTCTATGACTTGTGACCAAGTTAATTATGACTTGGTGTGAGTAATGAGATTGATGGTTGATGATTATGTATACACTCTTGGTTATAAGTTGTGGATTGTGCACAGTGATGAATTGTATGAGCATGTTGAGTTTTATATGATGCTAATATAGTTTTGTATGATAATATAAAAATTGATGCAAGAGGCATGATTGAAATATGATGATTCTTGATGTTTGTTGAGCAAGAAAGTTGATGAGCATGTGGGATAATTTTGAAAAATATATATGAGTTTTTGAAATGCATTTTATTATGAGCATGATCATATGGCGGGAGTTCGCCTTAGTGAAGGAGTTAGCGGTTATGCAAAATCCATATGGTACTTAGCTATTAATCGATAATCCTAGGGGTTATAGCCGCTACTTATCTTGTAAGGTACTGTAGCATTGTTCCTATTAAGGGACTTGACCCTACTGGCCTACCTGGAGTTTTGGGTAGAGCTAGTTTTGGGTATGACACCCCGTAGTGTGTGATTTGGGGGAAACTGTGTTCATAAGTGAGTAAGGTAACCCTAGCCCAATAGCCCCTCATGATATGATTAACGCTTTGGGTAGTCTCACCACATGGACGAACCCTTTCGATTATTGGCCCACGGATTTCATGTCAGAGGAAATAAGGGGGGATATAAGGAAGAGATCGATCATGCATATTATTACTATCATGCCATTTGAGTGATTGATGGCTATGTTGAGAATATGATTATAATTGTAGAAATGAGAACATGTAGTAATTATGCGAATAATGTATATGTAGTTATTTGTGCAAATCTTGTACTTGACTTTATTCCTGAAATTATTCACATGAGTTAAATGTTAATGTGATTAACATGTTATTAATATGATTATTTAAATGGTCACTTTAACTAATTTATTAGCCACTTGCATTCATGATTAATTACCATACATTTGTACAACTTAGATGTACCTTGGTTACTGAGTGGTTGTACTCACCCCTCTCTTTTAACATATTACAGGAGCTAGCTCATTTGAGAAGAACAGAGGAAAGGAGCATTAGACTAAGTGATAATAATCACTTCTGTAGGCCTCTCTCCTTTTATGTTGATATGTGTATTTAGTTTATGATATTGTCAATTAGGATAATATATTCTTGATCCACTTGTACTATGGATTTTGTGTCGGATAGAAAGACATTTTGGGCCCTTGAGAATATATTTTGATGTTTGTGTTATATTAATGGGCCAAAATATTTGTGCAAGTAAAAAAAATTAGTTATTATCATGCTTCCGCATATGTTTAATTGAATGATATGAATTCTTAAAATATTTTAAGAACTTGGGATCCCTTTGTATTAGGACGCCCATTACATGATTTGTCTAAATGGAGTAGTAAAAATTTGTAAATTTATTTAGAAGGAATGATGACCGTTCCAATTCAAGGGTGTCAATTTTATTTTTTCATGGCTAATCGGAGATTCACAATGAGCCATAAGAATTTATCTTATTTTATTCTTACTTTGTGTCATTCTTATATTTTATATTTTTTCATTTAAAAGTTCAAGTTTTATTATTATATGTTTGTGATAATTAATTTGATATCTATTAATATTTTAAATTCATGTTATTAAATGGCAGGAAGCCATAACACTCTTGATCTTGTAATTAAATGGTTAAAAGCCATGTCACTTTTGATAATGGTCTTTTGTAAAAGAGACCACTTTGTGTTTCCAATAAATATTACAAAAAAATTGTTGCTACTAATATTATAGTCCTAAAAACTAGTGATTCAAACATTTTGTCGCAAAAAAAGAAAAAAAAAAAAAAGAAGCTTTGATAGCTTTGAAGAATATTTTCGCTATACTTATGAGGACTAATAATAGCCCATAAAGAATTATGTCACAAAAAATAGTAGTCCTAAGAATTAATTAGCATATTTATTTATTTTGTTATGATCACATATGGTCAACACCTAAATTGAGAATTAAAAGGCAATAATGTCTTGTCATGTATAATTAAATAATGATATTTGGCCATCGTTATTAAAATTATGAGCAATGATTACATTATGCCCAGAAGCCATTCAAGCAAATGAGTATTAGTATGTGTTTAGATTTAAAAATTTATAATTGAGGTTACATTATAACTGAGATTAGCAAATTAAAATTAGAGAAAAAATTAGTTAATGTAACATGATTTATATTTGGATATCTTTTTTTTAGAAGTTAGTTAGATAAATTAAAATTTATTTGGATGATTTAATTTAAAAGCCAATTGAAATGTTTAATAATAAAAACAATCATAATTTTTTTGTATATATTTTTTGACTAAAAATATTAAATTTAAAATTACAACTAATAAGTAAAGAATTATAATACTCCTTGACTATATCAAAAAAAAAAATCATTCTATATGCTAAAAAAATGGTCTACAAGTCTGAAGCGATAAAGAGAAGGAAGAAGACTCGTGGCAAAGGCAAAGCAAGAGTGACGATGGTGAGCTTAGCAGTGACTTGGACAAGTGACTAGGGATGACCATCAACTAGTGATGCCCAGCGACTAAGGACGACTAATGACAAATGATGACTATAGCAACATCAAACACATACTCCCAGGCACAAGGTGGAGAAAAGAAGCTAAGAGAGGCTAAGAAAGAGTGAATGAGAATGCGAGAGAAACTAAGAGAGACTCAAAAAGAAGGCCAAGGTGTAAGGGTGACTGCCGCTGGTAAGTCATGAGTTCGTAACCGTGAGCGAGAGTGAGAGAGAGTACTCAAACTTGAAAAAGAAGAAGAAGAAGAAGAAGGCTGAGGTTGAGGGCTGAGGCCGTAAGGGTGATTGGTGTGGTGAGCCTAAACCATGCCATGAGTGACAATCATGACTCTACGATAAAAAGACTAATAGTGCAACTATGCAAGGGATGGAGAAAGTAGACATCGAGACCTCAGAGTATGACTATGCAAGCAATATATCAACATTGATGCTAACGTTAATGCAAAAGCCAGGTCTGATGGCTTTGAAGAAAAAGTTTATTTTGACCTTAGCTAAGGTTAAAATATTTTACTTATCCAAACATATGTTTTTAGCTTTTTTACATCTTAACCTCAGCTAGTTTATCCTAACCTCAATTAGAAACTAATCCAAATGCACTCTAGTTTATTGAAAGTAAATGCCAAAGTTGTTATAAAGCCCAAAAGAATCAAGAGATGTTGAAAAAAATACCAAGAGTGATGTGAAATCAAATAGACCAAAAAGCAATTAGTGGTCATATTATTACTGGCCATATTATGATAATAATATGTTGTGTCAATTTATTTTCAAATTTAAAAATATATTAATTAAATGTTAATTGTATGAATTTTAAACATTTATCATGATAGCAAACATATATATATATATATATTGCAATTAAACTTGTTGTATATGATACTTGAAGAAAAAAAATTATATATTTGTGTCACCTTTGAATTAGGAGAGTGAGAGTTTGTTTAATTTCATGAGAAAATTTATTGTGAGTAGTTGATTATTGATATTGATAAACAAAATTATTTTTGTGACATTTTAAAATATATATGTGTATTGCAAGTTAAATTCATGAATGTTTAAGTAGTTTGAATAATTTGAATTATTCCATCTTATAATATGTTGGATCTTATTTCTGAAAAGAATTTGTTTTCATATTCTTCTCAAAATGTTCTATATTTTAATTTAATCCCTACATATAATAAATAATTACACATAATAAATTAATTGTACTTTCAACTTTTTATATTTTTTGTCTTTATTGATGTTTTTAAGTTCTTCTGAATCCCTTCATTAATTCAATAAATACATTTTGGAATGTTATATACTCTCTTCATTAAAAAATGTAAAACATTTTTCAAAGAGTTAAATATTCAAAAATGTCTTTTAAAAAATGTAAGGTATTTTTAATTTTTCAAAATGTAATCATTACCTTTTTTTCAAAAGTATAGTGTCCCTATTGATGGATGCTTTTATATTTAATGTAGGATGTTTAATGAGGTAAATATAAAAAGATAGGATTAGTTTGAAAGTAGGTAACTACTTTATTGAGGAGTGAGATTCAGTTAAAAATGCTTTATATTTTTTAATGGAGGGAGTAATATATATATATATATATATATAAGAGTAATGAATTTTTCCCACAAGGGAATTTTTTTTTGAAAAAAATGTGGTAGAAAATTTGAAATATTCCATATTTATACTTTGAATATATATCAAAAGAAGCAAATTGAAACATGCTATTGATGAGTAATGAAATTATATATTTATGTAAATTATATTGTAATATTTTAAAAATTAATTCCTCAATTACCTAAGTTAATAGAGAGTAATTCGGTAAATTTAAACATAAATGGGTTTAATGATGGTTATAGATGGCTAATGGGCTTATTCGGTTTGTTTACAACCTTTAGATCAGGCCTAGAAGTAAGTTGGGCTACCTGGGCCCAATTAGAGGATAAAATCCAGACAAGCCTTCTCTGTACCATTCTTCACGGTGAACACACTGTGCATTTTGGTAGATGGCACAAATTCTTACTTTTCAAGAATGACCATGCAAAATAGAAATGGAAAAAAAATAGAGGAGCACAAGGAGGGATGTGTCTGGCCCTACTAGGCTATTGGAAGAGATTTAGAGTTCCCAATCATTCTAGTAAGCTTCCCTTACCTTCATCTTCTCTTTAGCTAGATTTTTAGTTAGGGTTTATAGTAGGAATCTAATTTTTCAGATCTAAGGGGCCTTGCGTTCAAACTCATTAGTTTAAATGGAATTAATAAGAGTTGTTTAAGCTATCTACTCCTATAGTTGATGATTTTATGCTCTCATGTGTGTGGGTCCTCATTTTTAGATGAAAATAGTGCATCTAAGTCAAGGTTTGAAGTTGTTGAAAGCTATTAATGTTGGTAGTTGAGTTTAAAGAAGTCAAAGGGAGTAAATAGGAGTTAATATACCCATTGGTTGTGAATAAACCTAAGGGATTGGGTTTTTAGATAGTTAAACTGGTGAAATTAGGGTATTGAAAGTGTGTATATGGTGGTATTAATTTTGGTTAATATTAATTGTAGATTAACTACATTGTATACCATTTGAGCCAAATATAGTCCAGGGAAGCAAGTTTGGTTGAGGTGTTACCTATAACCTGTCAAAGGTTTGAGGTAACTAGGAGAAATCTAATTTATGTTCATTACTTGTTTGATTGATTGTAGGATGTTGTGAATTTGTTATTGAACATGTTAATTTACTTTCATATTTATTATGACATATTTCAAATTTTACAAATTCATAAATGCAAGTATGGCTTTTGAAAACAATTATTGAAGATGATTTGAATATTATGTAATTAAATAAGATTTTCATGATAAGAGTTATGATGATAAATGTGATGATTGGCAATGTAACAATTAAATGAGAATTTGGGTTTCTCTTGAATGATGAATCTGAATGAGATGGTGTGATGTGACTATTATTATGTTGAATGAAAAATGAGATATGCTAATTGTGTTAAGCGTGATGAATTTAGAAATAGCATGCTAAGTTTGTCAAGCATGTGAATATTTCTTGATCATGATCATTGGTAGAATTTTTCCTTAGAAGAGGAGTAGGAATAAATCCATGTGATAAGGTCACCAAACTCACCACTCATACCCTACTATTTGTCAAGCCCACTGTTTATTGAAGGACTCTAACCTAATTTATCTCCACTTGTTTCCCAAGGAGACTAGTCTATGGTTAACGACTTCCTAGGGATTCATGAATGGGGGGAAACCATAGCTCAAGAGGTTGCATAATGCCTTTAGGTGGGTAGCTCCTCACAATTAGCAAGGTTGGGTTAGTTTATTCACACGGACAAAGGGAAAGAACACAAGGCTTAGGAATTCTTTTTCATATTGTAAGCCTCTTATATTATTGATTAAATATGCGTATTACATTTGATATTTTCAACTAGAGTCATATTCTGAATATACTTGAACAAGTTGCATGTTTATCGTGATTGGTTGTATTTTGGCCCTAGGCATGTGTTAAATGGAATGAGTTTATATACAGGGCCAAAATGCTTGTGCAAGTGTGATTGTGGTTAATTAAACGCTTGTAAATGATCATCTTGATATTTGATGTTGCAAAACTTTGCTATGCTATTTTTGTGAAATTATAGGGTTAGGGGATGAAATTGATATATATGTTGCATTTGATTGTAATGGTGTGTTAAACAAGTTATCCTATATACTTTGAATGTGGTTTAAGTATTAGGTTGAGCTTTTGACACTTGAGTTGAGTTTTGAAAGCTTTGATTCTATTAAAAATATGTAAGGGTACATGGCACCTACATTGCTGCATATGGCATAGAGGAAGATGTGCTGCGGCGCACTTATTATTCTGCACTGTTTTACTATTTTCTATTTAAATGAAAATTCTTTGATACAACATCTCATACTTTCGTAAATATGTTTTTGCTCTTATTTGAATCATGAAATGATATTATATCTCATTTTATGTTCTGAAAACTTGAAATCTTGTTTTTGTTAAAATTTTAAACCCAGTATTTTGTTTAGGTCAGCCCCATGATTATCATAAATTTTACAGTTAATTGTAGATTAGTAAGGGCAACCTTACAATGGGGTGTTGTACCCCTAAGCTAGCTTCTCTATTAAACAAGTAAAAACTAATTAGGTTTAAGTCCTTCATTAAACAAGTGAGACAGTCCCCTGTTGTAACAGCCCTCTGGGTCACCACTACCTCTCCAGGGTCTTTTCCCAGTGCTGGACAACACACATGTCACCACATAATTGCCTGCTTTCCCACTGGTGGTACAGTGGTTATTCTTCACCCCACTCAAGAGGTCTTTTGGAACCTTCCCAGATTCGATCTCGCAACCACTACCACCTTAGCATAGTTCAGGCTGAATCTGGTACCATTGAGTCAACTGACTTCGCCTCAACTTTGTTAAGGTGGTAGAGGTTGGAGGTTCGAGTCTAGAGAGGTTCCAAAAGACCCCCGTGAGGGTGGGGTGAGGAATAACCATCATACCACAAGTGAGAAAGCTGGCGACCATCCCATGAGGGGAGGCACGCCCAGCACTGACAAAAGACCCCCAATGGGGTGGGGTAATATATGTTAGAAGAATAAGTGGGATAATATAAATAATTAGGCAAGCCATCAAACTTCGAATGGTGGCCATACGACATGGATTTAAAATTTTTACTCCTCTCTTTAGGCGAACTCCAACCTTATGATCACACAAATGCATAGATGTAACACTTGCCCCGAGTGTTATCCAAAAATCACACAATTCAAATAAACTAAGTGTGGTTAAGGAGTTAATCCTAAAACCAACTTAGGAAACAAGCCATTTAAAGCCTTTAAAAAAAATTTATAGGTTCTACCTATAGCACGCGGAAGCAAGCTAGACGAAAGTGAAATAAAAAGATGCTATCATGACAGCATTAAATTGCTGTCATGACAGCCCTCCTGGGCCAACTTCCGGGATGCATCATTTCGTCATTCGACCTCCAATCGAAGTAATTTTAAAGCTCACACGTCACATTCAAAGGGTACTATAAGTATACTAAATTTCAAAAAAAGATCCAACGGTTGGATTGAAAATTAGACATGTTAAAAAATTGGTTATTTTTGCTGTCATGACAACTAAAAAGCTGTCATGACAGCACTTCCGGACTAACTTTCAGAGTGCACCATTTCATCATCTGATCTCTGATCGGAGTAATTCCAAAGCCCACATGTAACTTTTAAAGAATACTATTAGCATACTAAATTTTGAAAAAATCCAAGAACGGATTGAATTTTATGCAGGTTACAACATCAATACTGTAGCTGTCATGACAGCACCTCCAGACCAAATTCCGAAGTGCGTCGTTTCTCCGTCCAATATCCGATCGATGTGATTCCAAAGCCCACACGTAGGTTATAAAAGGTTTTACTTGTGACCCAAATTTTAGAGAAATCCAACCGTCGAATTAAGATTTGGGCACCTGGATGCAAAAGTGTAGCTTTTTGGTAAAAACCATTTTCAAAATTGTCCAAATCTCATCCTAATGGTCACAAACCTGTGGGAACACTTTGGACACGTCAAATAAGATTAAAAACACCTAATAGAACATTCAAATGATGGAAAACCTCTATACATCAAAATTTGACCACCCGGGTGCCATTTCCCAAAATGGACCCTGGACCCCCAAAATGCACAAATCATACAAGAGTGGTCACAAATCAATCCAAATACCATGTATTTATATAAATACATATGCTAAACATTTTCACTTGGTTCAGAGCTCCTTGTGGGGCCCACGCACCCACTCTCTCTATCCAAGGTGTATGTTTGCCCATAACACACCATTTGCAATGCAATCACTTTGCATTTGCTTATAAAATCACATATATATCAAAATAAAGATCTGCTTGTAATAGAAACTTGGTCTACTAAGTAAATCCATCAAAACCACACACCATAACCAAGTTTCCTAGCCACAAGTCTGTAAACAGACAAAAATTCATACACAAGCACACAATCCACACATATTCACACACACACACATAATCATATCCTACTGGCACCCTAATCTTAAGTACATTACAATATATTTGCTCAAAAGAAAGGGGTTGCAGTTCTTTACAAATTAAAAGCAAACCCCTAGCTTTGCTCCTTTCCCCGTCCACCACTGGATCTTTCACCTGGACCTAGAATATTGAAAAGAAAGGGGTGAGACAACCACAGTTTCAGTAACAGTGAAATCTATATTGATTATTACAAAGTAAGCCATAATCAAATAAACGAATAATAAATTTAACATAGTATATAATTTAGTCATTTAAAATGCATGAATGCATGATCTAGGTCGGTATGGCCTTTCATGACCAACAGAATGCCCCCTGGTACTCTTTAACTCGCAGGTAAACCTTATACCTACTTATACCTCCACAGGCATAAAACATAATCTAAGGCATGATCTAATCCACCGAACCTCCTATGCCCCTTCGACGTGAATCCTAAGCAGTTAAAGCTAACTCCCTCCCAGAGCCAACCCAACTTACTTTCCATGTGAGGGCTACCTTGGCCTAGGCACTCAACCTCACACTTCATATGTTGGATTCCCTCCCCCACTGAGAAGTGTCGAACACTCAATACACTAACCACTTTAGTGCACTGAGCCCACAATACGTAAGACAACACTGAGTACTGACAGTGTGCCATAGAATATCAAAAATCCACACCTTCTCATTGGTGAACTCCCACCGAGATCATGCCTTTTACTCTTGTCTACGTTTCCTGAGTATTGACCATTCAACACTCTAAAGTAGTATAATATTTATAAATCTCATTTCCATAAAAACATTGTTATTAAACAATTAGAAAACATATTTGCACTATAATCAAAGTAGTACCCCATAACCCCTTATAAAGCACATTTAATCTTTTAAAACATGTAATGCATGATAACTAGTAATATTTATTCAAAAATAGCTAAAACAAAGTAATAAAAAATATAAATTCCCCTGTTACCTCAACCCTTTGGTACCAAAAGGGAACCCCTTGTACAAAATAGGGTTCGGCTTGTTCTTTACTTCTCAATAAGTTCCACCAACAATTTTCTACAACATATAAGTGATCCACATCACTTATCATGACAAATAGCATCAATGAAGACTATAACTCATACCACACAACTTGGGTCTATGAGCCATAATCCATCCCAATGTTCCATATATTTAACCAACCATTCACATAGTATCACTTAACCACCAAAACCATTTATTAGCCATCACTAGGCTAAATTTCTAATTTATATAAAATTTTTAATCAATTAAAAACCTTTACTTGGTGCCACCAACTTTCACCATTAGCCCTTATAATGAAAACCAAACCTTAATTTAAATCTTATTGGGCTCAAATAGCAAAATTATAACTAAATCAATAAGCTTAAACCATTGAAGAGCAAAAACCCAATTTCTCAGGATTTATTTTGTGCCCAAAACACCTCTTTTCATCCAGTTATCCACTCAATATTAGATCACTATATAGAAACTCAAAACATGCTCCCTAGGATCCAAAGAAACAAAAGCTTACAAGAATAAAGCCTTTGGAATCAAAATCCAAAAATTTCCTCTTCCAAAAATTGAAGAAAATCAAGAGAAAGAGAAGAGGATTGAAGTAGGGAGTTTACCTATCGTGTAGCAGAACTCGCAACGGTCGCAAAGACTCCTAGATCCAAGCCTAACTCCCTCCCTTTCTCTTCTCTTCTTCCTCTCTCTCTCTCTCTCCCTCTCTGCGTTTTGTTCTTCTTTCCTTTCTCTACGTTTCTGTGTCTCTTTTCCCTTATAAAAGCTGATCTTAAAGTTTGGGAAAAATTACAAGAAATAGCCCAACATTTTTTTTATTGCACAAAAGCTCGGGTCAACTTTGGTAATTTTTTCCATAGTTAAAAATCAAATAAAACTAAACTTTTGCTTAGAAAAATTCAAACTCTGGACCTCTATCAAATTATTCTAAATTTTTCAATGACCATTATATGTGTTTTCAACATTCCTATAACATGCATCTTTCTCACTTCATCAAAATATCTCATTCTAATCACATATGCTTTTAAGAATTCAAGTAAGCATAATTGCAACACACATTTAACTTTCAAAATATCCTCATTATCACAATTTATTTTCTCTTACATGCCTCATAACCATATTCATTCTTCATAAACATCAATTCTAACATTCATTCTTGCACATATCACATAAACCTTGACAAATTACCACAATTTGCATCAAGAATAAGTTTGCAAATATCACATGGTTTTGAAATAAGTTTTTCTAACATATAATTGATCGAGCAAGCAAATGTACAAACTAAATTTCTCCCAGTTACTTCAAACCCTTGAGATCAAAGTTCTACTTCTCAATACAGTTACTTTCAAAACTCTTACTAAGCTTGAATGGTGTCAAGAATGATTAATCTACAATTAATCTTACTAACAATCATTAATATCCTCATTAGAATAAATCTCAACTCTCTAACTCAACACTTCCACTACTCTAAATTCTAATATCTAGTATTTAAGCATATCCATTAGGTTCATTATCTCCTTTTAGCTCACATTAGTAACAATAAACCCTTAAACCATCATTAATTGCATTAATGACTTCCAATCACCTCATTAATGTCCATTTTCTTATATTATTGGCTCTCAACTACCCAAAACAGCCATGAATATTATGTTTACATAACCTAAACAACTCTCATTAATTTTATTTAAGTCAATGAATTTAGACTTATAGTCCTGTAAGTCTAAAAATCACTTTCCCTACTCAAACCTTAACATGAAAATCCAAGAAAATGGTTGAGGAAGGAAGGAGGAAGCATAAGAGACTTATCTTTGGTGTTTGATAACTGCAAAATACTCCCAAACCTTTAAATTTTCCTTGCCATAATAGAGCTCCACTTCCTTCTTCATTCTCCTTTTATTTTGTTTTCTATTTCTAGGCTTACGGTTCACATTTAATATCTAAAATTTTAAGCATGAGCCAAGCGCATGCCACATGCATCGTGACATGTGGTATAGAAAGCTATCTTCATGTGTTTGTAACCAAGGCACTGTGCAATCACTTCTTGTCCCACGACGCAATGGTGTAGAGTTAGTTCTTCATATTCTCTTCCTCTTTCAAGGCCTTAACTCTACTCTGGACTCAATCCTTAAGTTGCAATCATAACTAAATAGGCTTGTTAATGCTCTCTAATCATCTACATGTAAATTACCAGATTAATTTATTTAATTACCCTTATTTAACTTAGTTAAACAAGGGTTAATTTTTAGGATGTTACAAATTTGATATATTCATATATAAGATAGTTTCATGTGTGATTATTACTAGTATGCAAATTGAAGTTTACAAGATTGTATAAATAAAGCATTATATTGACCATATAATTTCCAAGGTATGTGATGAATACATTTCATATTACAAATGTTAGTGAAATTATATCTTAGGTTTTCATAGATTATAATAAGTTTATCAGAAAACTAGTTGAAAAGTCCATTTTACATAATGATCTAGCAAAATCATTTATTAAAGCCTCCATAAGAAGCTAGATTAGTACCTATGAGATCAAAATTTATATTTTAGTGTTGGCATATTTGATTATTTGTATTAGAGCACTTATACATAAAAGTTTTGGACATTTAAAAGCAATAAAGAGATATCAAAAAGTTATGTCACAATTTAAAAATGAAAACAAAAACATGAAGTTGTTGACAATCATTTTGATGATGATATCACTTGATCAAATAGGGATCATATACATAAATAGGTTATGAAAATTATATAGAAAGATAATTGGACAAAGGAAAAAGAAAAGGAAATGACACAGTATGAATAAAATTATATTCATTTTGTTTAAATGAAAATTATATACTTGCAATTTGAAACCTTGAAGTGTAAAGGTGTTATGAGATATATGAACATTTATATAGAAATAAGGATTTTCACAAAGGTATAATGGTTATTATGATGAAATATATTATCTGGTGGTGGATTTTTGTATATATTATTAGTCTAGAAGTATATAAAATTGAAATGATATGTCTATTGGATATTATTATAGCCTATGCATATGACTTGATGAAATTTACATGAGAATTCTTAAAGGATCAAAATGCTAAGAGCACGACCAAGACAATTATTTGCTATATTATATGGATTAAAATAGTTAAAGTAGTCTTTTTGTGTGTGTGTGTGTGGGCGCGCGCGCTTCTACATAATTAACTTAGTAGATATGTATTATAAAACAATGTAAAATTTTAGATGTTACTTGATTTGTAAATTTTATTATTGAATATCTTGGTGATTTCAAAATCATTTTATTTTTTATGATAATTTTGTCTACAAAATCTATTAAATTTAATGGTATATAAATACTATATGTTTATTCTACGATAACATTTACCTATTTTGCTCATGTTGCATTATTTTGTAAGAAAAATTAAGTTTCTGTAGGTACACAAATCAATATTGAAATAAGAATTTTGTATGGTTATATGAAACCATTATATGATATCATTTTCTTCATAATAAATTAAACATAAAAGTACAAAATATACTATAATAATTTTCAGGATAACTTTTCTTTTTTTGATAATTTTCACAGTGCATAAGAGAAATAGAATATACATTAATAATTTAACATATCTAGAAGATATATATGTTAGAAGAATATGTATGATGAAAATACATCATGCATCATTTGGCTACAAAGAAGATTTGCTTAAAAAGTATTGGCAACAATACATTCGAAAAATTATTATTCTCTATTAAGATACAATAACATGAAGTGATATTATTAGTACGAAGAGTTAAATTGATATTCTTATTAGGATAAGTAAAGTTCATGTTGTACTCTTTTTTTCCTTACCAAAGGTTTTGTCCCATAGCTTTTTCCAATAAAGTTTTTAGCAAGACAACTTTAATATCTATTGTATACTCTCTTTTTTTCGTTAAGTTTTTGTCTAATTGAGTTTTTCCTAGTAAGGTTTTTGTTTGTAACTCTATAGCCTTTTTAGAATTCCATCTCATGGTTAATGTCATTATATCCTATAGCTAATAAATGGAAGGTTTTTAATATTTATTCTTATAACCTCAAATGGTTTCATGTTGAGCCATAATGGAACATAATTTTATTTGTGAGATTGTATCTTATAAGAAAATGAGGAGAAAAGCATACTTGTTGTGTCGGCCAAATGCTATACTGTATGCGAGAATATAATTAAATACCGAACTTGGTTTGTGACTCACAGAAAATACACGCAGAGAGAATATGAGAAGCTAGAAAGAAATTGAGAGGATTCTATTTTGTTAATTCAGAGACGAGAGAACTGCACCCATAACTGAAGGTATATGTGAATGTCCAAATTCGATTTCTCAATCGTTCCCTCTCAAAATTCAAAGGTTAAAAAATTGAGAAAATTACATTTGAGGCCTTGAGTAAATTGCACATTGAACCCAAGCATTTCTTATAATTATGATAAGAACCCCATTCCTTAATTTGGGCTTTTATATGGGCGCGACCCACCAAGGATGGATAACCCAACATCTCTTGCTCACACTTAATGGAGAAGATAATGTCAGTCTTATCTCTTATTCAATAAGCTAACTAATGGTACAATTTTTGTTACAATCTGACACTGTATGACAATTTTAGACACTCAGATGCAAAAAGTCAGTTTTTAAAGAGATTTTCAAGCATCAAAGTATCCAAAACTCATAACTTATACCATTAACTCATTGTAAGGCTTGAACTAAATTCAATAGACCAAAATACACTTGAGTGACCAATCAAACACACAAAAACATACTAAACACAAAATTTGGCCACTTAATGGCCATTTTGCCCAATATAGCCAAAATACACAATTAACACTACAAGCACTATTTAGCCTCTATTGCCACACAAAACCCTATAAATACATTACATATACCTTGTCACCACATAGATAAAATATTTCTTGCACTTGTATTAGTATTTTAGCCCATCACCATAAAAATTCCCACATATTCACATCATATACAATATTGGGCTAAAGTACACAACAACATAATATGAAACAAGTGCAACCAATCAAAATGATATGCATTCCTAGTTGGCAACATATAATATCATATAACAAGTTTATGTACACCACTCAAACCAAAATCAAGCATTACTATTCGATGTAGCAAATCTACAAATCCTTGCCTGATTCCTTCCCTTGCTCAGTCTCAACTGTAGAACCTATAAAATGATAACCAGGGGTGAGATAAAAATCTCAATAACTAAGATAATTTACATTATTGATTAACAAGCCAAGTTATAAACAAGCATTAAAATAAGTAATCTAATCACATCATATAAGATCACCATAAATTGCATGCATTATCCCTAACCATTCGGTCCTCCAATACTCCTAACCGAACTAATAAGTTATTTCACAGAACCAAACCACATGTATGGCTCCCAAACTCACCATCCATGGTAGGACTACCCTACAAGGTGTCCTAAACCACTTCTGGACTACTATTTTTCCCTATTACAAGTAATTGGGGTGTCGTTACTCCAACACTGCATCATACGGATGCTAAGGAGCATAGTCTCCAACTCCGCACCCTTTTGGGTATTAAGGAGAGTAAGTCTCCAACACCGCACCCATTTTCAGGCACTAAGGAGAGTAAATGTTTCACCTGGTGTCCCGAGGTGCCAGCAATGCCATATGGACTTAATCTTCACTATCTCCACTAAGGTGACCTCCCACCCTCTAATATGCCACATTTCACTATATATCTTCACTTGACCATACGTAAACAAATTTCCAAACAAATATAACAAATTTTGACCATTTACTTCAAAAATATAAAATTTCACAAACTAATACTCCACTCATTTTCTAAAATAGTTAACCTTTAAAGAATTTATACATATATACTCAATACTGATAGAAAAGCACTTGAGAAGGTAATAAACAATACAAATTATCTAGTTATTTCAACCCTTTTGTTACTAAAAGGGTTACCCGTGATACTAATTCTCTTCTTGTGTCAAGGTACACACCACAATCTACATCAACAAGTACTGTATGTTAATTTTCAATTAACACAAGCACTATTAACTACCAATAACCTCCTAATATTCTCAACAAAGAGGCTTGTTAAGATTAGAATTTGTTCACACTATCCCTTTAAGTCTCTTTCTAACTCTATCACAACATAAAACTTAATATCTCAACTTATCACACTTCAACACTCTATGATCAGGTTAAGGCTTGATCTAAAATTCACCAAACAAGAAAGTAGCTTCCTATTACCACATATCCAAGATCAATAAACCTAAATTAAACTTTTAGAGTCAATAGAAACCTTTAAAATATTGACTCATGACTTAATCCAATCAGACTAAATTCTCACTCTTCCAAATCCCATGAAAAATGAGATGAAAAGGTAGAGAGGAAGGGTAGGAAACTTATCCAAGAGTTTAGAGACTCAAATTATCTTTAAAATCCTTTCAAATTGATACCCTAACAGTGCCTAAAGTTGCCCCCTTCGTGCTCTAGGTTTTCCACCTAAAATCTGTCAATTTCTAATCATTTCTGAAAATTTAAGTTGCCTGTTGTGCCGTGCGTTGCAGCGCACGCCACGCAAGTTGTGGCTCACGACGCGGCGAGCAACAAGTTGATTTTGCTCCCCCTGATGCCTCCCGACTTGATCCAACTTTCATCCTATCTCAATTTAGAGCCAAATATGACCCAAAAATCCAATTAATAACCCAAAAACATAATTAAATAAATTAATTATATTTTTGACTAATTTATCCCTTAATTAATCAACTTTTTTAAATTTGAAGTTTTAGGATGTTACAGAGCTCCTACTCAAACAAAGTATATATAAAGCAATAAAAAAATAAAACAACATGCTTCATATATATCATAAATCATCAAGGTCTTAATACAACATAACTTAACTAAAAAAATCCTTGAAAAAAAAAATACTTAAGGTACAGACCTAAAAAGATAACTCTTAATTATGTCTTTATATTTTTTTAAATACTTTCATCCCTTTGATGGCTCTATTCCATAGAGGATTTCCCGAGTATGACTTAATTTTCTTGTCATGTTACACAAGCTCTTTCCTAAGTTGTTTAAAAATTTCTCCTACAACCACGGCTTATTTTTCTTTTGTTATAAAGCTTGAATATGCTCTTACTATTGGAGAAATTTGATCTAATTTTTTAATTCTTTAAGCTTTTCTTTTTGCTATATTTATGATTACTGGGGTATGAAAGGTTGTTCCACATTATCATCTTCATCTTGAAGATTCTCATCACCCTCTAATTCATATTTTGATCCCGGCAGCATGCGCACCTCTTTAGGTCCTTTTAGCACATTTTCAAGATCAATATTGAAATCCTCTTTAGGATCAGAATCAGAATCTTCACTTTGAGATTCATATTCCTCCTCTTCCTCTTTGAAGGGTTTTAGGTCAAAATCCTCATTAAGAGGCTCATAATCCAGTTCATCCATATACTCAACGCTAACAGAATAATTTTGTGAGTTATCAGTGCTGCTAGAAGCCTCTTGCTTCATATTTTCCTAAAAAATAAAAAAAATTAGAAATTTTTTTATTGAACTCATAAAATACACTAGATAACTCAAAATAAATTCTTGTTTTGTCTCTAAAATAGGCGAATTATATATCAAAATGAAGATCTCAAATTTAGAGATTTTTTAAGACAAATTGTGTCCCAATCTAATGTCACATGCACCGACATATGCCCCAAGAAAGATTATAGATTAAGAAATTTTGAAAAAAAATTAAAAAATAGAATATTTCACTCTTGGAGGAGGCACGTGTATCACATGCACTGCCTTATCGTGCTTTGGTGATGACATTGTCGATCCATTATGCTCCATGCACTAACATCTTTCAGGTAGGGCCAACCACGCACTAATAGAGTCTCCCGATGGGTCCCACGCGCCACGTATCTAAATATATATTTTAAATTTGAATTATATATTTTTTCATTATTTATTTTTTTATTTTGATCGGGTTTTTGTACCCGACTCGTGGCCTATTACCTAAATGCCAAAACAAAAAACTATTTTTTTTTGTTTAGGCTAGTATGCCCAAAATGTTTTTTTTACGTTCAAGGCTTATGGGCTTGCTAGCCCAAAAGCAAACTTTTTTTTATTGAACGACACGTCAAAAATGATGTGTCCTTTTGATAATGACAGAAATAATGTCTTCCTTCAACCAGGTCAGCTTGACTTGGTTCCTTTGGCAGGTCGGGTCCGTTGGACTTGAAATTTTCAGAGGCCATATCTCTTTCATCTGGTCTTCATTTTACACATTCTTGGTGTCTTTTTCTTTGTTTGTTCCAGCTCTACACGTTTATGCAATTATTTTATCCAAAAAAAACTCAGTTTTCAAATATCCATTATTTGGTTTGTTTTCAGTTGTTACATTCGTCACTGTTGATCGCATGTAGAATGTGTATAACCTTATATGAAACACTTATATCAACCAAGAAGCATATAAACATGTTCATTTTGGTGATAATAATCACAAAGATGGACAGAGGCTAATTGATGCAAAAACACAAAAAAAATGAAACTGGAACTTTTAGATTTGCATGTATATGATTAAGCAAATCATTCTAGGTTCTTCAAACAAAAGAAACACTGCCTAGAAAAACCTGCCTTTGATACTAATATGAGAAAATGAGGAGGAAAGCATGCCTGTTGTGTTGGTTGAATTCTATACAGTATGCGAGGACATAGTTACAGACCGAACTCGGTTCGTGACTCATGGCAAATACACGCAAAGAGAATATGAGAAGCCAGAAAGAAACTAAGAGGGTTCTATTTTGTTAATTTAGAGATGAGAGAACTACACCCATAACCAAAGATACACGCAAACGTGCAAATTTAGTTTCTCAACCGTTCCCTCTCAAAATTCAAAGGTTGAAAAATGAAAAAAATTACCTTTGAGGCCCTGAGTAAATTACACATTGAACCAAGCATTTCTCATAATTGTAACAAGAATCTCATTCCTTAATTTAGGCTTTTATATGGGCCTGATCCATCAAGGATGGATAATCCAACATATCTCTTGAATATAAAGTTTAAGGCCTATAATTAGAGGTTTAGTACTAAAGATTGTAAGCATATCAAAATCTATATTAATGTGAATTCTCCCTGTTTTCTGTCTTTACATTTCCCTCTTACTTCTGTTATATTGTTCATATTTCTTCATATTTTTATAACATATAGATATTAGTCAGTCAATTCCCATCTTTTTTTTTTAAGTTATATTGACTAGAAGGTGTTGAAGCTGCATAGATTATTTGAATTGAGCCTAATAGAATCAACTAGGGGATGTCTTTAAAACCAATTCGAAGTTATGTAAGTTGAAATTAATTAGATGGAGCAAGGATAAGAGAGGGAATTCATGTATCTCTTAAGATCATAAAATTACACTTTAATCACACATTTCAATCACTTTAATTTCCAAATCTGTCCATTATTTTAGAAAATTTCAAAAAAAAAATTTACATTTAATCTTTATTTGTTTTAATTCCAGTAACCAATCCAATCATTTGACACTATTTTTGGATGGATTTAATCAACTCAAGCTCAGTAAATAAAATCATGTAAAATTAATTTACAACAATATTATCATTATTATAGATATAATTAAACCTGGTAGCACAAAAGATATGTGAAACATCATCTAGAGAAATTAAAAATAATTCACTTAAAAGTTATTATTTCTAGAAACCACAAAAGAAACACAACACAAATATACTCAAGGCAAACCATAAAAACCACAAAAGAAACACAACTACATACGGCAAATCATAAAAAGCGAATGGACAATGGTGCGGGCGTGTAATATGTTTAGCCGAAGAGATGGCAGCGCTTCTTGCCATGAGCCTCCTCAACTTACTTGGCCCTCCTTTGACCATTTATTAAAAAATATAAAATATTTTTTAATAATTAAATATAAAAAAATATAAGAAATTTTTAAAATTATAATAATATACTTTTTTGCAAAAATGTTCATAATAAATAAATTACTTTATATTTATTTTAAACTAAAACACTCTATTAAATAAAAATAAATATATAAAGATGACATTACTTTAAAAATAATTAAATATTTTGTTGAGAGGTAAAATTTAATTAAAATATTTTACATATTTAAATGCTGGAAGTTTCTCATGACTTTTCTTTTTAAGTTAATAGGCGAATAAGATCCTAAATTCTTACTCAAAAATCACCTTAAACCCTGAACTCTTAAAATATATAAATAAATTCTACATTTTTAAATTGATAACGAAATAAACCCTAACCATTAATTTTTTTAATAGCATTATTGTCCATGCTAGTACTGTAATAGTTCTGAGCAGTACCTACGTGGATAGTAACACTGCTAAAAAGTTAGCAGTCAAGATTTATTTTATTATGAATTTAAAATTTTAAAATTTATTTTATATATTTTAAAAGTTTAGTATCTAAAATTATTTTTAAATAAAAGTTTAGAATTCTATTCACTCATTAATTTTTTTTTATTAAATGTTGATTAGTAGACCCCTTCGTCTCATCATGTTGCTCTCTCCTATTGGAAGGTGGTTTGTCTGGGCCGTGCTTTTTCTCACCTGCGTTGGGCTTCTTTTGCTATACCATTTCAAACATTCTGTCCATCAATATCAATCCCACATGTACAACTTAAAATTTAGAAAAAATGATAATAATTTTTTTTAAATTATATAAATAATAATTTAATTTCTCAAAATATCATAATTCTAATGAAGTTTCTTGAAACCTTTTTATCAATAAATTTTAAATTAAAAAGATTATTTTACCATCATTGATAATTTGTAATTTTTTGTTTAATTTTTACTATTCTTTAAAAAAAAGTTGTGATTTTTTAAATAAAAGTTGTGAATAAGATTTATTATTTTAAAAAATTATTTTTTAATAATAAAAATTACACTTGATAAATTATAATTTTTTTAAATTTTTACAATCCATAAAATAAAAGTTGTTAAGCTAAAATGATAATTGGAGTTTGTTTTTAATAATAGAAATTACAATTGACAAGTTTTAATTTTTTATTCAATTCATATGATTTACAAAACAAAAGTTGTGATTCTTTAAGTAAAAATTATGAATGGAGTTTGTTATTTTCAGTAAAGATAAAATTATTTTTTCATTAAAAAAAGTTATTGACAAAGAAATCCTTAGAGATTTTATTGAAATTATGACATTTTGAAGAACTAAATATTATTTATGTAATTTGGAGGATTTTATTATCATTTTTTCTAGAATTTATAATGAATTATAATTTTTATAAACTAAATGAAAATAATAATGAAAGTTGTTATTTCTCCAGAAACCTATCTAATTTTCTTGAATTTTTTGTGCGCATAGAAGATTGATCTGGCGAAAATCATATAAATTTCATTTCTTATTTGAAAATTAATTTTTTTGTTTGATCTGTCAACTAAGGAAAAGCTTGATGTATGGTATTGACGGTAAACAATTTATTGATATGCTAAAATATATATTTAATCTTTTAATTTTATATAATACTTTATTTTGTTTTCTTAATTTTGTAAAGTGTTTTTTCAATTCTCTAACTGTAACATTGTTAGTTTTATCATAACAATTTTATATTAGACTTTTAAATATTGATCATAAAATATTATTAATTGTTGATATATTAAATTTAATTTTTTTAAAAAATAATAATAATTGGCATAAAAAATAATCATTTAAAATTAACGATATTAGGATTAGAGGACTGAAAAGATACTTTACAAAATTAAATAATTAAAATAAAACTAGATTACAAAGAGTATACTTTAGTCTTTATTGATATCTTCATATCTAATTACTATGTAGATTTAAATTAGAATAAGTCAAAAAAAGGGAAAAAAGAGAAATTGAATAGCAATAGTAAAATAGATAATTTAGATTGGATTGGAACTGTGAGTGGCATAAATGCATCCATTCAACGCATGTCTCATGTGACATAATAATAATTATTTAATTAATTAAACAACTATCAGACATTTTGTCATATGATACTTATAAAGCAATAAATTTGAAATTTTTGAGTAGGACAGTGGTAAGAAGTGTTTTTATCATGAATGTTGCTTTAAATTTTTAAATGAAAATACATCTTGATAATTTTTAAATATTAATGAAATTCAATAATGATTATAATTGGAACACTTATTTGAGTGAATGGATTTAAGCAATTCATTAGATTCAAATCCAAATTAGATGATACACTCTTAATCCACATATTCTTCCATCCAACCCCACGTATATGACGTAAAATCTGTAATGAATTACGCTATTTATAAACTCAATGTAAATAATAATAAAAAAATTTCTTCCATCAAGTCAACACTCACAGAAGATCTTAAACACTTCCTAAGCAAGATTCAGCAAACAGATCAATAGGTGGGGAAAAGAAACCAAATTAAATTAAATCACATAGAATTAAATGAATAAATTGATTCAAAGCCAAGATACAAGAGATCAACCACATCCCAGCGACAAAGTCCAGAGAAACAGAATGAGGGGAAAGAAAGCAGAATCAATATCCATTTACAGTCAATGAAAAGTCATACTATTTGTTATAATTAAATTATAAATAATATACTTTTTTTTTTTTTACCAACAAGGAAAACTGAATTCAATTACTAACGAGAAGGTTCAAAAGAAACAAGATAACAAAACAGGTCATAAGCCCAAAGGCAAAGACATATGACTAAACTAAAGTAAACAAAAATCTGAAAATTAACTTATGTCTTCTCTATCCCTGTTGGTCATTGGATCATCTGTTGTACATTGTGATAATTCTACGATCCTACAATCACCATTTTTGAGCGAAAGACATTGAAAAGATCTTTGCAATCGATTTCAATAAGCACAGGCTAAGGGGAGAATTCGTGCGCAATTGCAATTGCTTTATAGCTGACTTTCATCTTAACCATGAAACTAGAATATACTTTCACTTGTTCTAGCCACCCCTTCAAAAACTGTCCATCATGATCGTTACAAACTAATCCAATCCCAGCATGGCCAGAGATAGGGGGAAAAAGGACCGTCACAATTAATCTTTATGCCTTTGACGTCTGGTGTCTTCCATTTAGGGTAAATGGCTGGGTCAATACTGGGGAGATCATGATCTTTGTAGTTGTGCTTCTAGTATTCTTGAACAGCTGCCTCAGTATAGCTGATGACTTTGGAGGGATTAAGTTCCACCTCTGAAACAACATATGCACATCGCTTCTTCTATATATTCCAGCATAAACAAGCCACATAGGCTTTTCCAGAATCATCTAAAGGGCTTGATCTGCACACAAATACGTGAACACCATAGGTCTAAGGATTAGACATCTGATGAATCCATTCTAAATGAGAGAAAGCTTCCAAGCCACACACATTGAGTCCAAGCAAATTCAAAGATTAGGTGTCCGATTGATTTAGTGAAGTCCTTATAGAGAGGACAAAGTGGAGTCGATGAGCATTTCCCAGCAAATAGAGCTTCTTTCGTGGCCAGAGCTTTGTTGATGGCCCTCCACATGAAATGTTTGATCTTGGGGTGGATCTTTAGCTTCCAAATATCTGACAAAATTTTTAGGCAGTAGGAGAGACGAACTAGGGCCGTCTATCACAAGAGGATTGACACTTGAGAAATTAACTCTAGCCAGGTTTAGTAGTGTATATGCCATTCTTAGCTCCCGACCAAACCACTGAGTTTGAGATGTGGCTAACAGAGAGGAGGATATTCTAAATTTCAGCTAGTCTACTGTCATAGAACATTCAACTCGAGAGAGATTCCACCTGCCATCTAAAATTAAATCTGCCACCTTTAGATTAGAATTAATGGATGTCTCATCCAGTTTCTCAGGTTTAAAGTTTGGCATACCTAGAATCCACGGATCTACCCATACTTTTATACTTCTACCATACCCGATTTTCAAGTAAGAGTCCTTCAACAGTAAATCACGGCCCACTAAGATACTACTCCGTGCCCACGAGGTTTTAGATTCTTTGGAAGCCTCAGAGAATGATTTTGAAGGGAAGCACATTGCATTTAACACCTTTACCCACAGATGATCAGGGTTATTGATAAATCTCCTAGCAGTGTTTGCAAGCAAAGTATCATTAAAAAGCATGAAATCACGAAATTCGAGGCCACCATCTTTTTTTTGACATACACAGTTTTTTCCAAGATGTCTAGTGAATACTTTTACTAGATTCAGATTGGCCCTAAAAAAAGTTAGCACCCATGCTGTCTAGTTCTTTGCAGGTTCTTTTAGAAAATTTAAAGCATGTCATTGGAAAAATAGGCAAAGCATTAATTACAGATTTAATCATTACCTCTCTTCCAGCAAAAGAGAGCATTTTGCATTTCCAACCATGGACATTTTTACCCACTTTATCTCTCACACATGCAACGCCGCTACTTTTGATCTTCCCCATAAGACAGGTAATCCAAGATAGATGCCTGGATCATTAACAGGTTTCACCTGTTGAAAAGAGAACACTTCATTTTTAATGGCTTGAGGGGTATTTGTTGAGAAGAGCAACAAGGATTTATCATAGTTTATCCTTTGACCCGAGGCGTTGCAATAACAATTCAAAAGTTCTTTAATAACATTACAATTTTTCCAACTGGCTTGCAGAAATAACATTGTATCATCGGCAAAGAGACAGTGGGTCAGCATTGGGCATTCATCCGAGAGTTTGAAACCAATCAAATCCCCATTTCAGTATGTGAACATAGCATTGAGGATAAGACATCACTGGCAATGATGAATAGATAAGGGGATAGTAGGTCGCCTTGTCGGACTCTTCTCTCTAGTGAAATCTTTGCTACAATCTTACCAACAATTTTGATATTAAAGTAGGAGCACTTAACACATTTCATAACCCAGGAAATCCACAGATAACAAAAAACCCATTTTCTTTAAGACTTCTTGAATAGATCTCCATTCTAGCCTATCAAAAACTTTGTTCATATCCATTTTGAAAGCAAATTCAAAATCATTACTAGTGCTTTTCAATATCAAGTAGTGGAAGATTTCATGTACAAGGATAATGTTATCATGAATAAGTCAGCTTGGGGCAAAGGCTTGTTGAAGAGGCGAGATACATACATCCAGTACTTGTTTGAATCTAGTAGCCAAAATTTTGGAAATGACCTTGAAAGCAAAAGGGAAATGGGTCAAAATTGAGAGACAGTATTCTAGTCTTTCTATCTTAGGGATAAGAACAAGATTTGTTTCATTAAGTGCACTACTGTGTAAAGAATAAAGATTAAATAGTTTTAGTTAGTTAGGGAGTTAGTTGTTAGGATTTACTGTTAAGAGTCAATATAAGATCCCGTATAAGTTAGATAATGGATATATTAAAAAACTCAAAAATATTGTTCAGTTTCTCCACCTCTTCATTTGATCTTTCATCTCTTATCTCTCTCTATTTTCTATTTCTCTTTCTCTCTCGTCTCTCCTCTTCCAATTTCTTCTCTATTCTACTTTGTTTCTCTCTCTTCATCTCTTTCTATCATAACAGTGGTATCCAAAGTCATTCCTTCCTCCCTCATATGCCCATCACCTGCTTTCATGTAAGAATGGCTGACCAGATAGACACAAGACTCACTATTGTTGAAAATCAAATTGAAGGCCTCATTACCCAAATTGCAGAAATTGTCCGCACGGTGGAAGAGTCTCACAATCATCATGAGACAAATTCTAATGAAGCAAACGGAAACCATAGATGAATTGGAGGAGAAGGGCACCATTGACGACGACAAGAAAGGGAGTACCAACCTCCTACTAGATTTACCAAGATGGAATTCACAAGATTTTAGAGAGGGAATGTTCTTGAATGGCTTTTGAAGTATAACTAGTATTTCCAGATTGATAGCACCCCTGATACGTGGCAAGTGATGATGGCCATTATTCACCTTGATGAGAAAGCCTTCTAATGGCATCAAAGCCTAATACGTGCCGGAAGAAGACATGCGATAGGGTAGAAAGAATATTCAGAAGCAATAAAGAAGAGATTTGAACCTACCTATAAAGCACCTATAGTAAAGCTCATGCGATTACGACAAATAGGGAACCTCATAGATTATAATGATGCTTTTGATGCAATCGTGTGTAAGATTGACCTAGCGGAGGATTATATAGTGCAAATGTATCTTGAAGGTTTACAAGAATAAGTTGCTGGACTTGTTCGTTTACTTAAACTAACTACCCTCCAAGATGCTCAACTCCTTACAAGATTGCAGGAGATCCATTTGGTGAAGGCTTTTAATGAGTACAAGGATATTGATGAGACTAGGAGAGACAAATCATCTTAGGCATGTTTGTTGGGTCCTCCTCCACGCATCTCACAATCCTCTGAAAGGTGGAAGGACACAAAGGTGGTAGTTGGAGCAAATAGGTCCAATTTTATTAAGGGCGAAGATGTCATTTCACAAGAGGTCCACTCAATTTCTTCAAAATGAGGGTCTGCCTCCTCTATTCCTTTTATCTCCTCTGTTCCTTCATCTTCAATGGCTCTTTCTTCAACAACTCATGTGAAAGTCATAAAAATGCTAAATGTAGAAGACGTTGATGATCTTCGGTCAAAGAAGCTCTGTTTTTTTGTCATAAGCCATTCTTCAAATGCCATAGATGTTCACCAAATTAGTATATGCAAATACAACTAATTGAGCTTTAACATGATGCAGTAGAAGACATCATAAATATTGGGCAAGGGACATTAGAATAGTGATTACTCTATGTAGGGATGTGTCTTCATTATTGGTGCTAGAGTTCTAGTTCTATTTTTTTTTTCATTATTGTTTTTGTCTTTAGATTCAAATTGTTTACTCTTGAGGTCAAGGGTTTTGGGGGGATAATTGATATGTAAAGAATAAAAATTAAATTGTTTTAGTTAGTTAGGAAGTTAATTGTTAAGATTTACTATTAAAGTTCTATATAAGATCCCATATAAGTCAGATAATGGATGTATTAAAAAAACCTAGAAATATTGTTCAGTTTCTGCACCTCTCTATTTGATCTTTCATCTTTTATCACCATCTATTTTATGTTTCTCTTTCACTCTTGTCTTTTCTCTTCTAATTTCTTCTCTATTCTACTCTGTTTCTCTCTTTTCAGCTCCTTTTATCATAACATGCACCAAGGGATTCATCTTTAAAAAGAATGTTATTCACTATGGTGAAAAGTAAATCACTTACCTCCTCCCATATGGATTGATAAAAGTTTTGTAATATTTATTTATGCATTTACATTAATTAATATGCCCAAACAAATTGGTCTTTATGATCTTGTGTGGACTGTAATAAGTAGACCACACAAGTGAGCCTAATAGGCAAAGTCTAACTTACAACCTAATAGTTGTCAGTTATTTCCTATCTCTTACCTAACTGAGTAAGAGATAATGAAATTTAATTAATTATTTATTTAATAAAGTGGTTACTGATTTGATCCTTATAAGTTGATCAATCGATAACCATTAAACACACAATAACTTTCACTTTTCCAGTATCTCTGAACTCTCTGCAAACTATGAAGGTCTAATAGATTGTGCGTCTGTCTATATTCAAGGTAATTGAGGTTTCTCAAGCTATCATGGATTCTTCAGGTACACACACATATTACTTTACTCAATCTTATTTGTTTATATGAATTGAGATATTAAATTAACATGTGGTATCAAAACCTGGTTAAAAATATTAATATGAATATCTCAATTCATCATCTTTTGCTTATCACGATGAATCTTGTTTTTCAATTTAATTTGCTCATATATTATTACAGTGTTGGATTTTACCGTGAGTTTCTGGTCTAAAAATTCTTGCCCACCATGAAGCAACCTATCTTTTTCACTGTTATGAATTCTTAAGTGGGAAGCAATTAGCTTTAATGTGACCGAATTTCTTGCAATAATTGCATAACCCCTTAAAGGGTTTCTTTCTTAACTTCTCACTCTTATGGCCATCCTTCTTAAAAGTTGAATTATTAGGCTTTGAGGCCTCAAGCTTCTTCTCTTTTTTCTTATATGACCCTCTAGATTTGCTACTAGAGCCATAAGAAACATAGTTTACTAAGTGAAAGGAATTCTTCTTTATAGCTTCTTCTTCCTGAGGCACTATTGATATCATTTAGTCAACAAACCATTCAACTTCTTACGAGTTGTATAAAATCCTCAAGAATACGTACTTCGGTGGCAATGATTGGAGGACACGATAAACTAAGGTACTTTCACCTAAGTCAATCCCATATGATTTAAGCTTGCTGTAGTAATGAACAAGCGTCAAAATATGCTTCCTGACACTAAAAACTCTATCATATCGAGTATTGTCAAGAAGTGACAAATAGTAGTTCTTTTGAGTCTTGTCAAGCTTCTTATATTTGTTACCAACAGCTTTCAAGTATTCCACTACAGTATCCTTTTCAGAAATGCTATCCCTAATTCCCTTTTCAATTGTGTATTTAGATGATCACTAGACAAATTCGGTTGGACTCACTCCATTGTTTATGAAAGGTCATTTTAGAAGCATTGGACTTGAAAAAGAGATCTACAGGCTTGGGTTCTCTCAGAGGTAAATCTTTCTCAAAAATAATAAGATACATGTTTAGGGACTCTTTTCAGTTATCATAGTTAGCCCAATTAAGAGCCTTCATAAAGTATAGTTACCTGAAAGCAAAAACTGAAATCACAAAATAAAAAAAATAAAAAATATTAATTATGTTTGCATAATATAATTATGAAATAGAATTTCTCAACAAGTGATTATCAATTATACAACTATAATCATGCACCAATAAAGCTCAAATACCATAAAGATTTAGCTTATATAATATCCATACAAAATAATGCATTTATTTCCATCCCTAAAAGGTACAACAAATATCTAACAGATTAAAACAAATGCTATTAGCCTATCTTTAAAACCAATCATCAAAATCACATTAATAATGTCACACCTATAGGGCATGTCTATTACCAATGCTATAAAATCTTAAGCATCACCAATAATTCACAAAGTCATAAATTTTATGACTTTTGAACAAAACAAAATAATTTCAAAGTTCTTAGGGTCTTTCGGGAATTAGAGAATAAATTTAGGACTCAAGTGGAAATTTGAAAGGTCTCCAGGGGTAAATAGGTAATTTCAAAAGAGATTTGGGTCTAAAATGTAATTCTAAAAGTTAAGGGACTAACATGTAATTTTCAAAAATTTCTTAGGGTCATGGCGTAAATCCCAAAAATTATAGGCTAAAGAATCTAATTTAAACTGGGGGCCGAAATGCAATTAACAAAAACAACAAATTTTTTTTAAATAATAATCCTATCGGGCTAAGATTCAGGCCCAGTATCGATTTAAATGAAATGATTCGTTTCACGAATGGCCCATTCTCCTCTTCCTTTTTTTATATCAAGCCCAGATTTCATCTAAGCCCAAACCAGAAACTGAATCCCTAGGATCCAGTTTTTGGGTCCCCCGCAGCCGCAAGCCACGGAACCCAATGAGACACCGTGAGCCAAGGGAAGGAGACAATGCCGACATCTAACGAGCTTAGCCAACCATGACATCGGCAATGTGGACTAGCGGCCATCTCCAATGATTTTGGTGTTCTTTCCAGCGACGAGAGCCAAAGTAGGGGAGAACAATGCCACAGCAGCCATTCCTGATAGTCTTGAAGCTCTTTCTAACGACGGCACAGTGAACTTTCTCCAATAATGCCAGTTTTCGACAATGCCGTAGCCATCTCCCACGATGAGTTCTTGTGCCTCTTATAGCAGGTGATTCTTCATGAGCTGATATGAAGCTGCGTGAACCAAAGATGACACCATGAACCAAAGATTTTTGGCAAGAATAGAACCACTTATGGTTACCTTTTCATGACGATACGACTTTGGTAACTTAGGAAGGATCTTTTTTCAGTGATAGTGAAGGTACAATTCTTCAAACTGCCCCTTTAGCTCTAGTTTATTTTAAATCTAACACCATTAAAACTTTCATTGACTTATGGTAGCTGGATTCTGGCACCACCATACATGTTGTGAATTCTCTACAGGGGCTAAGAAACTAGAAAAGTCCAAGTGAGGCACAGACGTTTGTCTTTGGCATAGTAGGGAATAAGGCATCAGTTGAATGTATTGAAACTATTTCTTTATGTTTAAATTCTAGTCATATTTTAAATTTGAACAATGTTGTTTATATACCTTCTGTAAAGAGGAATTTAATTTCAACTTCTGCATTTGATATTTGTAGTTATTCATTCTTTCAAGGAAATGGAAAAATTAATTTTTTTTATTTCGTTAATGTTGGTTGTGCTTCCTTGATCTATGGTTTATATCAATTGAATGATTGGTCACCGAATTTCTTAATCTCTAAATTAATGTTGCTACTGGGCACAAACGTCAAAAGCCCAACGATAATTCCTCTATGTTATGGCATCGTCATTTGGGTCATATCTTTAGAAAGAGATCAGAATGCATGGCCAAGTAAGGTGTCTTAAAAGACTTTGACTTTTTAGATTTTGAAACTTGTGTTGATTACATAAAGGAAAAATTCCCTGCTAGAGCTAGAATCGAAGGGGCAAAGAGGTCTAAGAACACTTTAGACCTAATCCATACTGACATCTGTGAACTATTACACCTCCAACTATGTGTGATTTTAGATATTTCATCACTTTCATATATGATTACTCTCGTCATGGATGGATTGAACTCTTGCGTGAAAAGGGTGAGTCTCTTACTGCATTCAAGACCTTTAAGACAGCAGTTGAATTGAAATCTGGAAAGTTGATCAAATGTGTAAGATCTGCTAGAGGAGGAGAATTTTACGGGAGATATACTGAGACTGGCAGGAACCCTGGGTCATTTGCTTTGTACCTTCAAGAGCGTGGCATTAAAGCTTAGTATACTATGCCTGGCACCCTGCAGTAGAATGGGGTTGCAAAAAGGTGAAATCGTACTCTTATGAATATGGTTAGAAGAATGATCGGTCATTCTTCACTACTAGAATTCTTATGAGGTGATGTACTTAAAACTGCTATTTATATTTTAAATCAAGTTCCTAGTAAGTTAGTTTCAAAGACTCCCTAAGAGTTGTATTTTGGAAGGATTCCTGCATTGAAGAATATGTGAGTTTGAGGTTGTAAAGCATATGTAAAACCTTATAATCCATAACAAATGAAGCTTGATATTAAAACTGTTGATGGTTTATTTATTGGCTATTGCATCGAATCTCGCGGGTATAGATTCTATTGTCCAAATCACACTACCAAGGTTATTGAATCTGATCGAGCTTATTTCTTTAAAGATGCCTTTGACAATGGGAGTTTTGTGCCTAGGCATATCACTTTACGTGGCAAAAGTAGTATTTTGCCTATGCCTATCGTGACAACCCCTCATGTTAAAAGAAATAATGCCATGGATTAGGATGAAGCTAAAGATGAACTACCTTTAGAGGGTGATGAGGATCTAATCGTTGAACCAAGACGATCCCAAAGGGTTCGCAAGTCTGCTACTCCAAATAATTACATGGTGTATTTGCATGAATTTGATTCAGATGCTATTGATTATTTAGACCCAATTTCTTATCAAGAGGCTATTTCTAGCTTACATTCTTCTAAATAGTTGGAGGCTATAAGTGAACAAATCGCCTCTATATACCGCAATCATGTATGGGAGCTTGCAAAGCTACTAAAGGATTTTCAATCAATGGGCTACAAGTGGGTCTTTAAAACAAAACATGAAGCTACAAGTAAAATTGATAGATACAAAGCCAGACTTATAGCTAAAGGCTACAACTAGAAAGAAGGTATTGATTACAAAAAGACCTTCTCTCTGATATCCACTAAAGATGCTTTTAGAGTGGTAATGACTTTAGTTGCACAATTTGATCTTGATCTTTACCAGATGAATATCAAGACTGCATTCTTGAATGATGACTTGTATGAAGAAGTCTACCTGACATAACTTGATGGTTTTGTTGAATTTGGTAAAGAACATCTATTCTGCAGATTGAAAAGATCCATCTATAGGCTAAAACAAGCCTTTAGGCAATGGTATTTAAAGTTTGATGAAGTTATTACCTCACTCAATTTTATTGAGAATATCTCATATTAGTGTACTATTAGAAGTTTAATGGGAACAATTTTGCCATTCTTGTTCTCTATATTGATGATATCTCGTTAGCCAACAATTCAATGAATTTTCTAAATAAGATAAAATGTCTATTGTCTAGCTATTTTGATATGAAGGACATGGGTGAAGCCTCCTTCGTTCTTAGGATACAGATTCATCGTGATAAATCTCGTGGTATTCTTGATTTATCACAGACCACTTATATTGAGCGGGTATTTAAAAAATTCAAAATAGATTCATGTTCTCCCTCACCTGCTCCTATTCAAAAAGGTCAACTATTGTTAGAATTACAGTGTCTTAAGGATGATAAGAAAAAGGCTGAAATGAAAAGGATACTATACGCTTATGTTATTGGCAGTCTTATGTATGTTCAAATATGTAGATATAGCCTTTATTATTAGAGTGCTAGGTCAATACTTAAATGATCTAGATCCAAATCATTAGAAGGTTGCTAAGAAAGTTATGAGGTATCTTCAAGGTACAAAGAATTATATGTTGACTTACAGAAGGTCAGATTTTCTTGAGATTGTTGGGTATTCTGTTTATGACTTTAAAGGATCAGAAGATCTTGAAATTGTTGGCTTTTCAAATTCAGACTTTGCCTCCTGTCTGGATGATCGAAATCCACAATCGGCTATATTTTCATGTTATCTGGAGGAGTTATTTCTTGGAAAAGTGTGAAACTGACACTTATATAACAGTTTCATCTATAGAAGCTGAGTATATTGCTTGTTTTAAGACTACACATCAAGCTATATGGCTGAGGAGGTTAATATTTGGCATACGCTTAGTTGAGTCAATATCATATCATCTAACCATTTATTGTGATAACAAATCTACAGTATACTATGCTAATAACCATAGAAATTCCAGTAATATAAAGCGTTTTAATATCAAACTTATGTTTGTGAAAGAGAAAATTACTAAGTTTCAAACCCGTGTGGTACACATTCCTGACACACAGATGCTTGCAGATTCGCTAACCAAAGGCTTACCTATAGAAGTTTTTCAAAATCATGTAACTTATATAGATACTGTAAATTCTGTTGATACCCTAGTTTAGTGGGAGTTTGAAAATCTTTTGTGTGGCAATTTCTCTTTAGGCTTTGTTTTCTTCTGTGAGTTATGTTCAATTCAGTTAGATGCATTTATATCATTCATATACCTATATGATTCAATGATTCTATTGTGGTATACTATTCATATCACTTGTTTGCCTATAGGAATCAGTGATTTATGTTGTTATTTTACTAAGTTGTGTTTGGAATTAAAAAATCATATTTTATTCAGATTATAAGACATTATATCATTTATTTTCCCATAAGATCCAATGATTTTGTGAAGTTTCATTTTCTGAATTTTGTTTATGGCTTTTTTATACTTGCTTAATTAATGCAATCCAAGTGAAAAATTGTTGGAATATTTATTTATAAATTTACATTAATTAATAAGTCCAAATAGATTGGTCTTTATGATCTTGTGTGGACCGTGATAAGTGAATCACACAAGTAAGCCCAATGAGCAAAGACCCAACCTATAACCTAATAATCATCAATTATTCCCTATCTTTTAACTGACTTAAAGATAATGGAATGTAATTAATTAATTATTTAATAAAGCGGTTACTGATCTAATCCTTATAAGTCGATCGGTCAATAACCATTAAACACACGATAACTTTTACTTTTCCAATATCTCTGAACTCTTTGCAAGCTATGAGGGTCTAGTAGGTTGTGTATCTGTCTATACTCAAAATAATTGAGGTTTATCAAGCGATTATGGATTCTTTAAATGCGCACACATATTACTTTACTCAATCTTATTTGTTTATATGAATTGAGATATTAAGTTAACAAAAAGTGCCCATTAAAGCCATCAAGGCCTAGTGCTTTAGTTGCTCCTAGTTGAAACACAACTTGCTTTAATTCCTCTTTAGTGACCCAAGAAGTGAGCCACTTGTTCTATTTATCAATAGTATAATTCTTTACATAACTCAATACAATATCTAGGTCCTTCAGCTCACTAAAAAAAGGTTCTACATGAAAATCTGAGACCAATTGAGCAACATCTACCTCAGAGTCCATCCATAATGTTGTGGGGGACTTAAGCTTAACAATTTAATTTTTCTACCTGCAGATTTGAGTGGATAAATGAAAAAACCTGGTGTTTTGTTTATCAATAGAGATCTTTGCTACTAGTAGACTTCTCCCCTCTTCTAGAATTCTTCCAACTCCATAGACAAGGCCCTCAGCTGTTGTTTTGTTTTAGTAGTAAGTCTAGTGCTTTTTAAGGATAAAATGTGCTTCATTAGGCTATTTATGGCCACCCTATTACTAGGAAAGGCCTCCTTGGTCTAGTTTAATAGAGCTTTACTACATCTCATAGTACAACATCATAATTGTGGGACAATGATATCAATAAGAGAATTTTTCAAATACCAAGATCTTTTAACTATTTCCTTGAACTTAAGGTGAGAGGCTCCGCTGACCTAAAAAAGGTGTTGTATGATCATTAAAGGAAAAGCAAACTAACAGAAAGTGGTAGTCAGATGCTACAGCTCCAAAAATGAAAGAGATAGCTTTAGGAAAAACATCTCTGAAAGCCCCATCACCTATTGCCATGTCAATTCTTTCCATTACATAGTCCCCTTCCAGTCGTTGATTACACCAAGTGAAACATGGCCCCTTTGAATCAATATCTAACAAGTCACAATTTGCACAAAATTTCTAAAAATTCAGAGGCCTTCTCATTACACCTAGATTTCCTTCACTTTTCTCAAAGATAGAAAAGAAGTCGTTGAAATCCCCTACAC
Organism: Prosopis cineraria; assembly: GCF_029017545.1. NCBI lineage: Eukaryota > Viridiplantae > Streptophyta > Magnoliopsida > Fabales > Fabaceae > Prosopis > Prosopis cineraria. Next base: position 14,316,167 of record NW_026555332.1, on the reverse strand, counting down.
ACAGCCAAGGGATCTTTATATTTTTACCAAAACCAAAAACAATATTCCAAATAATTTGCTTGTAGCTTCCACTGGAGGCTCGTCGATGAAAGTAATGATCTCTGGAGTTTCCCAATTCTTCAAGCAACAAGTGTGGATGAAGTTTTTGCAAGAATAGAGGATCTAGAATGAGATATCATCTAACCACCATAAAGCTAGGCCTCCAGAAAGACCTATAGGATCCACATACCAAGAAAATTGAAAACGACATCTTTTACGAACTACCTCTAATTTTTTTGCCTCTTGTCGGGTGTCCATAAGGAAAACAACAATCTGCTTATTTTTTAAAATAACCTCCTTGAGGTTTCGCACTGCGAAAGGCATTCCGAGTCCATGGCAATTCCAAGATAGTAGATTCATGGCCCCTCGGTTGTTGTCTTAGAACAACCATCACAACCTTCAGCAGAGGGAGACTCATTCTTGGAACCAGAATCAGGAGTGAAATTGATTTCTTCCAAGATAAGCACATTGACTAGTGAATCATCAGTAGAGATTTGAGGACTAGCAACAGGAAGAGAAGCTTTAGATTTTAACTGTGTCTTACTTAGCTCCCTTGCTAATCTCATTGAGACACGCTGTTCGAGTTTAAGCTCCGTAGGGCTGGTATTATCCATCAGCTTGAGTATCTTCCTCGATGAGCAGCTTTGTCCTTTTTGATAAAGTAGGGGAGATAGGCTCCTGTTGACGACGCTTTAGATTAACTTCTTGAAGCTTTAAGGAGGCTTCCAAGACAGGGGAGATAGGTGTATAAGGAAT